>NC_059303.1:15215708-15220708 GCF_017591435.1 Portunus trituberculatus | reverse complement strand
TTCTTCTCCTTCTCCTAGTCCTTTTACTCCTTTTTTTTTCCTCCTCCTTCAAATAGTAATGTCAGGGCCTAAAGGTCTGATGCTGCTATACGATTGCCCATTCCTATGTATATTCCCTTAGATCCTATTACTTCTATTCCATTTATCGTCTGTCTCTCTATATTAACTCCTCTCAATGTACATTTCCCTACATTTCATTTAGTATTTCGTCCTTGCGTTTTACCCCACCACCACCACCACTACCACTACTACCACCACCACCACATCACCACCATCACCTAACACACACGCAATTAACAAAGGTGTTCTCTCACCCTCACTGTCCCTCACCTTCCCAAACCCTTCCAGCACACACGTTCACTTCCCATCACTCTCCCTCTCTCCCTCTCTCTCTCTCTCGTTGTAGCAGCTTCAGAAGGGTAGTCAGAAGGGGGGCTCTTAATTAAACTGGCAGGAAATGACTTAAGAAGAAGGGGAAGAGGACGGGATTAGTAGAGAGGAGGAGGGGAGGAACGGAGAGAGGGGAGGTGACTGAATTACCGAGGGAAAGAAGGGAGGTAAGAATGGGAGGAGAGAGGAAGAGAGGAGGAGGAGGAGGAGGAGGAGGGAGAAAATAGAGGGAGAGGGAAATTAAACCTGTCGTGCAGTGGGATGGAGTAGAGAGAGAGAGAGAGAGAGAGGGGGGGGTGGAAGGGAGGAGGAGAGGAGAATGAAAGAATGGAAATGTAAAGTGAGAGAGAGAGAGAGAGAGAGAGAGAGAGAGAGAGAGAGAGAGAGAGAGAGAGAGAGAGAGAGAGAGAGAGAGAGAGAGAGAATAAAAGACAGTGATTGGTGAGAGCACTGGATAACTAGAGAATGAAGGGAAACTTTCTGAGTAATTAACTTCTAACAAACAGAAAGTTGTAGAGAGAGAGAGAGAGAGAGAGAGAGAGAGAGAGAGGAAACAAGTAACTGGTAAGGGCTAGAGAGGAAGAGTAACAGGTGAAAGGAAGGCAAGAAAAATAAGAAACGAAAGAGAAAGTCACCAGTATTTTTTTTCTTTTTTTCTGATTCCTCTTCTTTTTTTTCTCGTGGTGGTGTTTTTCCAGCCTCGAGCCACCATTGACAGCTTCTCTTCCTTCCTTCCTTCCTTCCTTCCTTCCTTCCTTCCTTCCTCGCCAATTATTCTCCTCTCCAAACTGTGACGCCGCAGTACAGAAGGAAAGAAAAACTGACGTATTGGAAGTCTCTCTCTCTCTCTCTCTCTCTCTCTCTCTCTCTCTCTCTCTCTCTCTCTCTCTCTCTCTCTCTCTCTCTCTCTCTCTCTCTCTCTCTCTCTCTCTCTCTCTCTCTCTCTCTCTCTCTCTCTCTCTCTCTCTCTCTCTCTCTGGTAAGAAAAACTCTCTCTTTACTATTTTTTACCATACTACTACCACCACCACCATTACTACTACTACTACTGCTACTACTACTACTACTACTGCTACTGCTGCTGCTACTGCTGCTACTGCTACTGCTACTACTGCTGCTACTGCTGCTGCTGCTGCTGCTGCTGCTGCTACTACTGCCACCACTGCCACCACTCACTGCCACTATCACTACTATTACTACTACAACTATTACTAATCCTACTACAACTACTACAACTATAACTACAACCACAACAGCAGCAACAACAACAACAACAACTACTACTACTATACTGCTACTACTGCTATTACTACTACTACTACTACTACTACTACTACTACAACTGCTGCTATTACTACAACTACAACTACTTTTAAAACTACAACTATTGCAACAACTACAACCACAACTACTATTACTACTCTTACTACCACCACTACTACTACTACTACTACTACTACTACTACTACTACTACTACTACTACTACTACTAAAGTTGTGAATCACGTACCTCCATTAAAACCACCAGCCAACACCATAATCATAAGTTATAGGACAATACTCCTTCTCCTCCCCCTCCTCTCCCTCTTCGTCCTTTCCTCTACCACCACAGTACTCCTTTGCAACCCCGTCTCTCTCTCTCTCTCTCTCTCTCTCTCTCTCTCTCTCTCTCTCTCTCTCTCTCTCTCTCTCTCTCTCTCTCTAGCCGTGTTTTCGAGGCAATCATCCCCGTTACTACTATAAAAATGTCGCATATCAGCCACTAGAACCACAAAAACACCCTTAAAAATTAGTGTAACTTCAACTAGAGCCTTATGAAACTAGTGGAGATACAGAAGTGGAGGAAATCAGAGGCTGTGCACATGACAAGCCGCGTTCTTAAGACCAGTAGTATGATAAATGTAAGAAAGCAGTGAATAGATCAAAATAACATGCTAATCTCCCACTGGACTCTTAAAAACACACTTAACAAACCTGCGTAACGTCAAATACAGCGTTTCAGAATATGGCGGGCAAGTTGGAGAGGCAACAAGACAAGACAAGGAGGAGGAGGATGAAGAAGAAGAGGAGGAAGAGGAGGAGGAGGAGGAGAAGGAGGAGGAGGAGGATAACGGAGGAGGATCGAAGAATCAATAGGGAAAAATGGTCCTTACGGAATAGTGTTGGATCGCACTGATGACGCGCCACTGATGCTGGGCCGTCCTGGCAAACACGATACGATTCCTTGCCTAACGAGGAAGATTACACCACATACAGTGAATCTTGTGGCCGGCTGTCTATATCTGTCTGTCTGAGGAGGAGGAGGAGAAGGAAGAGGAGGAGGAGGAGGAGGAGAAAGAATATTACTAGAAGAAGAAGGAAGAGATCATAGAAAGGAGGAAAGGAGAAGAAGAAAAATCGCAAGGAAATGAGGGAGGAGGAAGACAGCTAAGACAAGAAGAGATAGGAAGAGGAGGAGGAGGAGGAGGAAGAGGAATATTACTAGAAAAAGAAGAAGAAGTAAGAGATAATAAAAAGGAGTAGAAGGAGGAGGAGAAAAATCACAAGGAAGAGAAGGAGGAGGAAGACGGCTAAGACAAGAAGAGTTACGAGGAGGAGGAGGAGGAGGAGGAAGAGGAAGAGGAGGAGGAATATTACTAGAAGAAGAAGAAAGATATTATAAAAAGGAGTAGGAGAAGGAGGAGAAAAATCGCAAGAAAGAAAAGAAGGAGGAAGACGGCTAGGACAAGAAAAAATAGCTGGAGGAGGAGGAGGAGGAAAGGAAGAGGAGGAGGAGAAGGAAATGTAAAATGCCTTAGAGGAATAGGAGATGGAAAAAAAAAAAAGACAGCTAGATGGAGGAAGAGGAGGAGGAAAAAGAAGATAACAAGGGAAAAAAGGAGGAGGAAGAGAAGTGAAGTGTTTTAGAGGAATAGAAGAAGGAAGAAAAAGACAACTAGATGAAGGAGGAGGAGGAGGAGAAGGAGGAGGAGGAGGAGGAGAAGGAGGCTTATTCACAATAAGTAGGCGATTATAGAAGTCGTGAATATTAATCTGCATTATTTATTTAGTCAAGGAGTTTCTATTGTATCGAAATTGTTGTGCTTGAAGTGTTGTTGTCCTTGTGTTATTGTTACTGCCATTGTTGTGTTCGTGTTCTCTTTGTTTTTCCTGGATTCTTACCTCTTTTCTTCTCTTTTCACTGATTTTCCTTTTTTTCTCCTGTTTATTTTTACCGCTCACCTGGATTCTCAGTATTTTTCTTTTCTCTTCATCTGTTTTTCTTTTCTTTTCTTTTTTTTCATTGTTGTGTGTTCGTGTTCTCTTTATTTTCCTGGATTCTATTTTTCTTTTCTTTTCACTGATTTTCCTTTCTTTTTCCTGTTTATTTTTACCACACTTGGATTCTCACTATTTTTCTTTTCTTTTCACCTGATTTTCTTTTCTTTTTGCTCTTTTTATTTTTCTAGTGTGTTTTTTTTTATTTTCTTTTATTTTCACCTGATTTTCTTTTCTTTTTCCTGTGTTTATTTTTCCATTGTGTGTGTTCTGTTCTGTTAATAGCTCGTTTTCTTTCGTTTATAATTGTTTTTTCTTGTGCAGTGGTAAACTTAGGAAATTTTAACACTTGCTAGTATTTCTCTCTCTCTCTCTCTCTCTCTCTCTCTCTCTCTCTCTCTCTCTCTCTCTCTCTCTCTGGAAGACCTGTCAAGTGTCCTTCATTTCTTTAACATGTTATTCTTCCTTCTTTTCTTCTCCTTCCCTCTCATCCTCCCTTCCTCTTTTCCTCCTTCAAATTCTTCAAACTACCATCCTTCTCCCCTTCCTCTCTTTTTTTTCTTCTTCTTATCCTTTTATCCTCTTCTTTCCTCTTCTTCTTTTCCCGTTCCGCTGTTTCTCCATCTACGTCTTTCCATATTATTTTTCCTCTATTTCCTTTGAGCATTGCCTATCTCCTTTTCTCTCTCTCTCTCTCTCTCTCTCTCTCTCTCTCTCTCTCTCTCTCTCTCTCTCTCTCTCTCTCTCTCTCGTGGGTTCACCTACGGAAAGGCTGAAGAGGAGAGGCAACAGCAAGACGCCCAGGGTAACTATTTTTAGGGTTCATTACGCGACTGGAAGCTAAGAAAAGAGAAGCCAATCGCATGTGTCGCCATAATGAAGCTTGTTTTGTGATTGGTTCCCCGAGGATTAATTGGACCAATCGCGTTGAGTGCTGACGTGATCTGCAAAAGCGATTTAATCAAGGTTTTTCTTCTTCTTCTTTGCCTTTCTTAGTTATTGACATTATTATTGGTCTGTTTATTCAGTATGTTAGTGTGTGTGTGTGTGTGTGTGTGTGTGTGTGTGTGTGTGTGTGTGTGTGTGTGTGTGTGTGTGTGTGTGTGTGTGTGGTTATCTCTCTCTCTCTCTCTCTCTCTCTCTCTCTCTCTCTCTCTCTCTCTCTCTCTCTCTCTCTGCTCGTCTTTCTTCTATTTCTTTGTCTTTGCTCCCTTTTCGTCATCCGTCTTCTTCCTCCTCCTCCTCCTCCTCCTCCTCCTCCTTCTCCTCCTCCTCCTTTCTCTGTCTCTCTCCATTCTTAATTAATCCTTTCTCCAGCATTCCCCATCTCTCTTATCTCTTTTTCTTCTTAA
>NC_059303.1:15193208-15210708 GCF_017591435.1 Portunus trituberculatus | reverse complement strand
AGTGCCAGCTTTAAACTATGATGTTAATTGTTCTATATACGAGGAGGAACAAATTAAGAGAGGTAATATATATGTAGAGAGTCATCATTATTTAACCTCTAATTCATATTCTAACATCACCTGAAGTTGATTTTATGTACTTAAGTTTACCTCCCAAAATACCTGGTTTTCTTTGAACTTTCGTGATTCTGTGATTACTTCAAACTCAGTGGATATATAGGGATAGGTAATGGGTATGCACTGACTGACTGAGCTCTTTAGCCTCTTCAGTACAGGGACACATTTATACATTGAAATTTTATGTACGATTACATCACTTTATTGGCATTAGGAATGGTTTATGGAGGTCAAAGAATTAATGGCCACAGTCCTCACTAATTTAATCCCCAATATGATTTTATAAAGCTGTATAAAATCACCAAACAGTAAATAGAATGAATATGGAAATGCGTCATGGTAATGAAGAGCTTAAGAGTTTGCATGACAGGTGGAATCTATAGACAGCCGGAGAAAGATAGACGGACTGACGGAAGCTTTGAAAGACGGGTAAAAAGACAATTAAACAGATTACTAGATAGGTGGAAAACATCTTTGTGGAACTAGTATATATAGATAAGATACGAGATAAGAATAAGTCTGGATAAAGGCAAGAGATGACAAGAGGAAGAGTAAAACAGGGAAGGAGAGGTATTAGGAGATAGGTACAAGTGAAATTGAGAAAGGGTGGAAGAGAACGCGAGGGAGATGGGACAGTTACAAGAGCAATAGAAAGAGAAGAGGTGAATGAGAACACGAGCAAGACCAAGTATAGAAAAAAAATAGATTTACATACATGAGTAGAAATAGGATAGAAAAAGGAGAGACAGCTAGTAAATAGAGATAAGATGCAATATAAGAATGAATCTGGGAAAGGGCAAGAGATAACAAGAGGATTAGAAAAAGCAGGAAGAGAGAGATAGTGGAGGATATGTAAAAGAGAAGAAGATCGAGAGAGGGTGAGAAAGAAAGACAGGGAGAAAAGGTGAAGGGAGAAGAGGGAATAGTCACAAGAGCAGTATAAAAGGAGAGGTGAAAGAGAACACGAGGAAAACTAGGCATAGAAAAAATAGGATTAGGTACAAGAGTAGAAATATGAAAAGGGTGAGGGAGCGAGAGGGTGGCAGAGGACGCGAGGGGAGCCAGATATAGAGAGGAGTGGCGAGTAGGTACAAGAGTAGTGAGAGGGAAGGAGTGAGAGAGGAGAGCGAGAGAGAGACAGGCACCCTTGTACATGCATTTGACGTAAGCAGACATGACATAACCAAGTGTGTGTGAGTGTTCGGGAGTTTGTGTGAAAGTTTGATTTTCCGATACTGTAACTTTGTGTAAATGACCTTGTGTATAAAATGGCCAACGAGAGAGAGAGAGAGAGAGAGAGAGAGAGAGAGAGAGAGAGAGACAGAGACAGACAGACAGACAGACAAACAGAGAGAGAGAGAGAGAGAGAACTATCATTACATAAATTCACAGGCTGTCATGATATAATTTCGCTATGTTATAACAAAAAATTATCATTACTTTTTGAAATAGGATTAAAAACAGGGATTATTTTTCCTTTTTTTTATCCTCCTTCTAACTATTGGATGTACGAAACAAATAAAAACAGAGTAATTGTCCACATATTGGCTTCCTGAAGACCGCCACATGACCTGTTACTTACTGACCCATATTCTAAAATACTTGTGAGCTGCACCTTCTCTATTTTCAAAGGGCTCTAGTTGAAGTGACACGGGTTTTTAAGAATGTTTCTGTAACTCTAGTGACATGTTAAGAAGTTTCCTGCATTATCAACGGGACAAATGCTCTTTAAAACTGGGCTTATCGCATCTGTAGCCTTTCAAAGTGGTCGTGGTGAGAGAGGGAAGTGTTTGTGAATATGGCGCTCTATCTCATTCAGGTTAAGACGCGATTGTAGCAAGTGTTCAGGGCAGATTGAACGGTATACAGCTAGACATTTGTTTCTGAATTTTGACTTATTCTTTTCAGTCTATTATGGAGACTACAATTCCAGTGGGCCTGTTTTTTTCTAATATTCAGTTTTTTGCCCTTGTTAGTTCTCCCTCTTACATAAAAAAAAGAAGAGTGAATAGGTAAGCTAGTGTTACGGACTTCCTACAAAGGTGAAAGAAAGGAAATTATTGTCGATAAGATATTGTTCAGATTACAAGATTGAACGATATATAGCTAGAAGAGTGAATAGATAAGCCAGTGTTACGGATTTCTGACGAAGTTAAGAAGGAAATTATTGTCGATAAGATATTGCTCAGATTACAACGCTAGAATGTCGAACGTCAGGAAATGAGAAGAAATATTCAAGTTATCAGCAATTAATTCAAACTTGTGTTAATTTTTTTCTATGAAAGAGGGGAAAGTTGGCCAAGGGCAAAACAAATAAAAGAAAATGCTCACTAGTCGCCAGTTCTTTTGCATGTTCAAGTGAGTGAGCCAAAAGAAAGGAATGAGTGTCTTGAAACCTCCCTCTTAACCCTCTTAGTACCATGACGCATTTTTCTATTCATTCTGCTTATTATTTGGTGATTATATACAGCTTCAGAAACATATGTGGACGACTAACATAATGAAGACTGAGGCCATTAACTTTCTGACCTCCATGCAACCTTCCTAATCGTCTAATCACACACAAATCTCATGGTAGAAATGTGTCTCAGTACTGAAGGAGTTCAATGAAGCCAAGTCATGGGAAGTTGGATATACAGATTCACAGAAGCAGGCAGGGAGTTCCAGAGTTAACCAGAGAAAGGTGTGAATGATTGAGAGTACTGGTCAACTCTTGTATTGGAGTTAACCAGCACTCTCAATGTTCTAGAAAAGGATATCGTCTGAATATTCCTTTCAAATTAATGGCTTAAGGGATAATGACTTTCACAACGCAAAGGAATGGGGTCAAAAAATAACAGCTGGATATTGAGTTAAAGAAAATTAATGAAAAATATACAAAGGAAGACTGACATAACCATCTGAACATTTCCTCTTATATAAATCACAGAGGAATAATGAGTTTCAAGACGCAGAATGTTTGGTTCACAGAAAACGGAAAAAAAGAAAATATTAAGGGAGACTTTGCTATTCAGATTAAGTCCACAATTCTGCTGTCGGTTTCATAATTACTGTGAAAAAATATGAAGGTTGCTTGATGTTTATTTGTGGCGGTAAATTTTCCCGTAATAGAAGTCCGGAAACGGATTTTGTGATTTATTTACGTTGTTTAATTGGATATCCTCTCTCTCTCTCTCTCTCTCTCTCTCTCTCTCTCTCTCTCTCTCTCTCTCTCTCTCTCTCTCTCTCTCTCTCTCTCTCTCTCTCTCTCTCTGTCTGTCTCTTCCACTTTAGCTTGGTCTTTTTACATGTTAATGGTATATAATGAGTACATCCTATCTTTAAACCTAACTCTCTCTCTCTCTCTCTCTCTCTCTCTCTCTCTCTCTCTCTCTCTCTCTCTCTCTCTCTCTCTCTCTCTCTCTGAATGTCTTAGAAAACTTCCATGATTCGATTTTCAACTTCTCCTTGACACATGCATTCAGAATGACAGCAACAGCGAACCCAGAGGCCCTTATTTTGTTGCATATTCCTCATTTTTCTTCGCTCCAAGACAACGCAATATTGATGAAGTTCGATAAATATGGGGAACCTTTTTTCTTCCCTTCTTTTCTTCTCAATGTCAATATTTTCCCTAATCTGAGCACGATAATTTTTTCTCCAACTTCTGCCTCCTCATTCGTCGTCATCGTCTTCTTCCTCCTCCTTCTATTCCAATTTCTTCACCTTTTTTTGTTCTTTTCCTCATCTAATTTCCCTTTTCTCTCACTCTTGGACCTCTTCACTTAAAATCTCCTCCTCCTCCTCCTCCTCCTCCTCCTCCTCCTCCTCCTCCTCAATTCTTAAACTGGATTCGCTATCTGTCTGCAAGGGTAAGTGTGCTGGAGGGAGGCAGGCAGGAGGTGGCGTTAGTGTATAGAGATGAAGGCCTTTGTGGCTTGCTTGGAGAAAAACAAAGGCAAAGCACCTCAGGATGTCTTGACCTTTCGAGAACTCAGGAATGGACTATTTATGTAACCTTTCTGCGCCACTCCTTCATTTCTTTTAAAAGGACACACACTAGTTGATGTTACACGTGTTTAATGGGTAAGTTTTTTTATTTTACTATTCAAAAGGCTCTAATTGAAGTTACACGCGTCTTTTAGCCCCTTCTGTACCATGACGCATTTCCATATTCATTCTGCTTAGTATCTGGTGATTTTATACAGCTTCAGAAACTCATTTGGGGATTAGAATAGTGAAGACTGTGGCCATTAATTTTCTGATTTCCATAGACTGTTCCTAATGTCAATAAAATGGTGTAATCGTACACAAATCTCAAGGTAAAATTGTGTCCTAGCACTGAAGGGGTTAAAGGTGTTTTTTCCAGTTAAAGTGACAAATGAACAGGATTTCTACATAATTGACAGGAGGTACAAGTTTGAGAAACCAGTTAGTCACCTCATCGGCCTTTAAAAATAGTCGTGGAGTGAAAGACAGAGAGCAAACCGCTTCAAATTACAATCCACTTTTATACGAGACGCTGAACGTGACTTGGAAGATAAGAGCTTAGATTCTCAGCCTCCTTGTGTCCTTGCATTCCTCAATTCTAGTCGTCAACCTTCCCCTCCCCTAGCGACTCTCTCACTCAGTCACTCACTCACTCAACACAATCACTCACAGATGGTCGGTATATCGCATTACACTCGCCCATTTTGGCATTTTTTTTGCTGCCCTCTCATCTTCTTTGTCATCCGGTGTCCCCTTTCCCGCCTTGTCTTGAAGGAGTTACGCAACGTTCCACGAATGCCTGAGAATTAGACCTCATTGCCCCGCCTTAGTCACGCGTGAGTCGCCGCGGGGGACCGGATGGGTGGACGTGTGGGAGAGCGTGTGGATTGTGGGTGAGCGGTGCATGGGTGGATGGGTGGACGGGTGGACGGTGCATGGCAGTGAATGAATGTTGGTGGTAAGTGGAGTGGCAGTCTCTCTCTCTCTCTCTCTCTCTCTCTCTCTCTCTCTCTCTCTCTCTCTCTCTCTCTCTCTCTCTCTCTCTCTCTCTCTGTGTGTGTGTGTGTGTGTGTGTGTGTGTGTGTGTGTGTGTGTGTGTGTGTGTGTGTGTGTGTGTGTGTGTCTGTCTGTCTGTTTTTCGCCCTGCACTACTAATACATCACTATCTACTAAGTACGCTCTGCCCTCCATCACCCAACCGGCTTGTCAAACACACATAACTAATCTTCGTTCTTGTACTTGCCCATGAGACCTCTGCTGCTTATATTTAACCACGGGAAAGTCCATTTAAATGTACCCTACCAGCGCCACCGTTGAAACGTAGCTGGTGACTCCCGTAGACTTTTCATCTTCCACCATCTCCCTTCTTACCTCCTTTGCTTCACTCGCACGGCATCCCTCACTGTCAGATTAGCACCATTGAGCCGCGGGAGCTTTTATCCTACCCTTATTTAGCACGTTTCGCTCCGGGGATGAAAGATAGTAAGAGGGGAGGTGGTTACTCTTCCGCGCCGCTGCTAACTGTACTTGCCAGCCATGAAGGACAAGGAACTAGGTGGTTGTGTGTTTTAAGCTATTTACAAGTTCTTAGAGGAAACATTTAGGTAGACCGTATTTTCCAAGTCCTCCTGTAGCCGTAATATTAGGTTGTGCTCAATAAATATCTATCTATCTATCTATCTGTGGCTGTGATCTGTTCTTTGATGTGTAGTTTGAGTATCGTATCATTGAAGGTGTTGTAATGATAGGAGGGAGTAAACAGAGATCCCAAAGTTTTATGGTAACAGAGAGAGAGAGAGAGAGAGAGAGAGAGAGAGAGAGAGAGAGAGAGAGAGAGAGATTAGATACGAGGGAGAGGAAACTACTACGCAGTGATATTAGAACCAACACGTGTGAAACTCTCCCTGGATTGAAACGCATGAAGTTAGTTATTGTTCTCTATAAAATATCGCCATTAATATAAAATGCTAAGTTTTTTTCTATTAGGATATCAAAACATGTATCAATTTCTCCGTTATCAGCTTACTGTGTCAATACGAGGTCACTGTTTCTTCTGTCACTTGGTATGTTGGTATTTAGTCCCTTTCCTCTCGTATCAGCTTGTATACAATCCTTCCATTTAATCTTGAGTCTTCAAACCATGTTCTGAAAGGTTTCTACTCACACCACCGCCTCATTTCCAGCCTCTAATTGACGTGAGAGTGTATTTTATGATGATTTTTATTGTTCTAAAGAGAAGTTGGTGAGGTTTCTAGAATATCAACATGAGAAGCACCATGAAAAGCTCTTCTAAATTCCTCTATAGCTTTTCAAAATAGTGGTGGTGGTGAGAGCAGAGCGTTTGTAGATATGGGGCTTTCTCTCATCACTTGCTCCATCCCTCCTCATTAACACCTTCAGTACAGTACGCATATTTGCCTTCAGATTTGTGTGTGATTAGACCATGTTATTGACATTAGAAAGGGTTTATGGAGGTGAGAAGATCAATGGCCCCGGTCTTCACTATCTTAATCCCCCACATGAGTTTCTGAGGTTGAATCACCAGATAGTAAGCAGAATGAATATGAAAACGCGTCATGGTACTGGAGGAGTTAAATGCCAATACCACCCAAGTATCAACTATGGAGTAACTAATTATACAAAACATTCTATATTCGTCAACCTAGACACTCCATGCGATCTGTAATATTGTTGGTCCTTCATTCGTCAAGCAGTATCACTTCTTCCCAAAGCTTATAGATGGAAAAAAAAAAAACACCAATACTGAATGAAGCAATCTGAAAAAACAATACTGAACGAAATCATCTGAAAAAAAAATCCCAGTACGAAACGAAACAATCTGAAAAAATCCTAATACTGAACGAAACAATCTGAAAAGACCAAGTTGGGATCATGTCAAGATTAGCAAACACTCTCATGGCGCTGGAGATCCTGGGTGCGCTAATCTTGATACGATCCGTTAGTTCTGTTCCAAAATACACACAATTACAACCTCATGTCAATTCGCCGCCTCAGGGATCGGGGAAGGCACGCTGAACAATCTCTGCCTTGTCTGAGCCGGTAAGTACACCAGCATCATAATCTGTAATCCCGCCTCTCCGCCGCTGTGGTGTGAAGAAAACGAGACCAACTGTGTGACTTTGTAGGGAGCACTTAACTATTTACCAGGTGAAGGGTGGACGTGTGTGTCTGGAGGGGATGGTGTGGTTGGGGGGAGGAGTCTCAACTGTATGGACGGAGACAGTAAGATGTGGAGTTGAAGGGTGTTTTGAGGTGGAGTATGTACGTAATATATTAAGTGGAGAGGTGTGGTGGATGGGAAGATACACCACTCCACCACCTTCACCTCTTTCTTTTAAAGCTCCACCTCCATCAGAAGGGAGGATAACGTGGTCTGTATCAGTGTGTGGAGTGAAGCTGGATTCCGTGGAGGAGAGGTGGAGACAATGGTGGAAGTGGCATGTGGAAGGGACGAAGGGCGGTGCGAGAGTGAGTGGTTGGCTGAGTTGGTGGTGATGGCTGATGTCCCAGGAAGGAGAGGTGGAGGGGGAGGGGGAAGTGAGGAGTCAGGGATGGGGTAATTAGGGTAGAGTGTAACATGAAGAAAACCTTAATTTAGATCCATTATACAAACATTACTTTTGAGTGGCTGTTGTAATAGTCGCTTTTTTATGCTTTTTCTTCAGCATAATGTACGTACCCCCTTTCCTTGGCCTTCTTTTCAGGCGTACATTTTTCCTGGAGGCATTTAGCGCGTCTGTTTTCCCCGCGTGACGCTGGCGCGGCGTAAACAGCTTTCTGAAAGGAGCGAGAGGCGCGTAATGAGTAGGAGGCAAATAGTCGCCTTTTGCATTAAGCCAAAGCGCGACTCTCCCAGCAAATAAACAAGAAGCAGAAGCCCCGACTCTGCCGGTGACGTGTCAAGCCCCGCCCCTCGCCTCTCTCGCTTCCGCGCCGGAGCTGGCAGTGGCTCAAACCGAGTAGTGTGTCTTGTGATCGTGGGCAAACCTCACCTACTCCCTTCCCCCGGCCGCTCGCCACGCACCGAGCCGCCGCAGGAGATAACCGAGGTCTTGCAAGGTAGGCCACCGATCCTCCTCTCTTGCTAAGACCCCCAGCAGGGCTCCCTTGGCCGCCAACGCCCCGCACGCCCTCTGTACTTGTGGATAGTGTTGCGGTCAAGTCTTACTGCCACATACAGCGAAACGTGCGGTGCTGATGAGAAGAGAGGGGGAAAGAGAGAGCGAGCGAGCGAGAGAGAGAGAGAGAGAGGGGATATTGTTTGATAGTATGTGCATGCCAGCTCTCATTTTCCTCCATGCCTGCACTCTCCTCCGTTTCTCTCTCTCGCTGTGCCAAATAGAGAGGGCTCGCCGTGGTCCTCATTGCAGCGCTGCCGCTCACACCGGACGGAAATATCTGTGAGGAGCCGTGGGGACCAGTGGGCTTACTTTCTCCCCTATCAATGTTGTCAACTGAGCACCGCCTTTCTCGCCAATCTCGCCGGCATTCTCGGCTTTGAATGATAAGCGTGACGTGGCAGCAGACTTCATAGCGGTATTGGTAACCCATAAAAAGTATTACGAGTTTCATCAAGTGTTCTCAACTCCTCTCTGTGCCAGTCTCGTGACGGCACTGCTTGAGCGAGGCACGCACAGCAACACTGCCTCGTCTGGTGTTTTCATACAAGCCCGCATGACTCCCGCGACCTTGGATTCATGATCGTCGTCGGCGTTCCGTGGGGCGTGTTTTGACATGCGCCAAGTTTGAGAGCGGTACAGCCTTCCAGTGTGAGCAGCGGCCACGTGTTTCATGTTCCGTCCTGCTGGCGTGTTGATGTTTTAGTGTGCTGGTGATGTGATGCGTGATAGGTGATCCTTTGAAGAGATGCATGATAGTTGAGATGCCAGCTAAATTATTGTAATACCGGTACTAGATGAATATTCCTGATGCGGGTTGAATAGCGAGATATGAGATAGATGATCGTGATGCAAAATGGATAGTCTTCACGTCTTGATAGGAGGTAATTAGTCACGAAAAGAGATGTAAATACGATTGTTCATGGATAGTGAAGTAATAACCTGTGATGCACGTTGAAATAATACTGAGACTCGTTGGTTATCTAGTAATACCACAATCGTCCTTACAAAATGTTCTCGTTAAGAGTTAGCAGTCTTGTCACTCCGCGCAGTGGAAAGGAATCGCCCTCTCTCTGCTTTGTATTCTCGTCACGCCCATCACAGCGTTACTCACCCGTTGAACACGCTACACACAAGACAAACACGCCACACACACAAGACAAACATACTATGTACAAGACAACCACGCCACACACAAGACAAACTTATTATATACAAGGCAAACACGCCACACACAAGACAAACACACTACATTCAATATTAACACTACACACACATACCAAACACTACATAATCATGACAAACACGCCCCAAACAAGACAAACACGCTACATTCATGACAAACACACTACACACTCTAGACTAACACTATACACACTCATGACAAACACGCTATACGCTCAGGACAAACAAAATTAACGCTCACCAAAAAAACACATCCGTGTTGTCAAACAGTCGTGTGGCCAGACAGTAACACATGCGGCGCTGTCACGTAACAAACAAAGCCGTACATCACATTGTATAACCTTGTCAGTGCAGAGGTCGCAAGGTAGCACGCCTCGCCCCAAAACACCAGACGCAAATACCTCGCACCTTGGTAGACATTTAAATCACCGCCGTCTACTGAGTAGCCACCCAAGGCCAAGTAGAAAATAGAATGAGTAAAAGTAAATTGTAACGCCTTGTGGAAACGACCCTGTGAGATTTTGTATTATGTTAGTTAAGAATAAACGTCTAAAGTTAAAACATTTTCTTAAATGACGAGTATAGATAACAGTAAAAAAAATCGTAGTTTTCATATTTATCATCAATGTAAAAACAATTCATGGTGTTAATCCAACTGGGAATAAACCTCTAGAATTCAATATTTTCAGTAATCACAAATGGAAATAACATTGGACCGCCGCGTTAGTCTCTTCAGTAGCAGGACGCGTTTTCATATTCATTGTAGTTACTGTTTAGCTATTTCATACAGCTTCAGAAATATATGTTAGGATTAGAATAGTAAAGACTCTGGCCATTAATCTTTTGACCTCCATAGACCCTTCTTGATGCAAATAAAATCATCTAATCATACCCAAATATCAAAGTAAAAATTGTGTCCCAGTGTTGAAGTTAAGGGCTTGTACTATAGTTTCAAGCACAATGAAGAGGTCAGGTTAGCCTCCGATACACAAGTTGTACGGAACGTGAGGTATCCGCGGCACTTTGGCAGCCTGGCGGGACCACACACGCTTGGCGGGCCGAGGGCAGCGTGGCGGAGAAGCAGGAAGTTTGCCCGACTTACTCTACGCTTACTTCCCATTTTCTCTTGGTGTGCATGGCGATTTTGTTTGTAGCTGCACCAGATTATCTTGCCTTTTATTTCTCCCGCTTTTCCTCCTCTTTCTTCTCCTTGTGGTGATTCTGGGTGACTTTGAAGACAAGAGTTTCCTGAGAGCTGGGGGGGGGCGTTTTTTCACTCCAACGACGGTTTTATATTTTTTCCTTGGAAATTCTATACCCAGTGACCTTGGGTTTGTTTTATATTTTCTTCACTTTTTTCCTCGAAGATACTGTTTTCATTGTGAATTTAGATTTCCCTGTCGTGAGGAAAGAATTCGTGTCGTGAATATTATTACACACACACACACACACACACACACACACACACACACACACACACACACACACACATACACATACATGTACAGACAGTCAAGTCTCTCTCCACAAGACTCACAACACATTCACAGTTTTTTTTTCATAAAGCTCGTATTATTCACTTTACTTTCACGGATGACCGCAGATCTCACTCCTGAAACCCTCCTTCCTCCTCCTCCTCCTCCTCCTCCTCCTCCTCCTTCTCCTCCTCCTGCATCTTCTCGCCCTCCTGCATTTCTTCACAAGTTAACATCCTCTGTCACAACCAAATATCTCCTTGCCAAAGCCAAATTTTCGCTAGTTAACGCATGACAGCTGCGGGGGTAGTGACAAGCTATGGGTGACAGCGGAAGACACCAGCTGTTAACTTAGCTACCACTATGCACCGGGAAAAAAGGCAAGACATTCACTTAAGTAGCCGTATCTCTCATGTTTCTATCTTATTAGCCTCAAAGGTCAAGGGTTGGGACGCGCCCCTGCACTCACACCCTGCGTCAGGAGAGGCAGAGAGAGGGAGAGAGGGAGAGCAACTGAGTGTAACTTTCCCACGAGTACACCAGAGCAGCGGCTTGTTGAAGGGAACATGGGTGAAACAGGAGCCTAGCAGAGTCAAGTGTCACTAATAGGTTCGGGGGCGTTCCTACTAATTATTGCAGCTTTGGACGACATTCCTTCTACCCCCTCCCCCCCCACCCACCCTTTGCTCTCTTCCTTAACAACACTCCTTGCCTCCCTCATACTGCTGTGTCTCCCTTCCCTCCTCCTCCTTCGTCTCATTGTTTCCGGGATGATTTGCGACCTTCTACTCCCACGTCAGCCACAGTCATTCAAGGTTATGGAACGTTATGGCTCTACAGACACCAAAGAATCCACCCTGAAGGCCCCACGCTCCACCTTCAGGGATAAGCATAATCACTTAGGCTCCACACACTCACGCACCCTCGGCTTCCACCTCCTCATCCCTTTCTTAGACGACAAACACTTCAAGACACGCATGTAACACTTATCCTCAGTAACGAGGCTGACGGAAATAAGAGATGAGAATAATAGCAGGTGTGGTCATTATGTTTATTTGTCCTCCAGTTCCTGTCTTGTCTGTTGAGTTGATTAAGGGAGGTACCAAGGCAGAACACAGTGGAGTAGAGATGGAATGAAGGGAAACGTAGTAAGCTTTTATGTAACCGAGCGTGAGTGCGAGCAAGTGAGTGGGTACAGAGCTGGTAAGGTCGAGTGAATAAGGCAACAGATATGATATAGTGACAGTGACTTGATATTGTGGTAACAGCGACTTGGCACCTTGCTCAGAGAGAGAGAGAGAGAGAGAGAGAGAGGTGGGATGCAGATGACATGACATAAGGATGGTGACAAATAGATTTTTTATTTGAAGTAACAAAGATGTGATGGCTGGCATGAGGTGACTGATGAGAGAGAGAGAGAGAGAGAGAGAGAGAGAGAGAGAGAGAGAGAGAGAGAGAGAGAAAGTATCCACAGCTCGTAGTGACACAGGGAATGTAGTGGATGCGGGTTCCTTCCATCCCCCCCCACACACACACACAGTAACAGACTCACACCTCTTCAATATTCTTAGCGTAATAACGAGGCCAATTTATCTCACTTGGACCTCATCACACACACACACACACACACACACACACACACACACACACACACACACAACCAGACAATCCTTCATCACCACATCCCTCTCTCTGGCTTCTGGGAGCGTCCGGTCTACATGTTCGTCCTCTTCCTCCTCCTCCTCCTCCTCCTCCTCCTCCTCCTCCTCCTCCTCCTCGTCCTCGTCCTCTTACTCCTCCTCTTCCTCTTCTTCCTTCTCTTTCTCGTCAGTCATCAGTCTTCTTCTACTACAACTCATGATCTTCCTTATTCATCTAGTTGTCTTCCTCCTCCTCCTCCTCCTCCTCCTCCTCCTCCTCCTCCTCCTCCTCCTCCTCCTCCTCCTCATCTTTTTCTTCTTCTTCCTTCAGCTTCTTTCCTTCCCATGTTCTTCGTCATCGTCTTATCTATCGCTTCCTCTTCTTCGTCAACCTCCTACACACACACACACACACACACACACACACACACACACACACACACACACACACACACACACTTTGAGGTGTTGTATAGATTTTCACGTTTTCTCACTCGTTAATATAAATTGCTCCGAACACCTGAATATGACGTTTTTTTCCGTGTTGTTGTTGTTGTTGTTGTTGTTGTGTTGTTGTTGTTGTTGTTGTTGTTTCCGTCCCTAAGTTTTCTCCCCCAATCTCTTAATGGCAGTGTGAAACCTTTTATCTCGAGATCTGAATGTATCACGCCTTTCTCTCTCTCTCTCTCTCTCTCTCTCTCTCTCTCTCTCTCTCTCTCTCTCTCTCTCTCTCTCTCTCTCTCTCTCTCTCTCTCTTCCTCTCGGTCTTCTTCACTATTTCCTTCATCTCTCGTTTTCATCTCCTTTTCTCCACTTCTTTCCTTGTTTCATCTCTATTTCTATTCTTCATCTCTCCTGTATAGATCCTTATTCTTTCCTTTCTCTCCTTTTACATCTCTCTTTCTATTTCTTCCTTCTTGTCTTTCTGTCTTTACTTCATTTCTTTCTCTTTACATCCAACTAAATTTCTTTTTCCTCCTTCAACTCTTTGCCTTTTCCTTCCTATTTTCCTTAACTTCTCCCTCAGTTCCTTATTATTCACCATTTCTTCCTGTTTTTATCATTTTTCTCTCTTTTCATCTCTCCTTTCCGTCTTAGTCTGTTTCATCTGTCTTCCTTGCGTTTTACTCCTCATTCTTTCTCCTTTCTCTCTCTCTCTCGTCGTGGAAATTCCGAATATAATGAGAGAATTTGAGGTGTTTACGACAAGGAACAGGTTAGGCGGGTCTCCCTTCCCCCAATGGCGTGACGAGTCTAGCATGACGTCACGGCGCCTGGAGAACCAATCACCTTGCTTTTTCGAGTGTGAATTTTCAAGGAGAGTTTTCTGTGTATGTGTTGGGAGTTGGAAATGGGTGGGTCTCTCTCTCTCTCTCTCTCTCTCTCTCTCTCTCTCTCTCTCTCTCTCTCTCTCTCTCTCTCTCTCTCGGAGCAGTGTTTTTTTTTTGCTATGATATTAGTGATTAATAGTAGTGGTAGTAGTAGTAGTAGTCGTAGTGGTAGTAGTGGTAGTAATAGTAGTAGTAGTAGTCGTAGTGGTAGTAGTAATAGTAGTAGTAGTAGTAGGAGGAGGAGGAGGAGGAGGAAATAGTAGCAGCAGCACTGAAATAATATACAAAACATCTCCTCTGTTATTTTATCAACAAATAGAATAAAGAATGCATAAATAAATCTTTTGCTTCACTGGGGTTGAAAACGTTGCAGCCAGCGAGGCGTGCACACTTCCTGCTGGTATGTACACGCCACGCCACGCCACTCTCGTTTATTCGTTGATTTAATTACTTATCACCATGTATCCGCCTCAGTGTACCTACCCGTCTGTGATCTTGTGTCTACTCGCCTAAACAGTTTTACGAGTATATTTTCTGGTTCAATTTCCATTTTTATACATTTTTCTTTGTGTATTATGGCAACTAAATAGCAATGTAAATTTCTTAACCCCTTCGGTACCATAATACGTTTCCATATTCAATTTGCTTATTATTTAGTGATTTTACACATTACACAGTTTCAGAAATTTATATGGTGGATTAAAATAGTGAAAACTGTAGCCATTAAGCTTCTCACCTCCATAAACCCTTCCTAATGTAAGTAAAATGGTCTAATCGTACATAAATCTCAAGGTGAAATTGTGACCCAGTACTGAAGGGGTGAAATCTCTTATGTTTTCTCCTCTTCTATAATGCATTTGTAGGGTTTTTTTTTTTTCATAAGCATGTGTAATATAACGTAACCTAACCAAACCAAGCCTTACCTAAACCTTACTTTATAATATGGTATGTTTTTTTTTTTTCCTAATTCTTTTAACGTTTTTTTTTTCTCTCTCTCTCTCTTCCTGGTTATTATCTGCATATAATAAGCCCCTGACGCGCCGAGCCTTAATCACTGGCAGTTCAGGTGTGCTGGATTACCTTTGTTCACACCTTCCTTGATATAAAATACCTGTCCAGTGACTCACAACATCCCGTCTCAGCTGTGTCTTGCTACCTTTTCTCTCTCTCTTATTTAGAAGAGATAAGGTTCAATAAGATGGAATAGAGAGTGAGAGAAAGTAATGAAGAAAGTTGAATGATTGTAGAAGCTAAAGATGATAGTAGTGTGTGTGTGTGTGTGTGTGTGTGTGTGTGTGTGTGTGTCTGTGTGTGTGTGTGTGTGTGTGTGTGTGTGTGTGTGTGTGTGTGTGTGTGTGTGTGTGTGTGTGTGTGTGTGTGTGTGTGTGTGTGTGTGTGTGTGTGTGTTTGTGTAAATGTGTGTGTTATCGTTATTTTATTGTGGTGTTATTAGTCACGTCACGCTAGGCAAGAGATGAGAGAGAGAGAGAGAGAGAGAGAGAGAGAGAGAGAGAGAGAGAGAGAGAGAGAGAGAGACTGAAACACTTCAGCGTCCGTCCCACTGGCCACTTGTTGCATCCAGCCCGCGGTAAATGTAATCTGATAGCGTGCCATAAATGCATTCCAACACTTTATAAATAGGTTTTCGTTACTAAGTGCAGTAATAAGACAATAATATGTTTGTAGAATTGCTGATCATATAAGTGCATTACCAGGACTTGCCTTTCCAATGGTCGTGGTAATGGCAGGAGATCAGGAGGAGGCGATGGAGGAAGAGGAGGAGGAGGAGGAGGAGGAGGAGGAGGAGGAGACAGAAAGCAGATGTAGCAGAAGAATATAAATAGTAGTGGTAATGGTAGTAGTAGTAGTAGTAGTAGTAGTAGTAGTAGTGGTAGTGGTAGTGATAGTAGTAATAGTAGTGGTAGTAGTAGTAGTGGTAGTAGTAGTAGTAGTAGTAGTAGTAGTAGTAGTAGTAGTAGTAGTAGTAGTAGTAGTAGTAGTAGTAGTAGTAGTAGTAGTAGTAGACAAAGTAAAAGCGTTGTAGTACCATCAGTATAGTATTATAATTAGTACTAGTAGCAGAAGCAGTGATAGAAAAAACAAAACTAGTGATATTAGCAGTACCAGTAGTAATAGTGGTAGAATAGTGATAGAAAAATAGTGATAGAAAAAGAACTAGAAACACGAAGCATGTTTTAACTACTCCTCAACCCGCAACACAAGGACACAAACAAGAAACACAGTCCTACCCAAGACACAAAGCTAGATCATGGAAAACTGCATGACTGAATGAATGAATAAATGAATGAGTGAATAGGTTAGATTAGGTTAAGTTAGGTTAGGTTAAATTACTGGCTGGCTGTCTGTATGGATGAGTGACTGACTGACTGACTGAGTGGCTGGCTGGCTGACTGACTGACTGAATGAATGAATGAATGAATGAAAGAATTACTGACTGACTGACTGAATGAGTGAATTAATGAATGAATGACTGGCTGGTTGGCTGACTGAGCAGAGAGAGAGAGAGAGAGAGACAATTTCTCACGTGGCTGTCACTTTGCATTCCAAGCAGGACAGTTATGCCCGAGCGTGTCCTGACGGTGCCAAGGGAGGGAGGACACACTTCTCTATCAGGCAGCTTCCGTCCTCCAGTGGCACGTTGCTTGTTGGTGTTAGCGTGGCTTGCTCCCTTGGCGCCTCATCTACTACTTGTGGCTTCTGCTCCTTGTCTTTCCTCATAGTGGCTTTCTGTCTTCTGTGGCTGAGCATTTCTTACGTGCTTCTTCTTTGTGTGTGTGTGTGTGTGTGTGTGTGTGTGTGTGTGTGTGTGTGTGTGTGTGTGTTTGTGTTTATACTAGTTTTCATCCTTATCATGCCAAAACTGAGTTCCATTTTTACCTTGTGTTTGTCTTTCCTTTTCTGGTCCTCACTGGGTCTTACTGGTTAAGTGTGTGTTGGTTTACTCTTCATTTCCGCCTTTATTGTATCAACACTCCTTGTTTGTCTATACTTCTCTCGTGGATGTATGTTTGTTCATCCACTGTTTCTGTCTTCCATCAGGAGTATCTTTCTTTTTTTTCATTGTGCTTTTTTATGGGTCCTTTTTGTCATCTCTGTCAGTGTAAGTGTTGGTTTATCCCTTATTTCGTGTCTTATGATAGCAAGGCCAGCAGTAACTACCCTTACTCAGCGTGTTCTGTAGCGAGCTTTATGCAACATCTGTCCCATCATAAAAGTACGGGAGATGAACGGAGGAAGATGAGAAAGTATGGAAGATGAACGGAAAAGAAGAAGAAAAAAGGTTAAAACGGAAAGAAAGTCAGAGGAGAGAAAGAAGATCAAGATGTAAAGCTGTAAAGACAAAAAAAAAATAGTACGTTTCCTTCATATTCTTAGGATTTTTGATGTCTTACTCGTTTATGGCCACCTTGAGCATGTTCGTCGCTACAACACTTGAAGGAGAGGCGTCAGGTTTAACCCCTTCAATACTGAGACGTATTTTTACCTTGATTTTAGGATATGAGTAAACCATTTTATTTCCATTAGGAAGACTATGAAGGTCAAGAGATTAATGGCCAGAGTTTTCACTTTTCTAATCCTAACATATCTGAAACTGTTTAAAATCGCCGAATAGTAACCAGAAT
>NC_059303.1:15168208-15180708 GCF_017591435.1 Portunus trituberculatus | reverse complement strand
CCCCACGCTCCCTCCCGTACCTCCCTCGCGTCTTTCCCCCTCTTACCTCTCTCTATCTGCTCTCTCTCCCTCTCCACTCCCTCTCCACTCTCACTCGTCCCTCCCCATCAACCGTGAATGCTCTCAAGCTATATAAAGAAGTGCTCACCGGTGCCGCTCTTACTTCAAGGACTAATGTGACGACCAATGCTTAGCGAGAGGTGGTGGTGGTGGTGGTGGTGGTTTTTATCATCACATTCTTCTTTTGTTCTTTCTTTTTTTGTATTCGTTTATGTTCCTCTTCTTTATTCCCCCTCACTTCATGCATTTCTCTTCCTTCCCCACATTTTTCTCTCTCTGTCTCTCTCTGTCTCTCTCTCTCTCTCTCTCTCTCTACTTTCCCTCCATGCCTTTCCTCCATCCCTCCATTCTTTTCTCATTACTCTATTCCCTTTTCTCTCCCTTATCCTGTCTCTCTTTTTTCCTTCACAGTGACAGAGAGACAGACAGACAGAGATGGAAAAAAGTGAATAAAAAATGGGATGATGGATGTCTTGAGGGAAAAAGGTCAAGGCTGAGGGACACATGATATTTGTTTTAAGGTTCTTTTCTCTTGTTTTATCGCCCGTATTCAGAAATGCCCTCCTCTCTCACTACGACAGTTTTCCAAGGCCACAGAGACTACTAGCCGGGTTTACAAGACAGCTTTTCCTTTTTAATAAACTAGAAATCTTGCCTATCACAAGAATCATAAAAAAAAATACTCTTAAAAATCTCGAGTATCTTCAATACCTTCAGTACTGGAACGCATTTCTACCTTAAGTTTTGGGTATGATTAGACGATTTTATTGACATTAGGAAGGGTCAATGGAGGTCAGAAGGTTAAGGGCTAGAGTCTTCACTAGTTCAATCCCCACGCAAGTATCTGAAGCTGTATAAAATCATCAAATAGTAACTAGAATGAATATGAAAACACGTCATGGTACTGAAGAGGTTAGAAGACACTAGTATCTTCAACTGGAGCCCTTGGAAAGCAGTGATGGTGAGAGAGCAAAGGCTTTCAGAATACTCGCCTGTGTCTTAAGTTTAAAGTCAGCGTGTATTTTGAGAGGCGCGTCTTCTTAAGTAACTGAAAACCTTAGCTCGTGAACTGGGATATTTATTACAGTGTTCTTTCTGTGTAGATAATAGAAAAGAGTTTTTGAAGTATATTTATTGCTATTGTTTTCTGTTAATTATTTTGGTCTCTTGTGTGGTGTGTATGAGAGAGAGAGAGAGAGAGAGAGAGAGAGAGAGAGAGAGAGAGAGAGGGGAGGGGAAGGCAGCAGGAACAAGGAAAAAAATTATGAAAAGAAAGATTGAATGAACATGTGAAGGAAGATTGACTGGATGAATCGAAAGAGAGAGAGAGAGAGAGAGAGAGAGAGAGAGAGAGAGAGAGAGAGAGAATGCGTGTATGTGCAAATAAGATCTTCACCAAGCTATCTCTCTCTCTCTCTCTCTCTCTCTCTCTCTCTCTCTCTCTCTCTCTCTCAGCTGGACACGAAGAAAGTTTACCGGAGAACAGAGAAAGAGAGTGACAAAGTAAATAAAGGAAGGAAGGAGGGAGGGAGAGACAAGAGAAGAAAAAGTTTTCCTCGAGCTTCTCTTTATTGTTCTCTCCCTCCCTTATTTCCTCCTTCTTTCCCCTCCTTCCTTTTTCTCCTTTGCTCTTCCTCTCTTTCCTTCCTCTTTATTCTTGCTAACTTTTAATGATCACTCCTAATGCGCATTTCGAGAGAGAGAGAGAGAGAGAGAGAGGATTCAAGGTCGTTGTTGTTATTGTGATCAATCGAGGACATGTTTGTCAGTTTAAACTTTCTTTTCCTCCTCCTCCTCTTCTATTTTCCCTCTCGCTCCTCCTCCTTCCTCTTTTCTTCGTTGTACTCTTTTTCCTCCATCTCCTCCTTAGCTGTCTTTTCTCCTCCTCCTCCTCCTCCTCCTCCTCCTCCTCCTCCTCCTCCTCCTCCAAAGGTTAAAGGAGGTCAGTCATATGTTTTTGCAGTTTAAGAAAGAAAAAGAAAAGTGTGTGTGTGTGTGTGTGTGTGTGTGTGTGTGTGTGTGTATGACGTCAGAAGATATGTATTTATATGAGAGAGAGAGAGAGAGAGAGAGAGAGAGAGAGAGAGAGAGAGAGAGAGAGAGAGAGAGAGAGAGAGAGAGAGAGAGAGAGAGAGAGAGAGAATCAGAAAAATATTGACATCAAACAAGATACGAAAAAAAAAAGGATAAAGAAAAAAGCAACTCCAGGAAAACCAACAGTACAAAAATAAAAAAAATAAAATAATCTGGACGAAAAGAAAAGAAAAAGAAAAAGAAAACGAGTAGAAAAATCAGACCAGGGAGAAAAAAATATATATATGTACACTTCATAGAAAACGGAACTCGTATACATATATTCATGGAGGACTATTGTATATATTTCCCCGGAGTACAAAGGAGTAGTGGTGCGTTGCTCTATGGAAAACGAGGCAAAACAACGCAGCGTGAAAGGAAATGGAAAGAGAGAGAGAGAGAGAGAGAGAGAGAGAGAGAGAGAGAGAGAGAGAGAGAGATATGTGGAGATAGAAAGAGGAGGAGAAGAAGAGGAGAAGAAGAAGAAGAAGAAGAAGAAGAAGAAGGAGGAGGAGAAGCAAGGGAGGAAAAGAGGAGTAATCTAGCAAAGACGTAGGAAGGGAAGTTAATAAGGGAGAGGAGGAGGGGAGAGAAGCCCCGAGGGAGGGGAGAGGCTGGGAGAGGGGCGTCAGTATGGAAGGGAGAGGCTGGGAGAGGCAGCGTGGGAGGGAGAGGGGAGGGAGAGTAGGGTCAGTCTCACCTCAACAAGACACTTCCTCCTCGTGTCGAGACTAGAAGTAAGAGAGACATAACCACACACACACACACACACACACACACACACACACACACACACACACACACTCAAAGGGATGTATATTTTAAGCCTCCTTTTTATTAAGTCTATTCACTCGTGCAAGCAAACCCACTCAGATCTGATCCTAATATACACGCATACAGAAATCATTATATTTTTTACCTCTACACTTTTATTCGCCTTTGGTCAAGACTATTCAAAGGAAACTAGCTTTTTTAATGTATTTTTGGGGACAGTTTGATATGAATATGTGTAGAAATTCCTTGCCTATACACTTTTACTCGCCTTTGGTCAAGACTGCTCAAAGGAAGGTAGGTTTCTTAATGATATTTTGGGGGAACAGTTTGATATGAATAGGTGTAGAAATTCATTATGTTATCCACGAGTTGAGGTCAAGATTTCACGAAAGAAATGGCTCGTAAATTCACTAGGAGTGTTGTAAAATCATTGTTATCCACGAGTTAGTTGTGGTGAAGCTTGCACGAAAACAAGAAATAAATAATGGCTCTTTTCTAACCTTTCTAATTACTAGTGTTATAAAATTCACGAGAAAATGGATTTTTTAATGGATATTTATGGTTATGTGAGTGTCAAAAAGGTGGTACTTTGAAGCCAAGGTTATTAAAGTAATCAGGTATTGCAATTATGTGCTCGGGGGAAGGAATTGATTGCAGAAATGAAGAAATGAGCAATGTAAGGATGGAATTATGAGTCTTGGTTAATTTTTTGCTCTTTTTTTTCCTAAATGACTACAGTGAAAATGTTAAGAAAAAAGTCGTTTTAGTTTTCGTCCTATCTTCCTTGTCGTTTTTTCCTCCTTCTCCTCCTCTCCTCCTCCTCCTCCTCCTCCTCCTCCTCCTCCTCCTCCTCATCCTCATCCTTCTCCTTCTCCTGCTTCTTTCTTCTTTCAATTCATCATCATCATCATCATCATCATCATCATCATCATCATCATCCTCACCAGTCTCTTCGTAAGCTGAAAGGCAACTAATTCGAGAGAGAGAGAGAGAGAGAGAGAGAGAGAGAGAGAGAGAGAGAGAGAGAGAGAGCTAATCATAAGCAATCTAGTTCTTGCGTTACTTGATGCTTCTCTTTGAATATTGTGCAAGTGTGAAAGGGCGAGAAGAGCAGCTTGGTTCTTACGATCTTGACTCACTGGCAGGAAAGCAAGAAAAATAAGAATAAGAAATAGAAAACTGTGCGTGAAATACCTAAAAGAAATATCAAAATCCTGGAGAGAGAGAGAGAGAGAGAGAGAGAGAGAGAGAGAGAGAGAGAGAGAGAGAGAGAGAGAGAGAGTGTGTGTCAATCCTATGTAGCCTTATTTATTGATCTGCTTCCATTAATCCGAAATTATCTTTTCTATTGCTTCATTTTCATCATCACCACCACCACCACCACCACCACCACCACCACGTACAACCAAGGAAAGAATAAAATAAAACATGGAAGAAAAAAAGCTCGTGGAATAAAAAAGAAATAGGGCAAGTGAAAATAAAGCACAGGTAAATAGAGTAAACGGGAGAGATTGGAGTGCTTTACATACCTCGAAATACCAGAGCCAGCATTCAATTCCCTTAACAATTATTATTCCAGCCAGTTGCCTCACACCTTTCTGTCCAATGTCATGTTGTTTTTCTCCCGAGCTTTTAATTGGTTCCCTAACAGAAGCGTGGCCATAACAGCCTTAGTGCAACAATCCATACAAATCAATAGGGTTTAATTGAAATACACCAGCAGTTTATCCCCCCTCGTGTATTTTTCACTCGTTATGAGGACGCGACACAGCGGCACCTTAGTCATAATTCAGTGGCATGTACTTTGGAAAGCCATAGAAATGAATACAGTTTAATTCAATATGTGTAGTGGTCCATCTTTTTCTGTTGTGTGTGTGTGTGTGTGTGTGTGTGTGTGTGTGTGTGTGGTAACTCAGTGATATTGCAGTCTTTGTGTACTTTGTGAGGTGAAGAATGGACCGTTTTCTTCCTATAGTCATATTTCAGTCTAGAACACTCTGGGAAAGAAAAGACACACTGCTTTCCTTCTTACTTTAAAATACTTGCCACATTATAACAGTTCGGTGTTTCCTGTTGGCGTGACATGACAAAAAAAACTCAACCTGGAGATTTTCTTGTGTTATCTCAAGCTTTTTGTTTTTTCCCGTGGCTAGGAGCGTTGCATCACCTCCACTTAATTATAAACAGTAGCGTTTTCTCTCACTACGCGTTTCCTCTCACTACATGTCATTGCTCTCTAGGATTTATTTACTGTGTGACGCTCTAGTGCTGCCCTCGGACCCATGTATTATTTGTTACATGCTCTGACGCGTGTTTTCCGGTACTCCTGTCTGTGCACTTATCCTAGGCAGTGTAGCGGGGCATTGTGTCTTCCTTGAGATGGTGTGGCCAGGGTTTTCAAGGTAATGGTCACAAACGGAACAAGTGTTAGTGATTGAGTGCGTTTGAAAATGGAGTGGGGAATGAAAATGGAGGGAATGGAAAGGAACTGAGGAATGAAAAGGGAATGAGGAATGAAATTGTTTAGTGTTTATTAAGAATTGTATGAAATAGTGGTGTCTCTTGTTCGTGGTATTTATTTTTTTTCCGTTCTGGTGTTTATTTTCTCTTGGTTAAGTGTTCTGTTTGGTGTTTCTTCGGAGTATTAGTGTTTATGGAACTTTCTCGTCTCGTCTCGTTGGTTATCTTCATTTCTTTCTCATGTACTTTACCAATATTGAACCAAATGTTGCAAGTATTTCAGTATTATGTAAGATTGTTTCACGTTACGTTTTCCCCACTTCACAACGGCCTTCCTTCCTCTCACAGGATTAGCAGCAGTATTATTAAATGACTTCCTTGCGTCGTTTACAAATACTAAGCCAACTGTTGGAAGTGTTTCAATAGTGTGGACGATTTTTTTTTAGTTGACCTTTACCCACTTAGCTTTGGCCTTCTTTCTCTCATTCCTAGCAGTAGTAGTAGTAGTAGTAGTAGTAGTAGTAGTAGTAGTAGTAGTAGTAGTAGTAGTAGTAGTAGTAGTAGTAGTATAGTAGTATAGTGGTAGTAGTAGTAGTAGTAGTAGTAGTAGTAGTAGTAGTAATATAGTAGTAGTAGCAGTAGTATAGTAGTAGTAGTAGTAGTGTGGTGATAGCAGTTCCTTCCTTACTTAATTCACAACAAACAAGTCAAAGCGTTTCACCAAAATGTACAATAATTTCACGTTACTCACAGCGTAGACAAAATAGGACCTGTACTTTAAGATACGTTCGGTGTTAACACAGAACACTCACATCTCTTCTAATACTTACTTCGTTCCCGGTAATTGTGCTGAATATTACTACCTATAACCCAAATGAGCTAAATAAAAACACTAATTTCTTGAGTATTTTCCAACATCGGGATTAAAAATAGATAGCATGCGATTAAATGGAGAGCAGGAGGCAACACTTGTTCGTACGGTGCTAATATTCGCAGGTGCACTATCGCCCGTATAGTTTATGGGATAGTAAAGGATAAGATCACGGGCAATGAACTATTAGTGCCAGATTAATGGTGGTATTGGTGGGAGGGCGCAGGAAGAGAGGCACTGAGTTGGCACTGTGAGGGTGTACTGGTGTGGTATAAGTTGTTTGTTTGTGTTAGTCGTGGTATGGTGTGGGTTGTATGAGTAGTTGTAGGATCCAATGAAAAACAATCGCTTCTACTATTACTGTTGCTACTACTACTACTACTACTACTACTACTACTACTACTACTACTACTACTATTATTATAATGACAAACTTTTTTTCCTGAATATAATAGCGAGTGTGGAAGAGAAATAGTGATTGTGGTGAGCATTAAACTACTATTACTACTACTGCTACTATTACTACTATTATTACTACTACTGCTACTACCACTGTTACTACTACAACTACCACCACCATTACTACTACTACTACTACTACTACTACTACTACTACTACTACTACTACTACTACTACTACTGCTGCTGCTGCTGCTGCTGCTGCTTCTGCTAGTATTACCACCACCACCACCACTACTACTACTGCTGCCACCACTACTAGTACTACCACCCCTACCACTACCACAACCAATACTACTACTACTACCACTACCAATACTACCGCAACCAATACTACTACTATACTACTACTACTACTACTACTTCAACCAATACATTACTACCACAACAAAGCTCACAAAATGTCACCTTTGCCTGCCCTCCATTACCTCAGCACTAGTGGACAGCTCTGCTCATGTTTTTTTTTTTTTTCCGACACACTGAGGCGCTCGCTAACTCACTCTTGCTCCATGTCAGTCACAGTCAGCCAGCCAGGACACTCCCTCATCATTTCACGCATAAATTAACATATATTCTCACATCTTCCTCTTTACGACACTCCTCTGCTCATATTATCAGCTATTTTCTTTGCGTGTTTACTCGTTCTAGCTTCCCTTGCCGGGTACTTCCCAGAAACGTTTTTCCCGACCGTCCAGGCTGCACACCTACCAGGACTCGATGCTGGTAACTTTAAGAATGTTCCCAAAGCAAGTTTTCAAGCCATAAAGCCATTTTTTAAGCTCCCAGAAGGCACTGTTTCTCTCGTGAAGACAATTTTTCGTCCCCAGAAGGCAATTTTTTTTCCTTTCTCCCTCTCTTTCTCTCTCCGGGCGATTCTTCTCACTTTTTTTTTTTTGCTTGTACCATCCGAAAGCGATCGCTCTTGCCGCCGTGCTCTCCATTGGAATCCGCAGGAGGGAGGGCCGCGGGACACACAGGCGGTACCAACACTCCCTTGGCGGTGCTGCTACACGGCCTGCGTCAGGGGCGTAATGGCGGGGAGACAATATGCTGGTGTCGGTGTGTGGGTGGGTCGGGATGAGTGGGTGGGTGGCTGGGTGACTTGCTGAGTGTATGCGTCTGTCTTGAAGCATTTGTTGGTATGAGTGAATGAATGTACTCTCTCTCTCTCTCTCTCTCTCTCTCTCTCTCTCTCTCTCTGGTCCAAACAGCTCGTAATCCCACACAGCGCGGCTATTCTGCATTAAATTCCTCATTAGAAGCACGAAAGCCGCCCCGCGTTCATCAGAATTGAATCCAGGCAAACATTCGCTGAGGGAAGAAAAACACACGCTCTCCACACCCTCTTGTCCTTCGTAATTAAACCGCGTCACTGAACCACACACACACACACACACACACACACACACACACACACACACACACACACACACACACACACACACACGGATTTAGATTTCAATGAGCACAAGAACACAAAGACACAAATTATAATGAGGACAATTTAGGTTACGCTCCATATTCAAGCTATATAAAAGAACGTCTGTTATTATCAAGGGCACAGCTCATTACATAGAACACAAGGAAACAAGACGTACTAGTGCAATGATTAACAGTGCTTACTCACCACACGCACAATAATTCATACGCATTCACTGTACATACACGGACTAATATACATACATACATACATACATAACGAACCACATTGATGAAAAACAGGAACACACACACACACACACACACACACACACACACACACACACACACACACACACACACACACACACACACAATGACACGTATTCAGAAACGGTCTTCTCTCTCGCTACTCGCGCATTGATAAGTCACAGAGATGATTAACCAATTTCTCAAACATATTTCTCTCGTTAGCAATCTTACTTATCTCTCACTATCATCGTAAAAACATCCTCAAAAACCTCAGTATAAATGACGTCAACTATAGCGCCTTGAGATTAATAGAGCTTTGGTGACAGTGTGGTAAATAAGAATTGTTATTTTTCTTTAATCTATCCGGTATACTGAGCCGCATTTTTTACCTTGAGTTTTTAGTATGATTATTGTATTGACACTGGGAAGAGTCTGTGGAGGTCAGAATATTAATGGCAAGAGTCTTCACTATTTTAATCCTGACATAAATTTCAGAGGCTGCATGAAATCATCAAATAGTAAGCAGAATAAATATGAAAACATGTCCTGACACATATATTGATGACTCAGAGTGACTTGCTTAAGGGAAGATGGCTCGAACCAACGTCGGGAATACAAGGACACACTTTCTCATGGTGACACTAAAAAGGCGGAGCGTAGAAATGTTTCCCAATAACCTAAAACTCATACGCATCACACACACACACACACACACACACACACACACACACACACACACACACACACACAATGACACGTATTCAGAAACGGTAGCTCAGTGGTTAGAGCGCTGGCTTCACAAGCCAGAGGACCGGGGTTCGATTCCCGGCCGGGTGGAGATATTTGGGTCTCCTTTGACGTGTAGCCCCTGTTCACCTAGCAGTGAGTAGGTACGGGATGTAAATCGAGGAGTTGTGACCTTGTTGTCCCGGTGTGTGGTGTGTACCTGGTCTCAGGCCTATCCGAAGATCGGAAATAATGAGCTCTGAGCTCGTTCCGTAGGGTAACGTTTGGCTGTCTCGTCAGAGACTGCAGCAGATCAAACAGTGAAACACACACAGAGCCTCTCCCACACACATTGACTTCTGAGGGCGTTTCACTTGACCTATCTTATCATGCTTGTGAAATGGATGAAGATGGTCCTTCCTCGGGGCAAGGGGAAGGCAGGGCCGGAAGGTGGCTGCGGGTTACGCCTCTCTCTCCCTCCGTCCCTCCCGCTGCGCCTCTGAGTATCCATCACTGTAGTGGCGTATCCTACCTCCCCCAGTGAAGAGGACGAGGCCAATGATGCAGGATGTAGGGGAGGCAGGGAAGGCTAGGCTACTCCTCCTCCTCCTCCTCCTCTTCTTGTTCTCCTGCTCCTCCTGTTCTCCTGCTCCTACTTCCATTCCTGCTCTTGTTTTTTTTTTTTATCTCCCTCTCCTTCTCTTGTTCTCCTGTTCTTGTTTTTCTCCTCTTCCTCCTCCTACTCCTATTCCTGATCTTGTTCTTCTTCTCCTTCTCCTGTTGTTCTCCTGTTCTTCCTCTTCTCCTCCTCCTCCTCCTCTTCTTGTTCTCCTACTCCTCCTCCTCCTCCTCCTCCTCCTCCTCCTCCTCCTCCTCCTCCTCCTCCTCCTCCTCCTCCTCCTCTTGTTCTTCGGTTTTTACTCCTGTTCCTTCTCTTTTCTCCTCCTCCTCCTCCTCTTCCTCCTCCTCCTCCTTCTCGTGCTTCTATAATATCGTTTTAATTAGTTTTCTCATCTTACTTTCCTTGATGCTTTTTGCCATTTAGTCTTTTCTGTCTGTTAATCTGCTTCTTTTTTGTCTCTATTCCTTCCTCTTCTCTGTTTCTTCATCCTCTAGTCTTTGTTTTATGTCTTTTTGAGTTGTGTCTTATTTTCGTGTTTTGCTGTTTTGTTATTGTTTGTATACTCTCTCTCTCTCTCTCTCTCTCTCTCTCTCTCTCTCTCTCTCTCTCTCTCTCTCTCTCTCTAAGCCAAAATGCCGCCGCCTCCTCAGGTTCACTTCTAATAAGCTTACTGTATTAGGAAACATGTGTACCAACCTTCCATTTTCCTTTTCAATGTAGGTCACGCTCCGTCCGTCTGTGTGTGTGTGTGTGTGTGTGTGTGTGTGTGTGTGTGTGTGTGTGTGTGTGTGTGTGTGTGTGTGTGTGTGTGTGTGTGTGTGTGTGTGTGTGTGTGTGTGTGTGTGTGTGTGTGTGTATGTGTGTGTTTATTTGGGGGTCATTAGTGTTTGGTGAAGCTTAGTGGCTTATTTTTATTTTCTCCGTTTAAGAGTTGTTTTTATTTCATTTTTATCCTTTTTTATCTTTTTTTTATATAGTTATTTTATTTATTTATTTATTTTTTATTTTTTTTTTTTGCTGTAAGAGTGTTACTGTTGCTGCACTACAAGGAGGAAGTCTCTCTCTCTCTCTCTCTCTCTCTCTCTCTCTCTCTCTCTCTCTCTCTCTCTCTCTCTCTCTCTCTCTCTCTAGCAACATGGTCGTTCAAAAAACAATGGGGGACAAACAATGCACACCTGCTTCTCAACAATGCACCGAGGTTTTTTATTTTTTCCCTTGTGTGTGTGTGTGTGTGTGTGTGTGTGTGTGTGTGTGTGTGTGTGTGTGCGTGAGTGCGTGCGTGCGTGTTTTTGTTATTGTTTTGTTTTCCGGCCCGCGGCGTAGCAGTGTTTCGATCATTATGTCCCTCGCACGTAAACAAGAGCGCTCTATGTAAGTATTACGTAACACTATATGAGAGAGAGAGAGAGAGAGAGAGAGAGAGAGAGAGAGAGAGAGGGAGAGGGAGAAGGAGAAAGAGAGTATGTGTTTGTATTTACTAAAGATGCGTTCCTCCTCCTCCTCTTCCTCTTCCTTTACGCTTCTTCACTCATACCTCAGTCACATTAGATTAGACAGTTGAGTTTATTAAAATGCTCTTTTAAGTACCAACATATCAACTGTAATTTGTTTTTCCTTTCTGTCCCTTTACCCTCCTCCTCCTCCTCCTCCTCTTCCTCCTTCATTTCCTCCTGCTTCTCTTTTAATAATGCATTCATGTGTAGCTCAGTCTCTCCTTACACAAGAAAGTTATTACTCTCCCGGCAACTCCCAGCGGCAGGACTCCTCACACGGGCCGCCTTGTTGCCAGTATTGGTGTGGCCTCTGCCTCGGGTCAGCTGCGATGAGGAAGGCTGGTTTGATTTAGACCCTTGAGTACCATGACGCGTTTCCATATTTATTCTGCTTACTATCTGTTATACGGCTTCAGAAACTCATGTCGGGGATTAAAATAGTGAAGACTGGCCGTTAAGCTTCTGACCTCCATAGACCCTTCCTAATGTCAATAAAATGGTCTAATAGTACACAAAATTCAAGATAAAAATGTGTCCCGTTATTGAAGAGGTTAAGAACACATTGAAGGAATTAAGAACACACACACACACACACACACACACACACACACACACACACACACACACACACACACACACACACACACACACACACAAAACAGGTAAATGCAGCAATTTTTTTTTAGCATTTAATTATGGTACATAACGATTAGTTGAAGTGAGTAATTATTGAAACAGCTGCAAAATTAATGACTTATCCTCGTATATTGTTTTCTTCCTCTGGTGTGAAATTTCCGTTGAGTTGACAAATACTTACTTTGCCTTAGTAGTTTTAATTTAGGTTTGTGAGTACGATAATGAAACTTAACCTCTTGAGTAGTGGAACGCATTTTTATCGCGAATTATTAGTGTGATTAAACGATTTTATTGACATTAGGAAGGGTCTATGGAGGTCAGAAGTTTAATGGCGACAGTCTTCACTATTTTAATTCCTCGTATAAGTTTTTGAAGTTCTATGAAATCACCAAAAAGTAAGTAGAATGAATAAGAAAACACGTCCTGCTACTGAAGAGATTAATCCCTTCCGTACTGAGACACATATTTGTGTACGATTAGACCATTTTATTGGCATTAGGAAGGGTTTATGGAGGTCAGAAGATTAATGGCTTCACTAATTTAATTCCCCATATAAGTTTCTGAAGCTGTATGAAATCACCAAATAGTAAGTAGAATGAATATGAATATGCGTCATGGTACTAAAGAGATTAACCATGATTTGGCACTCAGACCT
>NC_059303.1:15153208-15165708 GCF_017591435.1 Portunus trituberculatus | reverse complement strand
AGTAGAATAATGTTTGCCTTGGGTGTAGCATTTTCATTTGATTATCTTTTTTTTCTCTAAGCAAACTCTTCTTCTTCTTTCTCCTCCTCCTCCTCCTCCTCCTCCTCCTCCTCCTCCTCCTCCTCCTCCTCCTCCTCCTCCTCTCCCTAAAAGCACACTCTCACATCGCGTAACCCAGTTCCTCTCTTTCCTCCATCCTTCCTCCCTTTTCCTCCACACTCACCTCTCCTTTACCTCCATTACTTCTTTTACCTCTGTCTCTCCTTTCACCTCCTACTCTCACTCCTCTTCACAATCTCCTCCACTGTTATTCCTCCTCCCTCCTCTCCCCGCCTCTCTCTCTCTCTCTCTCTCTCTCTCTCTCTCTCTCTCTCTCTCTCTCTCTCTCTCTCTCTCTCTCTTAACTCTCTTCCTTTCCTTCTCCTCCTCCTCCTCTTCTTCCTCCTCCTCCGTTATTATTCTTTCTTTTATTCCTTTCCTCCTATTTCCTTGTTTTCTCTTCCTCTATCAGTCTTTCGTTTTATTTTTTTTTTCTCCTCTTCACACTCTTCCCTTTCCTCACCAAACAGCTCTTCTCTTTCTCTTCTTTCTATCTTCCCTTTCTCTTTCCTCCTCTCCTCTCTGTAAACGTCCTTTTTTTTCCTCCCTCCTTCTCTTCCGTCTCCAAACACTCCTTCCTTCTTACCTACCTTCCTTCTTTCCCTCTTCCTTCATTTTCTCTCCCTTAACCAAATCTGTTCCTCCATATCTTTCTTCCTCTTCTTCTTCAAGTACTATCATTTTTATCTTCCCTCCCTTTCTCTCCCTCTCCTTCACTTCTCCATCTCTCACAATCTCCGTACACAGCCTTTCTTCTCCTCCTCCTCTTTCCGGGCCTGGAGGAGGAGGAGGAGGAGGAGGAGGAGGAGGAGGAGGAAAAGGAGACAGAGTAAGGTGCAGGTCACCAAATGAATCCAATCTTGGGTCCCTTCCACTCTTCCGTAGCTTTTGTTTGGTGCAAGAAAAGGTGGTGCGTAATGGAGTGCTTTGACGCTTTGTTGTACTTAGGAGTCCTCGAAAACCCCCGCGGCCTGTCTCTCTCTCTCTTGGTTTGACTCTGTGCCTTCCTCTCTCTTCGCTTTGTTTTTCCCAGAGTTGTTGTCTTCTTGGCTGTCCTGCGCTGGAGTGGGAGACGAGCGGAGCGGGGTGGGACGGGACTCGAAGGGGCAGTGTTTTAGAGTGTTTACTGTTTTACCCTCTGTTTGTTTTCGTCTTTTTTTTTTGTGTGTGTGTATGTGTGTGTGTGTTTTTGGGGTTTGGGTTTGTTGGGTGTTATTTTCTTTTTTTTTCGTTGTTGTTGTTGTTCTTGTTTTGTTTCTGTTCCTTGTGTGTTTGTTAGGGATTTTTGGTGTGTGTGTGTGTGTGTGTGTGTGTGTGTGTGTGTGTGTGTGTGTGTGTGTTTACGTATTTACATTGCATTTCTCTTCTTTTCTTCTTTTTTTTCTTCTTCTTTAGTTGTCTTATTTTCTGCTTTATTAATAAATCTGTGTTTGATAGCTGTATGTGTTTTTTCTCTCTCTCTCTCTCTCTCTCTCTCTCTCTCTCTCTCTCTCTCTCTCTCTCTCTCTCTCTCTCTCTCACATGAAGGAATGTAGGATATGCGACTGGGAGCTATTTTATTATTATTATTGTTATTATTATTATTATTATTATTATTATTATTATTATTATTATTATTATTATTATTATTATTTATCATTATTATTATTATTATTATTATTATTATTATTATTATTATCATTATTATTATTATTATTATTATTATTAATATTATTATTATTGTTATTATTATTATTATTATTATTATTATTATTATTATTATTATTATTATTATTAATTATTATTTCTTTTTGTTCTTCATCTTTTTCTTCTTTCTTTTCCTTTTTTTCTTCTTGTTCTCTATTTCTTGTTTTTGTTCATGTTCTTCTTCTTCTTCTTCTTCTTCTTCTTCTTCTTCTTCTTCTTCTTCTTCTTCTTCTTTTCTTCTTTCTTTTATTTTTTCTTTATGTTCTCTTTCTTTTTTGTTCTTGTTCTTGTTCTTCTTGTTGTTCTTTTTCATCATCACCATCCTATTTATCTTCATGGTAATGTGGAGCATGCACATTTTCTTAATTACCCGAATGTTTACATAGTGCAGATTCATACAATTATGCTTGAATTAGTTTGCTTTCTTCTCTGTTTTTTTACCGCGGGAAATGTAATACGTGCGAGAGAGAGTAATTTTTTCCTTATCTTGGTTTCGTATTCCAATTGTGTTTGCTGTAATTTGAATGTGTGTTTGTCCAAATAATCGTTTTCAGCTTGGCTTTTGTGTTTTAATCTCTTCAGTACCAGGACGTGTTTTCATGTGTCCTTTTTACCGCGGGAAATGTAATACGTACGAGAGGGAGTAATTTTTTTTTTCCTTATCTTTGTCTCGTATTCCGATTGTGTTTGCTGTAAGGTGAATGTGTGTTTGTCCAAATAATCGTTTTCAGCTTATTTTCTGTGTTTTAATCTCTTCAGTACCAGTTTTCGTGTTTATTCTGCTTACTATTCTTGGTGATTTTATACAGATTTAGATAATTATGTGGAGATTTAAGTAGTGAAGACTCTAAACATTAATATTCTGACATTCATAGACTCTTCCTAATGTAAATAAAATCGTCTAATTACACCCAAAACTTATGGTAAAAATGTGTCCCAGTACTGATGGGATTGAGGTAAATTTTCTTTGCTTTCTATTACTTTTAGTTACGTATTTCTTTGTACCTCCTGAATGAGAACTTGAAAGAATTACCGATGTTTTAAAGTAAGTATTTGTTGATGTGGGAACGAAACACGAGTGACTTAGTAAATTTATCGCATCTGAGTTTATTTCACGTAGATAAAACGTAAGTATATTTTTAATGAAACGGAAAAGAGTTAGTTGTATTCTTATAACTTTGATCGTAATAATTGTTTGGTGTAAGAACGAAAGACGAGAGCTTTGTTAAATTTACCACATATGATTGTTTTGTTTTGTTTTCACGTAGATATATTGCTTTCTATTACCTTTAGTTATGTGTTTGTAAGTACCACTACTGAATAAGGCCCTGGAAAAGTTATCGATGTTTTAAAGTAAGTATTTGTGGAAAAGAAACACGAGTGCCTTGGTAAATTTATCGCATCTGAATTCATTTATTTTTTTTGTTGAAACGAAAAATAATTAACTGTAATCTTTTAATTTTTAACGTAAGAATTGTTTGATGTGAATAAGAAACACAGAAGCCTTGTTAAATTTCCCACATATATATTTCCACGTAGATAAATGTATAAACAGATTCTTTTATGAAGCACAACACTAATCTCAGTAAGACTCGGTACGTACTTTATGCCCTTCTATTTATATTTATCTCTTTTTGTTACGAAGGAAAGATGAATACGAGAGACTGTTTGATGTGAATAAGAAACACAGAAGCCTTGTTAAATTTCCCACATATATATCCACGTAGATAAATGTATAAACAGATTCTTTTATGAAGCACAACACTAATCTCAGTAAGACTCGGTACTTTATGCCCTTCTATTTATATCTATCTATTTTTGTTACGAAGGGAAGATGAATACGAGAGGCAACGGAAGCTCCTCTGTGGTGTATTTATTTTTTTGTCATTTCGTGATATTCTCTTTTTACGGAGGATTTGTCTATTGTTCTGTTACTGTTCTATTTTTATTCTATAGCATTGTACTTACGTTATTTACTTGTTTATCCTCTTTCCTTCCTTTTCTCTACGTCTTCCTCTCTTTCCTTTCCTCTTTCATCCTTCCTTTCGCTTCATTGTATTTTCATCTGTGACTTCGTTTTTCTCTCCTTTATCTTCATTATCTATTTATTTCCTTTTTCTCTTCTCTACTTCTTCCTCTCCTCCCTTTACTCTTTCATCCTTCCTTTCTCCTTCTATGTATCGCTTCGTTTTGTATTTTTCTGTAACTTCATATATTTTTCTTTATGTTCTTTTATCTATTTATTTTGTTTCCTTTCTCTTTTCTTCGTCTTACTCGTTTTCCTTTCTGTCTTGTAGTTCCCTTCTCGTAATTCCAGGTTTTCTGTATTTTTGTCCTTCCTACGTCATCCTTCATTACTGGTTTCCTTCCTTTCCCTCCCAGTTCATTCTTTCTTTCTCTTTCCTTCCAGTCTTTCATAGTTCAGTTTTTTAATTTCCTTCTTTCCTCAAATTTCAATCATTTTATTACTCTTCAGCCTTTTATTTTCTCCTCTTTTGGTTTCTTTCTTAGTTTCCTTTCATATGTTCCTTATTCCTCACTTCCTTCCTTTATCCTCCTCTCTCTCTTGTCTCCCGTCTTTTCTTGCATCTCCTTACTTCGTCATCCTAAAAATTCTCCATTTTTTTTTATATTCAATCCATTATTTGCCTCCTTTCCTTTCCATTTATTTTCTTTTTTATTCCATATCTTCATAGTTCCTTTCTTCTTCACCTCCTGTCATTATTTCAACTCTCCATCCATCCAGCCTCCATTTTCTATTTTTCATCTTTCGTGTTCTCCTATCTCCTTTTTCTCGTCTTGTCTTTTCCTTTCTTTTCATCTCCTACTTGATTTCTTCATTACTTCTCTTCCTTACCAATTCTTAATCTTTTGTTCTCTCTCTCTCTCTCTCTCTCTCTCTCTCTCTCTCTCTCTCTCTCTCTCTCTCTCGTATTCAGAAACGCCTTCCAATCACATTATTACAATTTTCCAAGGCCACAGAGACAACTAACCAGATTTTTCAAGACAGTTTCTCGTTTTATTGAACTAAAAATCCTGCCAATCTATTACCAGAACCACAAAAATGCTCCTAAAAACACGAGTATCTTCAACTGGAGCCTTTGAAAACCAGTGATGGTGAGAGGGCAAAGCGTTTCAGAATTCTCTCTCTCTCTCTCTCTCTCTCTCTCTCTCTCTCTCTCTCTCTCTCTCTCTCTCTCTCTCTCTCCCCTTTCTTTACGTCCCGTCCTCTCCCCCCTTAAGATAATGGACTGTCCCAAGATGGAGCTCCCGGTGGCGAAGAGGCCAACTTCCGCCTTCGCCGCTGCTCTCTTGGCCTCTTTTTATGTGTTATTTTGGGTCAAAGGAGCGTTGATGTTGATGGCGCTGGTGGTGGTGGTGGTGATGGTGATGGTGGTGGTGGTTTGGGTATGGGTGTAGTGGTAGAGTAAAAGGATTGGGATTTGTTATAGTAATGGTTATGGTAAAAGTGGGAGTAGTAGTAGTAGTAGTAGTAGTAGTAGTAGTAGTAGTAGTAGTAGTAGTAGTAGTAATAGTAGTAGTTGTAGTAGTAATAGTAGTAGTAGTAGTAGTAGTAGTAGTAGTAATAGTATAGTAGTAGTAGTAGTAGTAGTAGTAGTAGTAGTAGTAGTAGTAGTAGTAGCAGTAGTAGTAGTAGTAGTAGTAGTAGTAGTAGTAGTAGTAGTAGTAGTAGTAGTAGTAGTAGTAGTAGTAGTAGTTGTTGTAGTAGTAGTAGTAGTAGTAGTAGTAGTTTAATATTTACAATTACTACTATTTTTATTCCACACGCTATTATACTCAGAAAAAAATGTAATAGTATGGAGAAGAGGTACTAGCGAGAGAAGAAAGAGGAGAGAGAGGAGGAAAAGAAGAAGAAGGAGAACTTTCATCACCACCACCACAATCTGACCTTTCCTTCTCTTTCCTTCACTCTCTTCACATTCTAGGAAAATGATAACATTGCCTCCCACACCCAAGAAGCTTTAAGAGGAATTCACTTAAAGAATGTGACAACTCTGAGAAAAAAAATATTCATTTGTTAAATATAACACATGTACACACAACACGTGACCTCTGACCTTAAAATATAGGCCTAGTGGAGAGAGAGAGAGAGAGAGAGAGAGAGAGAGAGAGAGAGAGAGAGAGAGAGAGAGAGAGAGAGAGAGAGAGAGAGAGAGAGAGAGAGAGAGAGAGAGAGAGAGAGAGAGAGAGAGAGAGAGAGAGAGAGAGAGAGAGAGAGAGAGAGAGAGAGAGAGAGAGAGAGAGAGAGAGAGAGAGAGAGAGAGAGAGGGCGCATTTTAGTTACACTCTCCCCAAAGTTTGAGCACAAGAAGTAACAAACTTTTAAGGACATTTTTTAAAATGTCCCGCGGCAGCCTCGTGATTTTTCTTTTTTCTTTGTTTTTCACGTCTCAATTTATCTTTTTTTTCCAAAGTGTAGCATATTTTCACTATCCTCTCCTCTCTCCTTTGTTCATTCACATACCTCTTGCTTATTTTTATGAACGCATCACATTTATAAAAATTTCTACCATTCTCTTCAAGGTTTCTCTATTCACTCATCCCTCTTTGCAATATTTCAGTCATAGTTTTCCTCTCCATAAACATTCCCTCCGTTCAGTGACTCCAAACCAGGATGTAGGGAAGTTTTATCCTTGAAAAATGTGCGGAAAATAACTAGAAAGAAAATCCACACTCACCTCTAGATATTTTTTCGTTTTCAATATTTTAAACCTTTACTTCCTGCTCATAAACTTTCCCTTCATTCAGTGACTCCAAACCAGAATGTAGGGAAGGTTTATTCTTGAAAAACGTGAGTAAATTAACTAGAAGAAAAATTTACACTCGCTTTTATAATTTCTTTCAATATTTCAACACTCGGACATATTTTTACCTTAAGATTTATATACGATTAGACCATTTTATTGACATTAAGCAGGATCCGTGAAAGTCAGACAGTTAATGGCCACAGTCTTCACTATTAAAACCCTCTACATAAGTTTCTAAAGCTGTACAAAATCATCAAATAGAAAGCAAAATGAATATGGAAATGCGTCATGGTACTCAAGAGACTAAGTTTCATTTCCTGTACTTAAATTTTCCCCTTCGTTCAGGATGTAAGAAAGTTTTACCCTTCATTGACGTACAGAAAATAACAAGGAAAGGAAAATTCACACTCGCTTCTAGATTCTTTTCGTTTACAATATTTTAAGTCTCATTTCCTGTCCATCAACTTTCCCTTCATTCATTGACTCTAAACCAGGATGTAAGAAAGTTTACCCTTGAATGACGTGCAGAAAATAACAAGAAAAAAAAATTTACACTCGCTTCTAGATTTCTTTCGTTTTCAATATTGTAAGTCTCATTTCCTGCCCATAAACTTGCACCCCGTTCAGCAACTCTAAGGCTCGTATTCTGAAACATTTTCGCGCCTCACAGCACCTTCACTATTTTCAAAGGGCTCTAGTTGATATGACACTGGTTTTTAAGGAGGTTTCTGTAATTCTAGTGATATGTTAACAAGTTTTCTGCATTACCAACAAGACAAATGCTTTCAAAGGGCTCTAGTTGAAGTGACACTGGTTTTTTAAATGTTTCTGTAATTGTAGTGACATGTTAACCTGTTTTCTGCATTACCGACAGAACAAATACTCTTTAGAATTCGGCTAATCGTCTCTGTGGTCTTTGAAAATAGTCGCAGAGAGAGAGAGAGAGAGAGAGAGAGAGAGAGAAGCGTTTCTGAAAAAGGTGCTGAACCAGGATGTAGAGAAATTTCACCCTCGAAAAAAGCGAAAAAAGAAAAAAACAAGAAAATAAACTCACTGCATGGTTACAAAGTCCGCCTCCTCCTCGCCCTGTTACGCTCCAAAAATAATAAAAGGCACAAGAATTTAGCCTTTAGAAACGCCACTTTAGCTACTTGAAATGCTGTCTTGTATATCTTGTAAATCTGAGGGCAGAGGATAAGCTGTTTGTGGGTGTGGATTAGTGGCATGCGTGTGTGTGTGTGTGTGTGTGTGTGTGTGTGTGTGTGTGTGTGTGTGTGTGTGTGTGTGTGTGTGTGTGTGTGTGTGTGTGTGTGAATGTCGTGACAATGTGACGGAGATAAACAGGCATCCAGCGTCACGTTTACTGCCTTATCTGAGCCGTAACATGTTTATCTCTCTCTCTCTCTCTCTCTCTCTCTCTCTCTCTCTCTCTCTCTCTCTCTCTCTCTCTCTCTCTCTCTCTCTCTCTCTCTCTCTCTCTCTCTCTCTCTCTCTCTCTCTCTCTGTAAGCACCATTACTTGCTACGCTCGTTCATTTCTCGTCGAGTGTTACGTCATGGTTACGTTCCTCGTGTTCGTGTGTTGTGATGCGTTAGTGTGGTAGTAATTCGTGTGTGTCTTACATTTTCTTTATCACGCATTTCCGTTTTCCTTTTTTCTTCTCCTCCAGTGTTGCCATTTGACGATATTTATGAGTATTCTGTCATTCTGTTCTCTTATTATTGGTTTTTACCCATTAGCGTCTCTTTACTGTCTTATTTTACGTATTTGTATTGTGTTTCATAGATAGTGAATGGTTACTGTGTGTTTCTTCCTCTTTCTCCTCCTTGTTCTCCTCCTCCTCCTCCTCCTCCTCCTCCTTTCAGTTCTTTACATATGTGCTTGTAACGCCCCCGAACCTAATCTTCCATTCACTCCTATACCATTTTATCACCTAAAATCTTCCAAGCCACCTTTATAAGCACATAGTTTGTATTCATCGCTTCCTCTCCTCTTACTCCTGTTCCTCCGCTTCCTGACCTCTTTGAAGGGCCTCTAGTACATATCCCTTCTCCATATCCTTCCCTCCCTCAGTGGTAAGGGCGATAGATCACTGTATTCACCGTGGTAAGGCCGAGTGGGGGGCAAGAGAGGGCCACACAAGGCAGCCCATAGAGGTTATCAGTCCAGTGGTTACGGAGGTACATTTCGCCTTTGCGTTTCTGAACCGGATGCCAACATTTGGTCCACTAATTGCCAGTATCCGGCTACAAGGAACCGTAGGGAACCTGTCGCCTTACTGGAGGAGGGAGGAAGGGCGTCGTCAGGCAGGCAGTAATGGAGACAGACTCTTGAAGGTGCAGGAGAAAGTGTGGTGGTGGTGGTGGTGGTCATGGTAGTGGGGGTGGTGGTGTGCTTGCTTGGGTTTAGAGGTTCAAGAGATTTTTTTGTGTGGTTGTGGTGGTGGTGATGGTAGTGGTGGTGGTGGTGGTGGTGGTAGTGGTGGTATTGTGGGATATTGTGGTATTAATATTAGAAGGCAATTTCTCTCTCTCTCTCTCTCTCTCTCTCTCTCTCTCTCTCTCTCTCTCTCTCTCTCTCTCTCTCTCTCTCTCTCTCTCTCTCTCTCTCTCTCTCTCTCTCTCTCTCTCTCTCTCTCTCTCTTCTCTTCTCATTAATCACTCCCTTTTCTCATCCATTTCTTCTTATCAGCCTCTCATATCGCTTCCATTCCATTCCATTTACTTTCCCTATCATCCTTTTCCTCTCCTTCTTCCCTCTATTCCCCATTCTTTTCTCTACTCTCTCTCTCTCTCTTCTCCTTTCCTACCTCTTCTTTTTTTTTATTCACCAAGCACAATACAGTAACGTGAATATGTAAAGAGGAAAGAGGAGCAAACTGTCATGAGGCAAAGACAGGAAAGAAAGTAACTGAAGGAGGAAATAGTTTAGTGGTGGTGGTGGTGGTGGTGGTGGTGGTGGTGGTGGTGGTGGTGGTGGTTTTTTTTTTTCAGTGTAGAACGGGACGGTGTGGCGAGACGAGGGTTGTGTCAGTGTAATGTGGATGACGTTGTGAGGTTTCTAAGATGATTTGCGTTGAAATTTGAGACCGTGCGTGAGTGAGAGAGGGTGAGAGAGAGGGAGGGTGAGAGAGAGTGAAATTTTTCTTCCATACGTTAACGAGATAGAGACAAGTTTGTGTATTGGATCGCTTCGTTGTGTCGACTCTGTTTGTCAATTGGGGTGTGAAGTTACTTGATGTTTGAATGTCGTTCGTGTTGTGTGTAATGTTTTGGTTGAGTTAATGCATGTGTGAGAGAAGAAATGTAAACACTAAACATGTAACAGGTTTATTTACCCGCAAGTGTGTGTGTGTGTGTGTGTGTGTGTGTGTGTGTGTGTGTGTGTGTGTTAGGAATCTAGGGAGAAATCTGAGAGGCAACGGTTCAAAACGCTGTCCTTCTCGTGTTTAAATGTTTCGTCTTGGAGTGAGTTACGTCTGCATCACTCTTACTTCTCAGCTTAAACCCTTCACTACTATGACGCCTTTCCATATTCACTCTGCTTACAATATGGTGATTTTATACAGCTTTAGAAATTTACATAACGATTAAAATAGTGAAGACTGTGGCCGTTTATCTTCTGCTCTCCAATCACCCTTGCTAATACGAGTATCAATTAAATCGTCTAATGGCACGCAAAACTCCTGGTAAAAATTAGTCCCACTACTGAAGGGGTTAAGTTTCTCTATTCGTCACGTGGGTATCTTTGTTGTGGTGAGGAACAGGTGTAGTACAGCGAGCAACTGTGTGTGGGAGTGTGAGTGCTGTTGGCAAGTAGTGATTGTGTCGAGCTGAAGCCTCAAGCTGTGAATTCATGTCATTATCATTCCACATCTGTTCATCCTTATCAGCGTGAGTGGTCGATCATCCGGGTTTGTACACACACACACACACACACACACACACAGTATTCACTCGTCACACATTCTCACCATAATTCGTTCTTTTATACAAGTCTCAGTAATCTTGAGGTTCATTATGACAAGAAATATTTTCGACAGGCCACACATATAATGAACACTAAAACAACAAGATTTTGGAAGGACACTTATCATTCACCCTCTCTAAATTATGAACCAAAATCACCTTCAGTAGAGCAAGGAAGTCATCTGGATTCGTACACTCACTAAAACCATTCCTTATTTCAAAGTCCAGCGATTCTAACTGCCAGTGTGTAATTCAGTTAAGAGCCAAACCTGTCGACCATTCACTCAGAGCATGTAAAGAGGGAACTGACGATTGGGAAAGAGAATATTTAGTATTTTAATGTGGAATCGTATCGTGCACTAAAAACCATTCCTTACTTTAACCTCCTCAGTACTGGGACACATTTTTACCTTGAAATTTGTATACGATTAAACCATTTTATTGACATTACGAAGGGTCTATGGAGGTCAGAAGATTAATGGCCACAGTCTGCACTATTTTAATCCCCAACATGAGTTTCTGAAGCTGTATAAAATCGCCAAATAGTAACCAGAATGAATAGGAAAATGCATTATGGTAGTGAAGAGGTTAAAACAATTCCTTACTTCAAAGACTAACACACTGACTCCCCCTCTTCAATCCTGTTATGAACCTTACCTGTCTACCATCTACTCCGAGCATGTGAAAAGAGAACTGACCATTGAAAAAGAGAGTATACAGTATTATCAAAGAGAGTGTCCAATCGATAACTGAGGACGAAATCTGGGCTACACATTATCTCCTTTCTAATTATGAGTATCAAGTTCTGAAGCTTTATTAAACACATGTGGTAACAGAGTATTGATCATATGTGCAGTGGTATCGAGGGAGAAGTCGGAGGTTGCGCTGGTGGTGGTGATTGTACTAGTAGTTGTAAGAGTAGTAATATTTTTTGTTCTGGTTTATGTCAGCAGTATATGAAAAAGATACTGGTAGTGGTGGTGGTCAGGGTAGTAGTAGTAGTAATAGCAGAAATAGTAGTAGTAGTAACATCAGTAGAAATAGTAGTAGTGGTGGTGGTGGTAGGGGTGGTGGAAGTAGTAGTAGTAGTAGTAGTAGTAGTAGTAGTAGTAGTAGTAGTAGTAGTAGTAGTAGTAGTAGTAGTAGTGGTAGTAGAAGCAATAGTAGAAATAGTAGTAGTTGTGGTAGTAGCAGCAGCAGAAGCAGTAGAAAAGTAGTGGTAGTAGTAAAAATAATATTCGTTATTGCAGTAATGTATTCACAAAAAATAGTAAATAAAAAATACAGTGTGTGTGTGTGTGTGTGTGTGTGTGTGTGTGTGTGTGTGTGTGTGTGTGTGCGCGCGTGCGTTCGTGCGTTCATACATGTGTGTGTGTGTGTGTGTGTGTGTGTGTGTGTGTGTGTGTGTGTGTGTGGTCTGTTATGGCGCAGAGAATTGGCATATTTATGTTCGATCTTCTCACTTGTTTGTTTTTGATACATGATGTGCGGCCTTGACGTTGTGTGTGTGTGTGTGTGTGTGTGTGTGTGTGTGTGTGTGTGTGTGTGTGTGTGATTAAGGGCGTTGTGATTAAGGGCGTTGGGTTCTCTATTGTCCATGCACGTAAAGAAAAAGCCATGGTGCATATATGTGTGTGTGTGTGTGTGTGTGTGTGTGTGTGTGTGTTGTAATGGTAATAACAAATATCAACCCCATTCTCTCTCTCTCTCTCTCTCTCTCTCTCTCTCTCTCTCTCTCTCTCTCTCTCTCTCTCTCTGTCCATGGAACTAGTTTGTTTGTGTCCAGTTGATCAAATTCTCTCAATCCCAAATTCTCTCAATCCCTTAAGCTCCCTCTCTCTCTCTCTCTCTCTCTCTCTCTCTCTCTCTCTCTCTCTCTCTCTCTCTCTCTCTCTCTCTCTCTCTCTCTCTCTCTCTCTCTCTCTCTCTCTCTCTCTCTCTCTCTCCTAATGTGAGAATGTTGCCTCTTTATCCCAGT
>NC_059303.1:15148208-15150708 GCF_017591435.1 Portunus trituberculatus | reverse complement strand
TGATTAAAACGTAATGGTAATGAGTAAGAAAAAGATGGGTGAGTATTAGTGTGAGTGTGTGAGTTGTTTGAGGGGATTAAAACGTAATGGTAATGAGTAAGGGAGTGGATGGGTGAGTGTGAGTGTGCGAGTTGGTGCTGGTGATTGAAACGTAATGGTAATGAGTAAGGGAGTAGATGTGTGAATGATTGCCAGTAATATCAAGTTTCAAGAAAGTAAAGCATAAGAAAGGTAATAAGTAATAGAGTAGATGGGTCAGTGTGAGTGTGTGAGTTGCTACAGGTGATTCAAACGTAATGGTAATGAGTAAGAGAGTAGATGAGTGAGTGATTGCCAGAGATATCAAGTTTCAAGAAAGCTAATGAGTGATAGAGTGGATAGGTGAGTCTGTATGTGTGTGAGTTGCTACAGGTGATTAAAATGTAATGGTAATGTGTAAGGGAGTGGATGGGTGAGTGTGTGTGTGTGTGTGTTGGTGCGTTGGTGCAGGTGAGTGACGGGTGGTTGGTTCCTGCAGGTACTCCCGGGATGAGCCATGGACGAAGCGAGAGGTCATGTATGTGGGTTACATTGGTGAGCTCTTCCTCCGAGCCCTCAAGGCCCTCATTATCCCCCTCATAGTCTCCTCCCTGGTTTCAGCTATCGGTAAGTTCTCATTATTCTCCTCTTCCTCCTCCTCCTCCTCCTCATTTTTCCTCATTTTACTATACTACTGCTCCTGTTCTAAGCTTTCCATAGTTTTTCCTCCCACTCCTCTGTTTTCCTTCCAGTCTCCTCCAGCTTCATTTCACGGATATTTTCCTCCCATTTTGTCCCCTCCAACTCTTTCCAATTTCCCTCCGCCCCTACACTTTCTATCAAGCTTCCCTCTCCAGCTTCCCTTCCTCTCCATCATCTTCCCTTAGCGTCATTTGTTCTCCTCACAGTGCCTCTTTGTCACACATTCCTGTCTGGTTCTCAAAACTTTCTCTCTAGTTCTACATTCTCTTAAGTCTCCCCTCAGCTTCGCCTCTCAGAAGGTTATCACATGCATGTACATCTGCTTCGAGCAAAAACAAGCGTGTCATTATTCATAGTGATGATAATGCTGGTCCAACACTTGCAGCTTCACCATCACAATGTTTACTCTATCTTAGTAACAACCGCACTTCACTCATTCGCTTCATTTACTAGTACGTAACATAACTAAGAAAACAAACTTTTTTTTTCTTATATATATTATCTTATTATCTCTAGCAATATTTACGTTCCTATTACCCACCACCATTCCCTCACTCACTCGCCTCATGTGTGTACGAGTGCGTGACATAACCAAGGGATGAACTGTTTTTACGCGTGTATTTTTAGGATCTCTGGACTTGTCGCTCTCAAAGAAGATTGGTCTGCGCGCTGTCTGCTATTATCTCACGACGACGGTGTTGGCTGTAGTGTTGGGCATCATCCTGGTGGTGAGCATCCACCCAGGCAAGGGTTCGGACGAGGGCATCACCAAGGCTGGAGAGGCAAGAAGCGTCTACACTCCCGACCTGCTCATGGATCTGCCTAGGTGAGTATCCCTTTTCATTTCTCCGTTTTCTTTGCGTGTCTTGTAATTGAGAGCATGTTTCCCCAGCAATTCCTGCTCCTTGCTATCTTCATTCAAGGTTCTATCACTCTTCTGCTTCACTCCTCAATGACTACATCTTTTCATTTTACATATTTTTCCCTTCTTTTCCCTTGTCTTGCAGTCATGGGCATGTTTCCTCTACAATTGTCATTCTCCTAAGCAGTGGCGTAGCTAAGGGGAGCTCGGCTGGAGGGGGCGGTCTCTCCAGGCGGCAATTTTTTCAGGGGCGACATTTTTTGGTCCTCACAGTTGTCAGTTTTATTTTAGTAGGCCTGTGCTTCCTAGGTGATTAGGCAGACTTACATTGGTTTTGCTTCATTGGTAGTTGTAACATGAACACGAAATGAGCCCGTAGAAACAAGTTGTACCATGATTAACACATTTTTTAATCAGAAAATCATTTAATTGTTAATGCTCGCGTTCCCAACAGTAAAAAACCAACAGGATTCATTCGGCATAGGCTTTCTTATTATTTTTCCTACTCAGCTAATTTGGTCTTGTATATGTTAATGTGTGTCTTTTAGTATTGTATTTCTATGGGGAACGACAGCAAACTGGAAAGCCGTGGCAAAAATACAAGCTACGCCACTTAGTCTCAAATCAAGGCTTTCCCACTCTCTCTCCCACGAAGTTCCTCATGCGCTTAATTGTCTTCGTCCCCCAGAGGAAATTTTCACCCCCGTAAGAGCCTCAGAGTAACCTAATTGTCCCTACACACCCAGAGCCGCTCCTTCCTACAATCAACTGCCTAGCGTTTCCTAGTCTCTCTCTCTCTCTCTCTCTCTCTCTCTCTCTCTCTCTCTCTCTCTCTCTCTCTCTCTCAGTAATAAGGTTGAAAATGTGTGTGTGTGTGTGTGTGTGTGTGTGTGTGTGTGTGTGTGTGTGTTTCTATTA
>NC_059303.1:15140708-15143208 GCF_017591435.1 Portunus trituberculatus | reverse complement strand
TTAGCTAGAGCCTTTAGAAAGTAATGGAGATGAACCAAAAATGTGCCAAAATACGGTTCTTAAAATAATGCAACAAAATTTTATGAGCCTCTACAAAAAACGGGATTACACGAATAGATTTTGTAATTGTAGCTGTTATAATGTTAAGAGGTGGCTGTGGAACAAGGAGAAACCTGTCTGAGCTGTTAATGGTTCATGAAAGATGTGGCAGATTAATCCCTTCAATACTGGGACACATTTTTACCTTGAGATTCGTGTACGATTATACCATTTTATTGACATTAGAAAGAGTCTATGGCCACACTCTCCACTATTTTGATCCCCCACATGAGTTTCTGAAGCTGTATAAAATCAGCAAATAGTAAGCAGAATAAATATGAAAACACGTCATGGTACTGAAGGGAGTTAATGATGCTTTCAATGGAGGTTCACAGCACACGTAAACTCGCTCCTGTACTGTTGTCCCTGAGCATGGGTGGATGTAAAGGCGGTATGGATATAAACTTTATTGACTAGAAGATCCAATAAGTAGATTTTTATAAGCTCGATTTACAGACCAACCTTGAGTATGATTATTTTTTTTTGTATTATTGTATTTGTTTTCGATATGGTGCTCCTTGAGATTAGACATTAAATATACAATCTATTTATAAATTCTCTCTCTCTCTCTCTCTCTCTCTCTCTCTCTCTCTCTCTCTCTCTCTCTCTCTCTCTCTCTCTATGAATCACTCACACGTTCCTATCATCTGGCCAGTGCATCTGAACTTATAAGGAAAATCATCATAACTAGTTCTTGCTACACACACACACACACACACACACACACACACACACACACACACACACACACACACACACACACACACACACAGGACACTCCCCCCTTCGCAAACATTAATGACAAGTGGATCTCTCGCACTGTTCTAACACACACACACACACACACACATGTAAAGAAATCCACCTTAACGCCTTAGGTACTGTGACGCATTTTTACCTTGAGATTTGTGTACGATTAGACCATTTTATTGACATAAGGAAAGGTCTATAGAGGTCAGAAGATTAATGGCCAGAGTCTTCACTATTCTAATCCCCATATAAGTGTCTGAAGCTGTTTAATATCGCCAAGTAGTAAGCAGAATAGATATGAAAATGCGTCCTAGTTCTGAAGGGGTTAAGGGAAGCGACCTCTTAACTTGTAGAGGTCACAAACCGAAAGAATAATGTCACTTGACCACTATTAACCAAGACACCAAGTCTATTCCGCGGGTCACCTCACGATTAGGACGAGCACGGCACCGAGGACGGAGAAAAGGGTAGGCAGAAGGGGTGTAGTGACGTGGGCGGCGTTGCAGAAGTCAGTTTTACAGAAGCAGGCGAGGCTGTGGGAGGCTGTGGGATGGGACCAGCAGCCCTCTTGATGTTCTACACCCCGATGGTTGGTCCGCGGCGCACATCCTCGCACTGTATCCAAGTCTGCTGGGGAAAAAGAACTAAAATGACGACTGAACGAGAAAGAACGAAAGTTGCTCCATATTAAACTCTTCTGCCTCAAATATGACGATTCTAATTCATGCCACTACTTCTCTACCCTGTGTTGGTTTGGGTGAGGAATGAGAAGGAGGGAGAGCGAGGAAGAGCGGGTCGTTGAGGTTACAATATTGAGGTATGCACGAGGAAGATACCTGAGGGCCCCTGAACTGGTACCTTTGAAGCTTTGTTTGCTGAAGAGACAGAAGAGGCAATATCTGGCGACGAGGAGCAGAGCGGGCGACGACAAGGAACCAAGAGAAAATTAGACTAGGAAAGAGAAATCGAAGTAATAGACGCACGAGATGAACAAGACGGGAGGAAATAATGCAGGATAGAATGCGTCACGGTTAAAGAGTGAGAAGAGAGTGAGTAAGGACTGGAGCGGCGGGAAGGAGAGGTAATGAGAGGGGATGTCAGACTGACCGTTCCGCTCCGATGGCCATGCCGGGAGAATCTTGACGCATATGGAGTCGTCGGAACACTCTCTCCAAAACTGCGTCCAGGTCGTAGCGTGAGAGAAGTCCGAGCAGTCAGGCTCACCTGTCACATGCGTCCCACACTCGTAGCACCAAAGACTCGCTGCGGGAGAGAAGCGACACTGTGAAGCACAAGAAATACAGCTTGGAGAGAGTATTGTACAGGCACTAAAGAACTGTATGTCCCGTAGATGACGTGATGGAAAGTTCGATGACAGGAATTAGTTTCAAGATTTCTGCTGACTTCTATGAACCAAGATAACCCACATGAAACAAATATCAAGTAGGAATAGTCGGCATCGTCATTATCTCTCCTCATTAACGTAATCATTTTATGGAATAGGAAAAATGCTAAAATTCTTCATTTGTTTTGCTAAGATAAGACTGAAAAAGAGCGTTTTGATTATAATGTTTTTATTGTATAATGACCGTGAATACTTCAAGCCATAAAACCTTGAACTTAACCCAACATGCCGCGCCTCTTAGTAGTA
>NC_059303.1:15120708-15135708 GCF_017591435.1 Portunus trituberculatus | reverse complement strand
TGTTTCTCACTCCTAGCTGAGAGTTAAATGTTTTCCTCTACGGTGTTTCCAGAGGTTGTTCCTCAGAATCTGACGGATGAAGATCGTAAGTATGAAGGAGCAAAGGTTTGTGTGTCGTGCTCTGCTTGGTGAATGTACTGTAAGAATCGCCATGTACTATTTTTCTCCACTCTCTGTATGTGTGAAAATTTTTGTGTAATTGAGCAGAGATAAATGAACCCGAAGACCTGTACTGTATTAGTCACAAGAGAAGAGCAAATGTCACTCCTTTATTTTCTTTCTTTCTGTCTCACCCGTGATTAATTAACAGGAAAGGAATATAAGTAGAGAGACCTAATGAGCAGTAGTGTGACTTACTAGCTGTAGTAGTGAAGGAATTAGCTAGTTGGATGTACTGAAGACGACCTACATAGGATTCTCTCCCCTGTGTTGCATCTCTGTGGAATGCCGTCTCGATCCACTCTAGTATGAGGCAGCGATGAGCAGAGCAGTCCTGCTCCCCCACTCTCCCTAGTCACGTAAGCGGTTCCCTCACTCAGCTCAACTCGATATCCACTCTTGGTTCCATTATTATTATTATTATTATTATCATTATTATTATTATTATTATTATTTTTCTAACTGTTTATTTTTGCACTGCACACACCGTTTCCTCATTTCCTCCGCACTTTGCACACCGAGCTGGTTTAGCCAAGATGCGACTGGGTTATGATGACTAACCGCTTCTTAGATTACCAGTTGTCTTATCTAGAAACCTCTTAGTCAACCGGAGCTCTTGCAGTCATCCAGCGGCGGGCACTCGCCGCTCACTCACCTCAATGCAGACATTATTGATTTATCAGAGTTTTCCAACGTCTTATATTCATCTTGCTTAGTTTCCCTCGAGTTGTAATGGGAGATGAGTTTAATGAAGTACTTCTGTCCTCCATTGTATTGGAAGGCTACTCTTTTGGTTCTTCATAGAGTAATGTATTAGGTTTTAAAGTCTTCTCGTCATGAGAAAATAATCAGTCCATTTCGACCACTTTCTTTCTTTACGTTCGAGTTTCAAACCCCCGCCCCTGCATGATATAAAACCCTCCTGTGTCAGATAAGATATGCAGTTGGTTTAGTCTCCTGAGCCTGAGAAAGTCTATATAGCTTCGTGTTGACCTCGCCCTGCCATCAAGCACGACTTGTTCCTCACCAGCCTGTGATTGTCTTGGGCAGGGTGGAAGTATTAGAGTCCGCATGAGGAACTTAGTGAAGAGTCGACCCAGGGAAGGTGTTGAGAGGAACTGGCCTGCCTGCTCTTCGTACAGTTATGCACCAACAACTCAATTGCGATGTGATTCAGTGAGCAGCATTATGAATCCTGATGATGAATGCTTAGTGAAGGCCATTTTCTCTTGTAATCCGCCCTCCATTAACCCTTTAAGAGCCTCCGTCGCACCCCTCCAGCAAGTGTCCTTCCTAAGCTTGTATTCTCAAGCACTCCTGTGCTTCACCTCCACTATTTCAAAAGGCTTTAATCTAGACGAGTTTTTTTAAGGTGTTTTTACAGTTCTAGGGGCAATGACAAAATTTCTACATTATCAACTGGAGAAACACTCTTGAAAACCCCGCTAGTCATATCTATGGCCTTGGAAAATAGTCGTGGTGAGAGAGCAGAGCGTTTCTGAATACGGCTCCTATAGTCCCAGCTCGTAGCCCCATAGCTCCCCTACCGACGCACCAGACAGACTTACCATAGACACAACAGCACACCGCCCGCAGCCTGAAGTTATGCGCAGATTGATTTTACATTCCTCCCAGTATAATGGCTGCTGTTGTATGGTAATTATATTTTGTTTGTCAGCACTAGAGGTGGAGGCAAAGTGACCGTGTTGCCAGCCAGACTTGCTGTGGATGGCGCCTTGACGCTCCAAGTGCCAGTGATGGTTCTTGAGTTTCTTTGTGTTGTTTTGTGTCCATGTGATTCTCGGTGGACGATTAAATTATTTGTTTTTCTTATCTTTTCTCCTCGTCATTTTGCTGCCTTCTTGCTTCTTCATGTCAGCCTCTCAGCTTCTGAGCTTTACTGTGATACATTTTATTTTTTTGGTAAACGAGAAACACGAAGAGATAAAACCATGGAAGATTTGCCATAACGGCTTCTTTTTTTATCCACGCACATCACAACACAAGACAACCACACCTTCCCTTCCCCCTATTTCTCCCGTCACTCACCTCCCACCTGGGCCGTCCTGATCCCCTCTCCCCCCGGCAGTGCCCCCAAAGTCTGAATGGGACATCAAGCACGAGCACGCCCGGGCAATGAACATCATGGGCCTGGTGAGCTTCGCAACCTTCCTCGGCCTGGCGCTCTCCACACTGGACGCCAAAGGGAAGCCGCTACTCGATTTCTTCCAGTCTCTCTCCGACGCTTCCATGGTCATCACCTCCTGGCTTATCTGGTGCGTGAGTTACTGCTGATACTTATTCCCGTCAAGAAGCCATCAGACATACACGTGGTAGTCTGAATTCCTTACCTTTTTTTTCTCAGGTTTATTATGATCGTTTCTATTATACTTGGTTTTGTAAGATAATTGTCTCCTTGAACACATTAAACGTCTAATGAGAGTTTACCCAGCTAGTGTTTTTTCAAGGAAATTTCCCACTAAATGCAGCAATTAACTTAATCACTTACGTCAAACTACTTTTTTGTGTATATATTTCTATTACTTAGTTTCATAAGATCATTGTCTCCTCTCCATACCTCACAAAAGATTAGGTGGTCTTTTGAAGGATTCCTCCCATTCGATATAGCAAACAGTTATCCTTGTATCTTTTCTTTTACTTAGTTCTAATTGTCTCCTCAAATACACTAAACTTCGCAGAGTCTCAAATGTTTGCCCTCTGACACCACCAGCGTGTAATGAATGCGTTTGTCTGCAGGATTTCTCCCATTGGTATCCTCTTCCTGGTGGCTTCCATGATGATCGAGATGGAGGACTTCAGCGTCATGTTGGGTCAGCTTGGCATGTACTTCGGCACTGTGGTTCTCGGCATCTTCATCCACGGCTTCATCGTCCTACCCACTCTGTACACTGTCTTCACACGCAAGCTTCCCTTCCGCTTCCTGGCCAACATGAGTCAGGCCTACATCACCGCCTTCGCCACCGCCTCCAGGTCAGTTGTAGCCCGACCATGGCTTAGAAAAGGTGTGGTCTCTGTACTCTTGTTTTCTGTGTTGATACGTTTATCTTTCTCACCTCTATATAGTCACTCACATTACTGCTCTCGCCACCGTCTCCAGATCAGTTCTAGCTCGACCCCGGCTGAAAGATGTGGTCTCTATACTCTTGTTCTATCTGTGCTGATCCCCTACCTCTCCTGCCTCTAAATATGGAAGAAGTAATTTGCATAGATGATATTCCGACACATGCACTCTGACAGACTGACTGACACTCGATAATTACTCTTAGCTCAGGAACCCTGCCAGTGACCTTCCAGTGCCTTGAGGAGAAGAACAAGATTGACATGCGTGTGACCCGTTTCGTCATCCCTATCGGCGCCACCATCAACATGGACGGCACAGCTCTCTACGAAGCCGTGGCCGCCATCTTCATCGCTCAGGTCCGAGGTCTGGCGCTCTCCATCGGCCAGGTTGTTGCTATCAGGTGAGCCAAAGATGCGCTGGTGTTTTCTTACCATTCCGCCTGAAAAGAGCTGATAAATCATTGACACTGACAAGCTAAAGTAAGACAAAACACTATAGAGGCTAATGAAGGTTGTAAATAGTAATAATAACAACCGAGTAACAATTCCTACTGAGCGTTTTCTTTTCCCGCAGCATCACGGCCACAGCAGCAGCTATAGGGGCGGCCGGCATCCCTCAGGCCGGTCTGGTAACGATGGTGATGGTGCTGGACGTGGTGGGACTCCCTGCTGAGGACATGACTCTTATCATTGCTGTGGATTGGTTGCTGTGAGTCTCCTTTCCTTCCTCCACGTCTGTTATTCTTCTCTCCCTTCCTTCACAGGGAATCAGGGGCAAAACATCTGTCATTCATCCCTTTCTCTGGTAAACTCTGGAACTCCCTACTTGCTTAAGTATTTCCATCTTTTTATGACCTGAATTCGTTTTAGAAGGAGCTTTCAAAACACTTATCCCATTCTTTAGCTAACTTTCTCGGACCTGCTCGGGAACTGGCACCTAAGTGAATCTTTTTTGTTTAATGTTTTTTATTGCACTTGTTCAGATTTCCCTTCTTACATTAAAAATACATGCCATAGAGCTTCCTCTCCACCAGCCACTAATCAGTTTCCCTCCCCACCAGCCACATCAGCTTCCCTCCCCATAGCCACGAATTAGCTTCCCTCCCCACCAGCCACACCAGGAAATCCCTCACCACTCTCTTCTTCTCCTCAGGGATCGATTCCGTACCATGATCAACGTTCTGGGAGACAGCATTGGCGCCGGCCTTGTCTATGAACTCAGCAAGAAGGAGCTGGAGAAACTGAACATCAATGCAAACGGTGACGTGGAGCGGCCTTCCAACGAGATCGGTATGGATGCTGTGGAGTCGAACAAGATGTGAGAGGAAAAAGGGGCTAGAGAGGCTCAGCTTAATGTACAGTTCACGAAGACTCCCGACACCGCCGCCTCTGCTGGGGACTCGACCCAACAACGCTGGAGGGAGTCGTCCTCTTCCCAGCATGAAACTCTCTTGTAGGATCTGCTAGTGCGATCCAACTCCTCCCGGTGCGGCGGTTATTATTATATGTAGCATCCCGCGGTGTGTGTGTATGTCTGTATGCTTCTGTGTGTGTGTGTGTGTGTGTGTGTGTGTGTGTGTGCGCGCGTTTGTGTGTGCATGTGTATGTGTGTGAGTTCTCTGTGGTGTTCCCAGTAGATTTTATAAGTAAAGTATGTACCACGCACGTTGTCGGGCAAACAGACAAACAAAAAACACAAAGGAGTAGGTGATTTTGTAACTCTGTCTTTTACCTTCCTCTTTCTATTTGCCTTCATCTCTGTTTGAACACACAATGAAATTTAGAAGTACAGCTGGTGACGGGTGAATGTCCAGCCAGCATTTGCCTATACCCAAAGAACCAGTAGTGTTGCTGCCAGTCTTCCTCACCATACTGTCCAGGGAAGGGGAGAAGAGCCAGGAAGAGTCAAGGTACAGCCAGGTAGAGCAGCGGGTCTTGCCAATAAAGCATGATTGTAGAGTCAAATAGAAATCAGGGTTTTATTCTCTCTCTCTCTCTCTCTCTCTCTCTCTCTCTCTCTCTCTCTCTCTCTCTCTCTCTCTCTCTTTCGCTCTTTTCCTATTAATTGTTTTTTAGTAATAATGTTTTTTAATGTACTGTTTATTTACTGTTTTATGTCCTTCCTGACTTACTTTCTTGCCAACACAGTCCAGTAGAAGTGAGGGTTTTCATTTCCGTTCTCTTTCTCTTCCTTCTTGTTTTTCTTTTGTTTTGTTTTTTCCATCGTGTATTTTTGGTACTGTTCTGTGACCTTTCTGACTTTCATTCATGCGTCATCAGTCAGTATTTTATGTTGGTAGTTACTATAGTCATCTGGTACCTGGATTTCTTTCTCTTTATTATTTGTATTTTGGCATTTTACTGTATTATTGTAATGTTGTAAGTCAAATGTTTTTTTAGTCATCCCTGTGGCAAAGAACCAAATGTAAAATACAGTTCAACTTTAAACTTTTTATTGTGTATGTATTTTCTATTTTTAGCATCACATATATTCAGGAACTCGCATAGATCATCACAGTTCTCACAAAAGACATCAGTATCAGTGCATTTCACCTCAACTCAGCTAAACATCCTTCCCAGACACATTAAGCGTGCATTCACATGGGCAGCCTCACCGCACGCTGGAAACACGTTGGTAGCATGCTGGTAATGACTTGGCTTGGCCCAGACGTCCTTGCAAGTCTCCTCTCCTAGTGGTCAGGTGGAATCAGGTCAAACCAAACACAGCCATCAAGATAACCTGTATGTGTGTGCAAGGCAACCAGAGTGGGAACCCAACTGGGGCCATAGTTGTAGGTAGCTGTTAAATTGTAATTGTTTGAGACTTCCATATTGCCTAAGTGTTAAGTAAGAGAATATAAATCTTTATAGGGGGGATCACCGAGTCCTCGTAGTTAGATAACTGCTGGTCAAGAATGAGAGAGAGAGAGAGAGAGAGAGAGAGAGAGAGAGAGACGAGGCAGTTTTGAAATTGTTGTGTTTTTGTTAAGACGTTGTATATTAATAGTCTATCAGTGCTGTAGTTAATCTGTAGTCCGAGAAAGATGATTTAAGTAGCTGTCCTAAATTTGTATTATGTAGGAAACCACATTGATATTTTTTTGCCACTTGTTCTCGTCACAAGAGAGGAGAATAACCTTCATTCTACCTTCACAGCATATCAAAGTATTCATTAAGGAAGAAGAGGAAGAAGCCCACTTTCATGTACATATTGAAGTATATTTAAACTAACTGTAAATCAGATTGTAGTGTTTCTTAGATACAAAAAAAAAGTGACTATTTGGTAATGTATAGGAACTGTTTTGTATTGTTGTCACGTGGGAAAGTCTACAGAAACGCATATATTCGTTTGTGTCGTGTCGGTGTAGTGTGTGTAGCGACCACCCTCACTGTTCCTCTATGACAACAATGAGATTCAACAAGGGATTACAATGAATGCGGAGGACAAGTCACAATCACGCACAGCAAGCTCACCTACAAGTGTGTGTAGTTGAGGCAGAACCATTAGTTTTAAGAGCACAGACTTCAGGTTGTTCAGTTTCGAGATCACAGGTTATTTTCATTGAGGAGTTTCAATAGCACAGTTGGTAGTCGAGGGCTTGAATTCTCCCTTAGCTAGTGGTAGTTCATGGTATTGTTTTTGAGATTGCAAGCGTCTAGGATTTTTTTTTTTTTTTTTTTCTATTTTCGTTGTCACCATTCATCGTTGGTTAGTGGGTGTTCGTGGTCTAAAGATAGCCAATGTCTGAAATAGATCGCATAGGTACCTCAAAATTTGGGTCCGTGGTTCTTTTAAGTCACCATATATCTTTGTCTTCAAAAATACACCTTGCATATATCAAAATTTGGGCTCACTATTCAGGTAAATAAGTCACCTCATGTCTTTACATTCAGACGGGTAGCAACTTTTTAACCTGTGCACCTTCTACCACAGTTACGTCAACCCTCCCATCAACACACATACTACACAACACAACATGAAGAAGGACCGACCAGTGAGTGCCAACCATGAGCCCCACGCCACTGTCACCACCACGGGCAGGAGGTGTCAGGCCCACGCAGGGAAAATAAAAAAGTTGAGGCAAATTTGTAAATTTAGCGAGTAAGGAGTTTTGTTGAGATTAGCGCTGTGTAGTCCGTTCTTGTTGTCCCATTTGTGAGGTCCTCGATTTCATTTCACCTTTTCATCCTTGTATAGTGAGGCGTTAGCTTGTCTGATGCCTGTCTTAGCACACTACACTATCAGATTAATGTGTTCGTAAGGCTCTTCGTGTGGAAATGCTATATGTGTAATTAAAAGCATAAGTACCGTGTATAGCTGACTGACTTCCCAAACAGTACAGGATTGGTCTTAGTATCGAGTATCGTTTGTCTTTGTATTACTGTTCTTTGTTCTATTGTGTATTGTGAAGGATCAAGCAATTCCTAGCCCGATTAAGGACGTTCTGTTGTGCGGGCATAAGCATAATATTACTAGTGCATAAACGCTGCATGAGAGGCGGGTTGCTTGCTACCTCACAACCCTGGAAACACATGATGGCCAGTGAAATAAAAAACAAAAAACAGTAAAATAAAAAGTGTGATTGAGGAAAGGACCAAAAAACAGTCTGAAGTAAGAAAAGGGGTAAATGTTTATTATTTCATTTAAAGTTATTAATGCTATCCTTTTTTATTATTACTTTTTTGTTTCCTTTTTTTTTACATTGCGATATTTTTTTCTTCCTTCCTTTGATGCGTGTGTGATTCCTTGAGGTGCGAATGCTGACTCCCATCATAGACTTAAGTTTCGACTCTTCATATCATACCCGTTCCCTCCTTTTCCTTTACGTGAGAGAAAAAAAAATCTTTATAGTGATAATGTTTTTATTTCTATAGAACCTAGTTGAAGTAAATGTTAAGATCGTGCTTGTGGACAAAACTGCAATAAATTAATAAACTTGATTCATTTGTATCAAGGGTTCTGATACCACTGGAGGCTACACATGCATTGTTTTTTGTCAACGCAGTGTCAGAGGCGATCGACGAGATGCAAGATTGGAAGGCACGGAAGAAGAGTGAACTGTGGTTTTGCAGACACTTGACCTCTTCAGTACCATGACGCGTTTTCATATTCATTCTGCTTACTATTTGGCGATTTTATACAACTACAGAAACTCATGCGGGGATTGAAATAGTGAAGATTCTGGTCATTAACCTTCTGACCCTCATAATATAAATAAAATCGTCTAATCGTACCCAAAACTTATGGTAAAAAAGCGTCCCAGTACTGAAGGAGTTAAGCCCAAATTCTGAAACACTTTGCTCTCACACCATCTCTACTTTCCAAATGCTCTTCTTGAATATACTCGTGTTTTAAAGGGCATTTTTGCTTCTAGTAATAGACTGGTAAGATTTCCAGATTATTATAAGGAGAAACTGTCTTGAAAACCCGGCTATTCGTCTCCATGGCCTTGGAAAACTGTCGTGCTGAAAGAGAGAAAGAGAGCAAGGCGTTTCTGGATACGGGCGATAGTACTAGGACAGAAGATACTCAGGTCCATGAATACCACTTGATACCCAGACCCCAGACTTCATGGTACCGTAAGTGCCTCTATTCTGATGTCTTGACTCAGGAGTTATTCAAAGGGAACATATCAATACACTCACACCAATAAACGTTCACCAACTCACCCACCCATTCACCCACCCGCTCTTTTACCTAAACCACTCACCGACATCCACCCACCCATCCAACTATAATTTTTTTTTTTTTTTTTTAGTCACCTACACCCGCCTAGCCATCCACTCAACCAATTTCTCTCTCTCTCTCTCTCTCTCTCTCTCTCTCTCTCTCTCTCTCTCTCTCTCTCTCTCTCTCTCTCTCTCTCTCTCTCTCTCTCTCTCTCTCCACCACAAAGGAACATGAATGACAAGAAGCGAGTGTTCAGCAAGCTCAGGTTTATTTTGTACTAACTCATAAGAGCAGCGAGCCTATGGAAGCCTATAACAAAACAATGGACGGAGGGAGGAAGAGGAGGAGGAAGGCGGGACGCGGGTGGGGAGGTATATACAGGATCTCCCGCCCACGCTGCCCCTCCTCAGCTGCATGCAGGTGAAAATATCTCGTGAAAGAGAAAGTGACAGGAATCAAGAGGAAATGGAAGTATGGTAAGAATAAGGCCCCTTTGTGGATAGTTTTAAAAGAAAGATGAACGTTGAAGTTACTGAAGGAAAGGATGGACGTATACTGTATGTTGATCCACCTACATGCAGATTGCAATTTCCAAGAGTTAGAGAGCAAGTAATGGACAGGAAAAAAGAGAAAAGAGACTACAATAGAAAATGGTATTTCGAAGACAGATCTGAGGAACAAGTGAACAAAAAATGCAGAGTAAAAAAAAGAATATTTCGATCCACGACACGTGGACCGTCGACATGCATAACAAGTCAGGAACAGAACAGAGGACAGAGACTGAAATGATAAAATAATACAATAACAAAAAAGAAAAAAGGTAAGAAAAAGTTGACTTAGATATCGATATTAACTATGCTAGAAGTTCTAGTATCATTGATAATATTATCTTTATCATTTACCGTCGTCATTATAACTATTCTTTACCCCCAGCTATGGACCAGTCGGTACAAGTATACCAGTGTGTAGCTAAATCATGCAGGAGTTCATAGATGGCTTTGTCTCGTTCATGCATTCATGACGTCATGAATTATGTACATTATAATATACAGCAGACCAGAGAGGTTCAGGGCCGCGGCCTCCCTCGCCAATCTGGCCTTTGTATAACGACTTCCATAACCTTAAACTTGTTTCGTAGTTCAGGAGTAGTGGAGGAGGTCTCAAGCAGGGGTATGGCACACCGAGAGCAGGAAGAGCATGGTGAAGGCTAGATAAATAAACACTGACTGACTTCAGGTATCGCAGTGTGGTGAAGATGAAGAGCAAGATCTGAGAGGGAAGAAATATGCACAGGTCTGAATACGAGTGACAAAATGAGGCAGTTTGCGCTCATTAGGTCGAAGAGATCGTGAACAGAGATCGGAATTGCAAGGGAAGGGAGAAGAGCGATGAGTGAGCTTTGGTGATGGTGAGGCGAGAGTGGCGGGCGTTGCGGGCGGAGCGGGGCAGGGCGAGCATCTTATTCGTATCTGTATCCAGCCTGTTCCTCGATGGGGACTGGCTCAGGGATGCGGACCTTGATGTCAGTCTGCTCCTCCACGGTGTTCACCTGGGGAAGATAAGACAGATGACGTTAGAGAGAGAGAGAGAGAGAGAGAGAGAGAGATATGATTTACTAGTTATCGTACCTTTGGATAATAATATCTAGACAAAAAATCACTATAACTTCCAAAAAAGATCCCCACAAATGCACACATATGTAAAGACACATGTGCAGTATTTCTCCTCCTGTCCATAGATATCAAGGCGTTTGTGAAGATGTCATGCAGAGCCGAGAAACGAATCTGAGACAATGAAGCAGTGGAAAAAACCGCGCTCGCTCCAGCACTTTCCCTTATCAACCCTGCTCCTCTATACATTACTTGTACTATACCTCTTATTCAGATCCACCAATACTATCATGACAGCACTTGCATTAAAGCAGAATAATCAGACAATGAAGCAGAGAGGCAGAGGATTGGCAGAATAAAGAGAACAGCGTTTCAATCACCGCCCTCAACCAACTCCTCGAATCCTATACCTCGCTGCCAGAGCCTCTGTCATGCCTCATGTGCACTATTCCAAAAGATTTTGTCTAAATTTACATGAGTTTTTAAGGTGTTTTACGGTTGTACAAGCAGAGTGATAAGATTTTTACATTATTAACTCGAGAAACACTTGAAAACCCCGCTAATCATCTCTGTGGCCGTTGAAAATAGTCGTGGTGAGCGTTTCAGAATACCAGCGAGTCTCAGTTACCTGGAAGCCGTTGATGGGGTCGGCAGTGTACTGGGTGATGTAGCGGATGCCGTCAGGACCCACCCAGGAGTACTCGCCCTGCACATTACCGTTCTCGTCCTGGCTCTCCACGCGGCTCTGGTAGTTGGTGAACTCATCGTCGGCCACCGCGAGACTGAACTGGTAAGGTTCTGGGTCCTGCAGGAAGTGAGTGCGGGAGAGTGAGTGAGTGCGGGACAGAGTGAGTGGATGAATGAATGGAGTGGTAAAATGATTGGGTGGATGACAACTTAAAGGGGTTTGTTGATAGGGATGGAATATGTTGGCTTTGCTTGCATGGATAGTGTATAAATTGACGTGACTAAGATGAACAACCCAGCGAGTGATAAGCTATCCAATAGGTGGTTTACTATCCAGAAAGTGATTTAACCATTTGATGACTTAACTACCAAACAGGTGATTAGCTAACTATCCAGCAGGTGGTAAGCTAATTATCCAACAGGTGATAAACTATCCAGCAGTGATTAACGAACTATCCAGCAGATGGTTAACTTACTAGCCAGTAGGAGGTTAGCTAATTATCCAGCAGGTGGGTAGCTAATTATCCAGCCGGTGATTAACTATCCATCCAGCAAGTTATTTACTATCCAGCGAGGGATTAACTAACACATAACTAATAATCAGGTGGCAGGGGACTGACTACCCAACAATACTCATCTATCCAGCAGGCAACTATTCAGAGGTAATTGATTCTCAAACTAATTAACTATGTAAGGCATGCGACAGTAACTATCCATTAGGCGGTTAACTATCAAACAGATCATGAGTTCACGTAGATTTTTTCTCTCCAGATCAGTGAAAATAGGCAATTGGTGCTCTCTCTCTCTCTCTCTCTCTCTCTCTCTCTCTCTCTCTCTCTCTCTCTCAGTTCGCCTTTCTCCTTTTCCTTGGTTCGTTTCGCCATTTCCCTTATCCACTTGTCCTTTCCTTTGCCGCTTCGTCTTTTTCCAATACTCGTTTGTCTCTCTCTCTCTCTCTCTCTCTCTCTCTCTCTCTCTCTCTCTCTCTCTCTCTCTCTCTCTCTCTCTCTCTCTCTCTCTCTCTCTCTCTCTCTCTCTCTCTCTCTCTCTCTCTCTCTCTCTCTCTCTCTCTCTCTCTCTCTCTCTCTCTCTCTCTCTCTCTCTCTCTCTTGCTCTTGCTCGTATTTGAAAGAAGAAGAATATGAACATGAGAAAGCGAGACGAGTTTTTTTGATCGACTGAGATTTTTTCGTATCTTTTATTTAGCCGAGCAGTGAAAGTGTGATGGATTGACTGACGTGGTAAAGTAGTGTGTCTCGGCGGCAAGCAGGGACGCGCGACCGCCACTGTCAGTCACGCCACGGTCTGAGGATTCTTGCGTCAGGTGAGTTGACTACCCAATGACCGCGTGGCGAGGGAAAGTAATGTCACCAAGCGGCTACGATGTTTTTCCCTCTATTTTTATTTCCCGTTAAGTTTTATCTCTGATTGGACGTGAAATTAACTTGACCGCGACGGCCTTTCACCAGTTTGGCCAAGAAAACACCACCATGCAACAAAGAAAACGGCTTTCATTATTCTACCAGGTTAGGAAAAGAAGACTTGTTGCCATAAGAATCGTGCACCAATCCAGGGGTCTTCACAATCAGCATGTATCATCACAAACAGTCATGCATCATTGTCTCGTATTATGTCCACCCCTTAACTCATGCCTACTCGTACATCATTCCACCTCAAGTCTTGATTTACCATGCAGCATTCCAATCTCCCACCCTTGTTTTTCCATGCTTCGCTCCATGCACCACTGCCTCATTCCACCCATCAACTCTCCTCTCGTGCGTTATTCCATGCTATAAACTCTCGTGTGTCGTGCATCATGCCATTCTATCAAACCTTCTCGTGCACCATTCCATGCATTATTTAACCCATCAACTCTCTACCTTACCATGCAACATTCCACTCTTTATCTCTCTTCCTTACCATACATCATTATGCAAAATTCTCTTCTGATCATGCAATAAATTACTATTAATTCCAGACTGGCCTCACCATGCAACATTACATTCCTTAACTCTCTTCCTTACCATACATCATTCTACAAAATTCTCATCTGATCATGCAGTAAACTACTATTAATTCCAGACTGGGGTCACCATGCACCATTCCACTCAATACTTCAGTCTCACCATGCAGCAACTCACGCCTCACATGCACCATTCTGCCCTTTGAATTGCGTCTCATCATGCACCATTCCTTAAATCATGCCTCATCATGCACTACCACGCCCTCTTTAGTCACACCTCATCATGCGCCATTCCATTCTATAACTTCACTAAGCATGCGTCACTCCATTCCTTAACTATCGTTCCACCATTCCTTTCCTGGAGTTAACAGATCAAGAAGTACACTCACATGCACTAGACTCATACCACTCACCTGCAATCACAATACCTGTCGTCCTCGAAGGCACAAGCTTCTCATTTAGACATGCATCATTCCACTCGCTGACTCAGTATTAACTCATTCCATTAGTGTTGCATCATTCCATTCAGTGACAATATTAACTCATTCCATTATTAGTATTATTTCACTGGTCTGTCCCACCTCGAGCATATTCCCCAAGGTTATCATTCCACAACGTCAGGTAACATTGAAACTTTACCTATATTAAAGTATACCACCTCCTCATTCCACAAATTCACTCCATTACCTTAACACTCCACTAGCTTATTCGCCTTAACATTGCATTAGTTTTGTCATTCCACTATCTTGCTATCTTACATTAATCATTCCACTAGTCTATTCCACAACGTTATTCTAAACTCATCATTCCACTATCTTATCAGTGCATTTGTTCCACTTACTGCATAGTTTTGTTTCACTTATAAGCTAATTCTATTCCTTAGCATTCCACCAGTGTATTCAGCATTCCCCTTTCCTTTTAATTTGTTTAGGGACCGCACCTGCGTGGGCCTTTTTTTATCACTTTTTGTTGCCCTTGATTGATCTTCCCACCTATAAAAAAAAATAAGCTTTGTATTATGAAGTCTTCCTAACCATCAATTCCACACTCACACGTCCATGTCTCCCTTCCCTCAGGACCTACATGTGTACTGACTGGGATCAAGACGTTGGCACTTACGAATTTCACTTCCTCGCTGTCAAATGGCTGCTCATAGCGAGGCGGGGGAGGAGCTGGCTGTTCGTACCGCTGTTGCTGAGGGGCGCACATAGCCAAGCCCACGAGGCACGCCAACACGATGACCTGTGACATGACAAGGGTGAGTGTTCATTCATTTAAACACTAGAAGAACTATACTTTGAGTTCTCAGCCTCATCTCCATTATATTCAAAAGGTTCTGGTTGAAGATGCACGGTTTTCATATAACTCCTTCAGTACCATGACGCGTTTCCATATTCATTCTGCTTACTATTTGGTGATTATAATTCATAAAGACCTTCAGAAATTTATGTATGGGATTAAAATAGTGAAAAGACTGGCCATTATTCTTCTGACCTCCATAGACCCTTTCCAATGTCAATGAAATGGTCTAATCGTACACAAATCTTAAGGCAGGTGTCCCAGTATGGAAGGGGTAAAGGAAGGGGTAAAGGGTGTTTCATACGATTCCAGTAACAGATTAGCAAGATTTCTACCTTAACTGGAAATATCCTTTGAGAATTGTGCTAATCATCTCTGTGGCCTTAGGGAATAGTTGTGATGAGATGTTTTTCTGAGTACTGGTTTAGTAGAGAGATGGATTGTAATAAGACTATACCTGAGAGAGAGAGAGAGAGAGAGAGAGAGTGGGAAAGTGGGAAAGTATCACGAACTAGTGTGAAAACGAAAGC
>NC_059303.1:15108208-15115708 GCF_017591435.1 Portunus trituberculatus | reverse complement strand
CATTTTACACCACTGCTGGAGTCACGTTCTCGCCACATTCTCACCATTACCACCGCCACCACAACACTGTCATCATCCCAACCACACGTCTGTTCTACCCAGTCATCCATGTCCTGGCTTATAACTAAAAGTATTTCAAGACATTCTGAAAAATTGGATAATCATTTTAACGACATTCTTCGAGGACTGGTATGTTCATTGGGACTTTTCTATGGTCTTTTTGTTCCTTTAGGCCTCAGTCTCCTGTTTATTTATAGACAAGTGACTTTTTAGGGGCCTTTTTTGTTCCTTTAGGCCTGACTCTACTTTTTCATTCATAGATAAGTCGCTTTTTTTCTATGGCCTTTTTTGTTCCTTTAGGCCTGAATCTACTTTTTCATTGATAGATAAGTGTATAACAAATTAAAAACATTTCCTCTCCATCCCATCCCATGCAATCCAGTGTCATCCAATCCAACCCACCATCCTTTCTCGCCTTCCTCTCTCCACCACTATTAAGCCATTTATGGACTTACCAGCAGGCATTCCATAATATCCATCCCTTAAGTGGCTAATGGTAAGTAGGGAGAAGGAGAGAGAGGGGAGAGGTAGATAGAAATATAATCAAGGACACACCACCACATTCTCTTCCGCTGGCCAGTAATTTGTGGATCATTGCGTACCGTTGGTCGTGCGTGCTGCGTCTCGGCTCCGTGTTTGTGTCTCATCATGCTTGTGGTGGCTTTAAAGGACGATAAACCATAAAGCCTGACCGGTAACTCTGTAGTGTGAATGATTCGGGATTACACAAACGAAAATACTCTTATATTTTTCTATTTTGTTTTTTTAGCTTTGCGTATAGTTTTTTTAAATTCATCTTGTATTCGTGGTTTGTTGTAGTGTTTTGTGGGATTTGGTAAGGAATACTGGAAAGATTAGATGTATGAGGATTCTTGGCTTATATTTCTTTCATTCTTGGAGTTCTGAGCTACTTGAAAAAAATTTATAGGTAAGATTTTGGAGATAATGTTCTAGGTAAGATTTTGATGAGTCACTTACAATTTCCAAAAAATTATAGGAGGTTAGTGGTAATGATGCATGAAAGGGGGATAAAAGGATGGCGTAGTAGATAAAGAAAAAAAAATGAAGATGCGAGACTACCAATAACATATAATGAGAAGAGAAAGATGACAAAGTGTTGGGAAAAAAAAAAAAGGAATGAGACTGCCAATAACATATAATAAGAAGAGAAAGGAAGAGATGACAGAGAGAAGAGAAGATACAAAGCTGCCAATAACGTATAATGCGAAGAGAAAGGCGCGAAGATGTCACTCGTGGCATAAGCAGAAGAGTCGAGATAGGTGATAACGAAACATAAAAAGCGGATCGCAGTAATACAAAAGACGAAGATGATAAAAATACTACAAAAACTACAGTGTCTCCAGTAAGCGCATGTGTGAAGCAGACAAAACACACAGACCAGAGGAGGAGGAGGAGGAGGAGGAGGAGGAGGAGGAGGACGGGAGGAAGAGGAGGAAGAGTAGGGCGATCTAGAAAATTCCTTCGATCAACTTTCATCACAATGGAGAATCAGTGTCACCAGAAAGTGTGCGAGGCGGCAAGGGCGGAGACGCTGGAGCAGGTGGCAGTGGCGGCCGTGTTATCAGTAGCAGTCAGATGGATGGTGGAGGTGAAGAACGAGGACAAAGACTCGACGGGAAAGTGAAGACAGACAGGGGAAAGTTTATCAGTAAAAGTAAACTCCCACGAGCGGCTCAGAAAGAAGAAAAAAAATATGAAGAGGAAGAAGAAAGAGGAATATGAGAGGGTGAAAGAAAAGGGCAGATGAGAAAGGGAGAATAAAGGTGAGACAGTCGCTGAAATTTAAAGGAATAAAGTAACAATATAAAACGAGATAAAAGAAGGAAAATGAAGAGAAGTAGGAAGAAGAAAGGGAAGAATATGAGAGAGGGTGAAAGAAAAGTGCAGATGATGAGAAAGGAAGAATAAAGACGAGACAAAGCTGTAGTTGAAATTTAAAGGCATAAAGTAACAATAAAACGAGATAAAAGAAAGGAAAGTGAAGAGAAGTAGGAAGAAGAAAGGGACGAATTTGAGAGAGTGTGTAAGAATAGTGGAGATATGAGAATGGGAGACTAAAGATGAGACGAATTTGAAAGCATATAAAGGTAACAATACAAAGAGATAAAAGAAAGGAAAGTAAAGAGAAGTAAAGAGGAAAGAGTAACGAAAAGAGAATAATAAAAAGAAAGTGAAAGGAAGGAAGGAATGCAATGAAAGAAGAAGAGTAAAAGTAAAGTAAGACTAAGAAATTAAAACAAAAACAGAAGGTATGCAGTAACTATAAAAAAGAAACAAATGAAAGAAAAGAAAACGAAGAGAAGGATAGAAGGAGAGTAATGGAGGGAGGGAGGGAAGGAGGGAATGACGTTGCATGAAGGTGGAAGGTCAAGAAATGATCAGAACATTCTCCTTCGTGTCAGCGTGAGGTCAGCAAAGGAAAGAGGGAGAGAAAGACGGTAAGAGGAGAAATTATAAGAAAAAGAGCTTGGAAAAAAAAACAAAAGAAAATAAAACCCAAAGGAAAATAAAACAAAGGGCGTGTATGAAAGGGAAGGGAGTGGAGGTCATATATACGGTGGTGGTGGTGGTGGTGGTGGTGGTGGTGGAGGTGGTGGAGGAGGGAAAAGGAATAATCGAAAGCATGACTTCTCCTTTCACTTCACACTAGCGGTCATCACATCTTCGTTTGTGCATAAGAATTAATATATGAGAGAGAGAGAGAGAGAGAGAGAGAGAGAGAGAGAGAGAGAGAGAGAGAGAGAGAGAGAGAGAGAGAGAGAGAGAGAGAGAGGCGATGGCTGCAATACTGATGAAGGGTGTGAAGGGATGAAGAGGAGGAGGAGGAGGAGAAGGAAGAGGAAGTAGAAGAGAAAACTAAAAGGAGGAGGAGGAGGTGAACATTCTCGTAAATTCTCAACACATATAATGAATGCATAAAATTAGATTGCGCTGGGTAAGTCTGACACCCGCATTCAGCAACGCTTTCTCTCACTACGACACTTTTCCAAGGCCACAGAGACAACTAGCCGTGTTCTCAAGACAGCTCCTCCTTTTAATAAACTAGAAACCTTGCCAATCCATCACCAGAACCATAAAAAATACTCTTAAGAACACGAGAATCTTCAACTGGAGCCCTTGGAAAGCAGTGATGGTGAGAGAGCAAAGACTTTCAGATAACAAGCTTTAGAGTCGTGGGCGGGAAGTACTAGATAGGCAAGAGTTAGGAAGTAGAGAGTGGGCGGGAGGTGGGCTGTGTGGGCTGGGTCATCGCGCTTTATCAAGGACACATTCTGCCTTCACTTTGGGACACCTGCAGGGGTCTCGTTGGAGGGAGAGGGCGGGGAGGCGGTCACAAGGTCATGGTGGAAAGTAAAGTGTACCGCCAGCAGTGTGTGTGTGTGTGTGTGTGTGTGTGTGGACGGAGAAGGGAGGGAGTGTCAGGGAGGAGAGAGAAAGGGAGGAAGAGGTTGAAGAGACGGAGGAGAAGAGAGAGAGAGAGGGCTGGAGTTGAACGTGTCATGAGCTAACCAGCCAGATGTTCGTCTCTCTGCCTCTCCATCGCTGCTCTGTGCTGAATGCTAACCGCTTCAAACCATTCGAGCATTTCCCTTCTGTTCATTCACAGCACTTACCGCCGTTGCCTTTTCTTCGCTTCCCTCTCGCCCTCTCACCCCACGGGAACCTTTCATACCGCTCCCTGACGTCACGGCGCCATATGACCTCGTTGTTGCGGCGCCAGAATATCAATAAAATAGTCTGCATCCAGCATCACCAGAATTACATGTTGCTTAATCTCTCTTTGTGTATCACGATGCCCAAAATTAGTAACTTCTCGCACGTAAGACAGACATGAACGATTTTTTTTTTTTTTCGGTACTGTCAATCTCGCACTCGTGTTTTCAGTCCACTCATAGAAGTCAGTCAACTCTACCGTCTGCTTCTATTTCAGTCCAGCCCAGTCAGCCACTCGTCCTACTCTAAATGACCAGTTTGTCCAGTCCACCTGTCGCTGCCTTTGTCAAACAAGTTCCCTGGACTACCTGAGTAACTGATCACTCCACATTCACTATATCCAGATCCCAGTACACGACGCCTTGTCATAACACTCTCGTAACTTCATATAATCTAGTCTAACATGAGCTATAAACTTTAATGCAACACCCTAGTGAACCTGTGTAGCTTAATTTAACCTACAATCTAATTCTCACTCTTGCGTTAATCCAGCCTATTCCAGCCTATGCAAACTTGATTTGTGTAGCTTAATCTAACCTACAATCCTTTTCTCAAAGTCTCCTACCTTCATATAGCCTATTTCAGCCTATGCAAACTTATGTAGCTTATTCTAACCTACAATCCTATTCTCAAGCTCTCCTACCTTAATCTATCCTTTTTCAGCCTATACAAACTCGCATCATCATCATATCCTAACCAAATCTACTTTAATATAACATTGTAGTCAAATGTAACCGTCAATCCTATCTTCAAATTTCTTATCTTAATCCAGTTTAGCCAAGCACAGTCTACGAATTTGTAACATCCTCATATCTTAATCTAATCTACTCCAACGTGACTTACAAACCTATCACTCTTGTATCTAGCTAAACATTAGAGCCCACAGACCTTTCCCAACCACGCAAAGTCCAACCAGCAACAAATTTAACCTCTTTAGTACCATGGCGCGTGTTCATATTCATTTCTGCTCACTGTTTGGTGATTTTATACAGCTTCAGAAACTTTGTGGGAATTAAAATCTTGAAGGCTCTGGCCATTAATCTTCTGACCTCCATATACCCTTCCTAATGCAAATAAAATCGTCTAATCACAAAACTCATGGTAAAATAAAGCGTCTCAATAATGGAGTTGATTTCGATACACCCTATACAAACTACACCTTCCCTGACACACCGCAAGGCAGGTCGGTCGCTGGCTTTTGTCTGTGAAGAATTTGACACGTAAAAAAAGTGCAAGTGTTTTGTTGTTCCTGAATCTCATTTTCTCGAGTCTATTCTTGCACCCTGAGGAACGTTTACATAATGTTTTCTTCTTTCTTTAGGTTGCGTTCTGCCGGCGTGCCTGTGAGGTTACTGATGGAAAGGGAAAGTGGAGAGGTGGCGGTTGTGGCTTCGGGTGTGGCGGCTGGGACGGAGACGGAGGCGACGGCGGCGTTTTTAGATGTATTACGTCTACTTAGTGTGCGTCTCCTGGTTGTCTTGCTGTCTTTACTTCCCCACGAGCGGTGTCCATCAGTGTAACGAGAGGAAATGGCAAGATGACGAAGAAAAAGCGAAGATGGTGAGTGGCTATGCAACCAGACCATTTTAACTCTCTCTTTCTCTTACTACTGTGTTCTATGCGATCTTGTAGTTTTACTGTGTTCACCATTCTCGTACAGTCCCTCCTCTCTTCTCCAATTCCTTCTATTCCTCGTTCTCTTCGTCTTCTTCCTCCCGGCGATAAGAAAGTGAGGCCATTTACTCTAATCATTAGTTTAATAGTCTTGCAGTTGTTTTTTGGGGTACACAGTCCTTCCTCTTCTTTTCTCCCTCAATTTCTCCTTCCTCTCCACGTCTCCCTTCTGGCGGTGAGAAAGTGAGTAACAAGTGGCCATGAGTAGTAATAGTACCTCGAGGAATCCTAGAAAGAAAGTTAACAAGAACACCCACCACCTGTTGCGCCGCCTCCTCCACCTTCCCACGGTTAAAGTTTCTGGAGGTGTTTCTTTTCTGGCTGCGGTTGTCTCTCTCTGTCCTTTGGTCGTGCTTTATTGCCGCCACTCCTCATGCTGCCCCACTTTCCCTTCGCTCAGTCCTCGCTGCTTTCTTCTCGTTTTTTACTCGAGTCGCCGTGTTTATCTTCACTGTTTTACCGTTTTCTTTCACTACCATTGTATGAAGTGTGGTTTTTCGTCCTTGAGAGAGAGAGAGAGAGAGAGAGAGAGAGAGAGAGGATTGGGTGAGTGCATGAGTGAAAGTTATTTGGTTTAAGAGGAAAAAAATACTATAATAGCGGTAAAAGTAGACAAGGGTAAGGAGAAGGAGGGAGAACAGAAGCGAGAGGAAGGGAAGGGATGGGAGGGCATGGCTTAATACTGCTAGTGAAGGATTGAGAAAGAGTCAATGACCGGACTAGGCTGAGAGGTTAGGAGGAGGAGGAGGAGGAGGGGGTAGGAGGGGTAAAAGGAAGGTAAGGAGGGGAAAGGTTGCCTCAGTCAGCCGGTTAGTGCGAGTAACCTAACGAGAGAAGACCAGTTTTCGTCCAGCAGACCCCGTTATCTGGATATATATACTCTCCCTTTTGTCTCTTCTTCCTCTTCCTCGTTATTTCCCCTTCCTTGTCTAGTTCTCCTAACTTTTTTTTTCTTTTTATTCCTATTTTTTCTTTCTCTCCCTATTTCTATTTTTTTACGTCAATTTCCTGCTTATTTGTCTCCTGTCTTTTTATTTATTTTTTTTTTCTTTCCTTTTTTATATATCTTCAACGTTCATGTTTCCTGTCTTCTTTATCTCTTCATCTCTTCTCGCTTCCCGTTCCTCTTCTCTTGTTAAAATTACACCCAGTCAAAACCTATATTTTCTATCACCTTGTCTTGCTCAGTGTCAAATAAGAATTCGTAAAACAAACAGCGTATAGAAAATTGTGATTGGTATTGAGTGTGACGGATGATGGTGAGACGAGTTTCCCTTTCCATTGGTACACTTGTTATATCGAATTTCCTTGCATTTTTTGTCATCACTTGCGTCACAAACCTCGCCTTTCCTTTCCTTTCCATTATTGACGCCATGACTTGTCCACCACCACCACTACCATGTACTGCCACATCACTTATGGTCAGGTTACAGAGTTCAGAGTTGTCATAACCCGAGTTTTGGGAAGAGAGCAAGACTAAAAACTATACATAATTTCTGCAAGCGATAATCCTCATACATGCCTCGTTATCTTACTACTTCGTATAATATTCACTGGCACCTGTTTTTCTCCATTGATATGTATACTAATATCTTGGTTGATTTCCATACCTCATTTTCATAATCTCGTTTCTCACTGTAATGTGTATGTTCCTCCTCATTATAACCAGTTTCTTACTTTTCCTTCAAACCTCAGAGGCATAAGTTGGTGTGGAGACCCATTGTTCATCTCGCTGTGTTTCCTTGACTGGCCGAGGCTGGGAGACGAAATTACTCAATGGGGTGGGAGAGTAAGATTCAGTGGGGTGGAAGAGTGTAGTTGCTAAGTGGGCTGGGAAAACTAATTACTCACTCGCTGGGATGGGAAAATAGATGGCTTAGTTTCAGTAGTTGTATCCATTGTGTGCTTAAAGACGCAGGTACGCACACATGCAGGTATACACACACACACACACACACACACACACACCACACCACACCACACCACACCACACCACACACCACACCACACACACACACACACACACACACC
>NC_059303.1:15058208-15103208 GCF_017591435.1 Portunus trituberculatus | reverse complement strand
TCCAGTGTCCAGCCACTTCTATTTCACCACCTACAAGCCTACCATGATATTCTCTCTCTCTCTCTCTCTCTCTCTCTCTCTCTCTCTCTCTCTGAAATAACACATTTCCCCTTGCCAAAAATCATGTGGTATTTTACCCCCAATGTTCCATCAAAGGATTTGCTGAGAGGGGAGGGGTTGAACCCCCACCCTCTAGATTCGCCCCTGCTATCACTTCAAAAGTTGTTTTAATCAGTCTGATTTACATGATTTGGATAATAAGTTTTGGTTGGGTATACTGTATTACTTATAACCAAATACATACGATGTGACAGAATATATATATATATATATATATATATATATATATATATATATATATATATATATATATATATATATATATATATATATATATATATATATATATATATATATATATATATATATATATATATATATACATATAAGAAAACAACCACTTGGAGTGGAAGTCTTATACTATGACTAATAAACTTAATGAGTACATTTCAGATATAAGGTAAAATTGTTTGAAACGTACCTTTCAAGGCATGGCACACGAGAGAAGGAAATTTTCTGATGTCTTATTTGTGATGACGGTACCTGCTCTTGATTTAACAATTCTCCATGCTCGAAACCTAAAATTGGTTTCAGGCATTTTAGTCTAACATACTTACAAATGTGATAAATAAAATTACACGTGAATGTATAGCTACATACATTATACAGGCAGAAAGAATGCAGATTGGTTTGCTACAGCTCGGGTGCTGAAGTAGGTATTATTGTGCACAAAAAATTCAAACTAAATGACTGAGGTGATGCTGATATGCTCATGTAATGTCAAGTGTCATTCATGACCACCAAACCCCACACAAAACGCTATTGCATTGAGACTTCTTGTGGAGTGGAACTCTTAATACTGTGACTAATGAACATAATGAGTAGGCTACATATAAGATATAAAGTAAGAGTGTTTGAAACATACCTTCAAAGTATGACACAAGAGAGAAGGAAATCTTTTGACATCTGCGCGTTAACAGTTGTGCTTGTGATGACGGTACCTGTTTCGTACGCGTGAGAAACGACGCGATCTATAGAAAACTAGCAAGAGTGACTATTGTATTACCTGTCACGTATCCACAGAATTCCTCTCCAGTAGTCTACCACAGGAGATACGTCTACCCCAAAGTTGAGAACCCTTCATTTAGTTATAGATATACATTCCATTCCATAGAGAGAGAGAGAGAGAGAGAGAGAGAGAGAGAGAGAGAGAGAGAGAGAGAGAGAGAGAGAGAGCGTGTTATTGTTAATAAAATATTATCATTAAGTTAACCATACACACACATCACTTAAGCCCCGCCCCCACACTCCAAATCATTTGGGAAAAAAAATTTCGCGAGCCGGACCAAGACCCCCATCCCTCCTTCCCATGTCAACTCGTCAACGTTTACCTCAGTTCTCAGTGTTTCCCGGACATTTCCTGCTGTTTACCTAAAATGCATAAAGTGCAGTGATATGAGGAAGAAATGAGATATAGTAGTGTGTGAGGGAGCGTAGTTATAGTAGTAGCAGTAGCAGTTACTAGTACCTAGTGGTAGTAGTGGCAGCAGCTACAACAGCAGCAGTAGTAGTAATAGTAGTAGTAGTGTGTGTGTGTGTGTGTGTGTGTGTGTGTGTGTATATGACGAGTGTAGCAGCAAGAAGGAAGTGGGGATGGGGAGGCAGACACGAAGTGGTTTTGAGAAGAGATCGAGGCATATAGTTTAATAAGTATCATTGACTTTTGGTCTATGATACTTATCTTTTAGATCTCTTGAGTTACCATATCTAATACTGTCTCTCTCTCTCTCTCTCTCTCTCTCTCTCTCTCTCTCAAGAACTGAAATACATAACATCCACAACACAATAAAATCACTCTTAATCTTGTCACAGCTACTTTCTGACTCATCCCAGACACCAGCACTCGGCTGTATGGCCTGTATAAGTTTGTACTTCAGCGTCTCTTAGGTGTTATACTTTGGCAGTTCATGTTGGGTGGTGTAAGAGTAAGCGACTGGGAGGAATTATTTTGTAATCTGCTGTTTGAATTATCAACTATGGGTGGAGAAAATTATAGGGGTAGTAAAAATAACATTTAATGTATGCATTTTCTTTATTTTCCTTTTCTTTATTCTTCTTACACATGTTTCTCATTCTATATATTAAGTAAGGTCTTTGACTCATTTTTTGAGAATGAGGAAGAAGGAAGAAGAGATAATATAGGAAGTTAGAAAACTATGAATAAGCAGAATAAGAACAGTAGTAGTAATTATTTTCTGTTGCTTTTATATATTAACTGTTTCCTACTATTGCAGGAGGAAGAGAAAAAGAAAAGGACAAAGAAGGAAGAGATAATAAGAGGACCAAAAAATGAAGATAAAATGATAAAGAACAAGAGAAGAATGCATGAAATTGTGTCACACCTGTGGATAGATGAGGATGGTATAGTGAATATTGTCTGACCACAATATGCTGGTTGTGGAATGCCTGATGCAGGGTGGAAGTGAAATGAGCATGGTAGGTAAGGAATAGAAGTGGAGACAGAGATGTGTAGGGTGGGATAACTTTCAGGTAGATCTGAGTGAGAGAAGGTGGGATGAGGATGCAAGTGTGGATGATGTGAAGCACCTGAATGAGAGACTGGTCGAGAATGTGCAAAGTGCTGCCGAGAATCAGATAGGGTTTGTGAGAGTAGGCAGAAAGTATGTAAACCAAGGAAGAGAATGATGAAATTAGAAAGGCCAGGAAGGAGCGAAAGAGAGGGTAGACAGTGCAGATGGTTGAGAAAAAGAGACTTGAAAGTGATGAGGCAGATGCATGGGCAGTATATATAAAGCAACAGAGACTTGCAAGATGAATGATAATGAACGCTAAAGTGAAGTGTGATTGAATCTTTGAGAGAAAGGCATGGAAGATGACTGTGAATAATGGTACAAGTTCATTAGGGGTGAGAATATGTAGGGAAATGTTGGTGTGGAGAGTTTGAAAGTGAATGGTGAAGTTATAAAAGGAAGGAATCAGGGAGGTAATCAAACAGTTCTGGGAAGAAGTGGGTGGTGTAGGCGAGGTGTGTGGTATGAGAGGATGTGTGACACTGGAGAGGAAGAATGCAGATGAACTGAATGAGAGAATCAGCAAGGAGGCAGAGGGATGTGTAAAATAGGCAGAAGAATATGGAAGGCAGCAGGGCCAGATGGTACACCATATGAGATGTATAAAAATGGTGGGGAGGTTGTGATTGACAGGATGACTGAGGGGTTCTTAACCATATGTGGTAACAGGATGACTGAGGGGTTCTTAACCATATGTGGTAGGAGGAGAGAGTACCAAGAATGTGGAATGAATGAGGGTGACTTTATTGCATAAGGGAAGATAAAAAAAGTAAGAATGAGCTGAAAACTATAGGCTGATGGCATTAAAAAAAAGTAAGAATGAGCTGAAAACTATAGGCTGATGGCATTAGTAATTGCAGTGTTTAGTGCAGTTTTGAATGAGAGATTGTGTAAGCTGGAGTGTTAGGTGAAGAACAGATGATTCCCGTGTGGACAGGAAAACTGAGGATGATGTGTGGTATGAATAAATTGAGAGGAAAAGAAAGGATGGAGGTAACTATATTTGAGTTTTCCGGATATAGCAAAAGCATATATGTACATATGACAGACAAGCTTGACAGAAAGTTGGCAGTGTTAGGAAAGATTGGGTTCAGTGAAAAAAGATCAACATAATGTGTAGCTAGCAGGTATGTTGACATGAGAACCAAATACAGGCTAGGAAATATAGAAACAGACTGGCTGAAGAGCACCAGGCAAGGATGTATATTGTCACCAACCCTTTTTAGCTTGTATACAGAGGGAGTTGGCAGCCAGATTAGGGATGAATGAATGAATGCAGGAGTAAGTGTGGGGAATGATAAGTAAGAGATAGGTGTGCTTCTCTATATGCAGTAGTGTTCATGAGTGAATCACATCCTGAGTTGCAAAGTTTGTTGTTAGATGTTGTGGATGGATATGGGAGAGACTTTGGAGTTAGGTTTTTAGTCTAAGAAGAAAAGTAAGGTAAATAATAGTGAATAAGGTCAGAAGATGAAAGCAATGCGGTACGAAGAACTGGAGAAAATTAGTTGAACCAGGCACGAGAATATAAGTATTCAGTGATGTGGATGAGTCTGAATGGGTGCAAAAAGATAAGCTTGGTGAACCAGTGGGTGAGGACAATTGGGGACTGCAGCTAGAATAAGAAAGAGCAAGTAAATATGATGTGATGATAGATACGTCATGGAAGAGTATTATTGCCATGCCCAGTATAATGTATGATATGGATGTGAACTGTATGGAACAAAAGTGAAATTGTCAAGTTAGAAGTGGGGGGCAGAGAGTATAGTAGTTAAAATAGAACTGAACACACTGAGGTACACAGAAATAGAAGGCTTGATGTGGGATTAGAGCACCTTCATGGAACTGAGAAAGGTGTACCCTGTGGAATGAAAGTTGATGAAACAAATAGAGGAAGAGGTGCAGGAATGAAACAAATAGAGGAAGAGGTGCAGGAATGACCGACATATATGGGGGATATAAGAATGCTGGGAGGAATCGAAATCAAATGAATTGTGTGAGAAGAGAAGTGAGAGTGGGAACTAAGAGTGTGTGAGATATACAGAAAGGTGAAGTGGATAAGAAGATATATAATGCTTCCGAAGAATGATAGTACTCTGAATACTCTGTGACATGATGATGTAAGGGAAAAAAGGAGGCTCCGTGATGTATATATATATATATATACACGAAGAATGATAGTACTCTGAATACTCTGTGACATGATGATGTAAGGGAAAAAAGGAGGCTCCGTGATGTATATATATTATATATATATACATGGATGGTATGATGGCAGCCACTGTATGTATAGAAAGTAAAATAAATATTTGTATACAAGGAGGAACTATACAAGTGGTCTGAGTCCCACAGCAAATGTGCTAGATGTGTGTGACATGGGAGAGTTTCTGTCTGGTAAGGAGGATGTGTCATGTTAGATGTAGTGAACAGAATACTATTTTCCTATCTATACTCATTTTTTACTATTTTCCTATCTATACTCAGGCTTTTTTTAACACTAACTGAAGTAACATCGAGGCTGTCCATATCACCACACAAACACCAAACTGGCCCCACAAATGGCCCAAGAAATTCTGGGCTGGATTCAACAGCATCCAGGCAAGCTGCCCTCACTCAGTAGACAGTAAATCTGCATTACATACAGTGTCTACAAATGAAATGCACCCTGCTCACAATACAAAGTAGTACTTAAAAGAGCAGGCAGAGAAACAATGGTGCACACAGGCCACAGTGGATGGATTCTTGATCAAGTGATATCTGACAGCCACACTGGGTAGCACTGTGACATTAGTGTACTCACCCAGCCTCACTGCTGCTTAGTTCTGGGGCTGAGGAGGTTTATTTATACTTCACATCTACTTAGCATTTCATCATCCTACTTGTTTACTGGCTACTATATATCGGACAACTAGCATGGGTCCAAAGCCAATTCTGGACTTGGAAAAGGCCCACATTTTGACAATGACGGAAGAAAATATGGCAATAAAGGAGAAATCCTTGCATATTGGCAGTACCATGACAGCTATGAAGAAGATTCAACCTGACACCCAAGATCTTCCTTCAAATCAAATACCACCTCACAAATCTCATTTTCAGCTCTTCAACCCTTCTTTTAGTTGTTGGGCAGTCCAGCGTGGGTTTTTCTTCAGAGCAATAGGAGTGTCATTGCTTGGGGAAGTCTTCACTTTTAGCTCTAGGTTGTGATTTATGAGCTGGTATATTTGATTTGGTGGGAGATCTTGGGCATCAGCTTAAAGTTTGATAGCTGTCATGCCACGGCCAGTATGCAAAGATATCATCCCCTTTATTGTCACTTTACTAACTTCAACACCAAAATGTGAGCCTTTTCCAACTTCACAAGTCACTCTGGACCCATGCTGGTCATCTGCATGGCCAGTAACAAGTGGGATAAGGGAATGCTTAAAACGCTGAATAGAGACGTGAAGCATAAACCACCTCAGCCCCACACAGCTGGAGCAGCAGTGAGGCCGGGTGAGTACACTAGAGTCACCTTGCTACCCAGTGTGGCTGCCAGATATCATTTGATCAAGAACCACGTACTGTGGCCCACGTGCACCAATATTTCTCTGTCCACTCTCTTAAGTGCTTTTGCATTGCAGGCAGGGTGCACTTCATTTGCAGCCACAGTACATCTATCTATGCAGACAGTAGTAGTAGTACTGGTGACATTTTCTTGCCCCAGCCATCACAAATCTATCAAGTAAGAGACAAAAAAATACAAGTTAGTTGCTAGGAAGAGTCACCATTCATGAAAACATAGGTTCCTGAAAACTTTAAAACAAAGCAGCCTCAAGATAGATGAAGTTAAAAAAGAACAATAATACATGTTTGTTGGCTGTGTGATATTGGTACAAGAGCAACAAGTGATAGTAAATAAGTCTTAAAATAAACAACTTATTATCTCATTATTGATTTCTTGATCTTTTAACAACTAAGGATTCTTGATCTTTTAACAACTAAGGATTATATCATCAATTTCTTTTTATAAAAAAATCTCCACCAAGTCTTACGACGAGTGTATGTTGTTAAGACAATCAGATCTTTAAAGTAGGATGCAGTGTTCCTCTCTCATATATTGTCATAACATAACATAACATAACATAAATAATAGGATAACAAAGGGCCACCAGGGCCCATCTAGGTTATCCTGTATCAGTCGCACAGTGACCTCGTCATCAGTACTTAAAGATACACTTACAAGTACACAATACATTATATACTAATTCTAAATATTTGGCCCATTAACAGGGCTAAGTCCTGCAGCGAAATCCTCTACAATTTGTGGTCCCCATACATGGGGATCATGTCTTATTTAACTATAGTAAATTTCTTATAAAAACTATCATGCAGTGCTATACATAATTATAAATCTAATAAATTTAAGTGCTTATCTAATCTGTTTTTAAACATTGTCAAACTAGTGCTATTTACAACCGTCTCTGGCAATGCATTCCAGAAGTCTACCACTCTATGACTAAAGAAATATTTTCTTATATCTAACCTGCAGCCTTGCTTTCTAATCTTCCTGCCATGATTTCTAGTCCTATTTCCCTCCTCTAAGGTAAAGAAAGATCTCACATCTATGTAGTTTGTATCTGAGAACATTTTAAATAACTCTATCATATCCCTCTTATACATCTCCTCTCAAATGAAAACATGTTTAATTCCTTTAATCTATCTCTATACTCCAGGCGCTTTAATGCTGGTATCATCCTAGTTGCTCTTCTCTGAACTGCTTCTAACATGTTGATATCCTGCCTATAGTGGGGTGACCAGGCCTGTATGCAATACTCTAAATGGGGCCTAACATAGGAATTATATAAGCTACGCACCACTTCCTTACTTTTATAACTAACATTTCTATTTATAAAACCCAGGATCCTATTTGCCCTATTTCTTGCTTCTAAACATTGCTTTGAAAATTTCATCACCTGCAGCTACTGGCTATAATGCCAGCACTCCTCCACTCTAGTACTGTTTGTGTGACGGACTCATTGCAGTTCTTGCATTCCTGGCGTTTTGTTACACAGGCAAGTGGATGGCATTCCTGGCGTTTTGTTACACAGGCAAGTGGATGGCCGTGGTCCTCTTCACTTCAGTACTGTTCATACAACAAGTTGGTGCATTTCTCACTTTTTTTTCTTGCCCAGGACCTGCAAGGTAAAAATAGGATTATCACTGCAACAGAACAACATTTGTGTATCTGAGAAGAGAAGTGTTGTGACATGAACACTCCCAGAAGAAACCAGGCAAAATTCTTCTGGGTGGGTTGACCTTATGTTGGGAGAGATGGACACAAGTATAGCTTAAAGGGAGGGGAAAGAAATAGGATGTCCAAAAAATGGTGGAAAAACGGCTATCTATAGACTGAGAAGAGGCTTCTTCCTTGCCACAGTCCTAACAAAGAGAAAGGCACCTCACCAGTAGTGAGGAAAGTGTGATAAACTAATAAAGAATATCCAAAAAATTTATACTTTCCTTACTACATTCTCTTAGTTAGATCATGAAATAAGATTTGTTCACATCTATTATTATCTATCTAAAAGTATATCACTGTCTAGAAAACAGAAATAACCATTACTGATTCTTAATGGAGCTTTGGTTTCAAGACCTCACTGGCAAGACCTGGCCACTGTCTGGAGGTTCAGTATCTAGGTCAGACTAATAGGATATATCACAGAGGTGAATGGGTTTTTATTTTATCTATAGTGCTCTCTTATGGACATGATGAATATGAGAATGGAAGGTAGTCGTCTACATGAGTTCTGAGCACTGGTTCTATTGATGATGCTCTTATGGATTTAGGTGAATATGAGAATAGAAGGTAGTGTAAAAAAAAGTTTTCAAAGTCCACTTAAGGTAAAAGGCAGAGAGAAGGGCAGGGAGAGCAAAAGTTGTAGCCAGCATCAGCTCTGCATCAGATCACACATTGCCTATGTGTCAGTAGTACACCTACTACAGCTTGTCACCATTTCTTTCTGCCTTTTTTGTCCTTTCTATATCATTTCTTTCTGCCTCTTTTGTCCTTTCTATATCATTTCTTTCTGTCCTTTCTACATCCAAATTTTTTTTTTCTTGATCTTTTTACATTACAAATTTCATTTACATTACAAATTTCATATACCATTTTTTACATTACAAATTTCATTTACATTACAAATTTCATATACCATTTATTTCAATTATCTGATAAGTAATTTCAAGATGAGAAAAGCAGTATAATAACCATCAACTCCATCCATAACAACTCACAGTACAGCACCATAAAAATTCCTGTGTATCACCAGCTAGTCACTCACTGTACTGCTTGAGCTGATCTTGTGGTCTTCTTCCACTCCCATAGTGTTTGTGTGGCTTGCTATAGTTCTTATTTTGTAGCACCCTGCCCAGGACCTGCAAGATTGAACAAGATTATCTATAGTTGATAAACAATAACATGCATCTGTGTATGTGTCTGGGATGTAAAGAGCTGTGACATGAACACACACTAGGAAATAAGGCACACTCCTATAGATGGGTTGGCTTGATGGGAAGACACTGAGTGCATCTTAGAGGAAAGGAAGATCCAGACTTCCAAAATACACATCATACGACAAATGGGAGGAGCACCAAAGAAGCGCCTGGTGAAGTTTTGTAAAGGAAAGAGATGACATGCATATTATTTAAACACAATATTCTAAAGAGACTTGGTCATCCTGAAAGAGATCATTACAACAATACTAATGGCTTTCCTTATCAAGTTTTGGTCATCCTCTTTTAGGGACTTCGGTGAAACTTTTGCTGTTGCCTTAGACCAGTGTTTCTCAACCTGTGCGCTGCGGGAATCACATAAGTGCGCCGCGAGTACTCGGACACGTCCTGTACCCATCCATCAGAGGTGCAGTCAGCTAGCATTCCTGAGCTACCATAAAAGTAAGCAAGTAGTAATTAAAAGTTTAATTAATGTTTTTCTTATCTGAGTCGGAACGTTCAGGGTGAATTTTTGCCAGTACTGCATCATTCTGTTTTCAACGTCACCCAGCAGACCCGAGACGCCAGGATTACCATTATAAGGCTTCGAATAAATAGTCATTAGTTACGGCCACGCCGACCAGATAGCGACCCACGACAACTATTTTTCATATCCTTCCAGGCTGTCCCTCCCCTGTTCCTCCCTCTCTCAAAACCTCCGGTTGCCACACTTGTTTCGAGATTTAAGCGTCTCATGCAAGTCATACAACTCACAGGTACTAATATAAAACTACGAAAACATGCTTTATCATTAGTTTGGTATTGAAAAAGTGAATCTGGTATTAAAAATTGAAGTATTTGGTATTAAGTCCCTGAGTAAACTTGCTTTCTGTTGAAGAGGAAATGAGAGTGTGTCTCAACTGTCCCTCCCAACATAGAGAGGATATGTAAATCCAGGCAGGCACAGGTGTCTCATTGATAAGGTATGTATTTTTTTGTAATAATAGTTTATTTACAGTACACACTGTTTCCTGCTGTTTATTTGTACCTATTATTTTATCAATAATATTGTGTAACTGAGATATTATGGTTAACACACCGTCCGTGAAGGAGTAAAAGGTTAATTAATTATGAAACTAAAGAGATGGTGCGTCGCCAAATCAAAAACATGTCTTTAGTGCACTGCCAACCAACAAAGGTTGAGAAACACTGCCTTAGACATATCAGAAGCTTTGATTTCCACACTATCCTCCTACAGCTTCAATCTTCTCCATAACTTCATCTAAATTTTCCTTTCTAACTATTCTGTTGTTGCTGTGGCAAACCTTCACTGCTCTTCTCATAAACCTATTAACAGTGGTGATCTTCAGGTTTCTGTCCTTTCATCCATTGTCATCAATGATTTTCTAAACCAAACTTCATATCTTATCCACTCTGACACTGATGATGCCATTCTCCACTTTAGCACATCTTTTCATAGATCTCCAATCCTTAAGAAAGCAAACAGATCATACAGGGAAACCACAGAACACTTAACTTCTTAACTCTGAAAATTTTTGATTCGTTAAGAGCAAACTTAGTATATTGTTCCATGCCTGAAACACTCAAATCCTTCATGTACCTATCAACTTGACACAATCTTCATGATAATTAGATAATTATCCACACTTCTTCAATGATGCTCAGTTATCCCCCTCTTCTACACTGAACATAATAAGTCTGTATTTCATTTATAAATCAGTCTGTATTTCATTTATAATCTAAACTAGAAGCTTCACATCTCATCTCTTGCAAAAACAGCCTCTGTAAAGTTAGGCATTCTGAGTTGTCTCCACTAGTTTCTCACCCTCCTAGCTAGCTGGTAACTCTGTACAAGAGCCTTATCTGTCCAAGTATGGGATGGTTCCACTTATACTGCACTCCTAGATACAGCAGAATGAAAAGCTTTTTGTTTTATCAAACACCTCTCCTTTGACGGACTGTCTTCAGCCTCTTTCTCACTGCAGCAAAGTTGCATCTCGCTATTTTCTATCACTATTGCAATGTCAACTGCTCTTCTGACCTTGCTAACTGCATACCATCTCTCCTCCCATGGCCTCACTGCACAAAATTTTCATTCTCTCACCCTTATTTTATCCATTTCCCTAATGCAAGAGTTAACCAGTATTCTTAATCATTCATCCTTTTCTCTGATAAACTCTGGAAGTCCCTTCCTGTATCTCTATTTCCTCCTTCCTATGATTTTAACTCTTCTAAGAGGAAGATTTCAAGACATATGAACGACACACTGAGAAAAAAATTTATGATATAAGGCTTGATTTCTTGGACCTAATTGATTTTCCATTTATGTGAAATGACCTTGCTGAGAAAATCCATATACATTCTGTAGTACAATATGGCAATGATATCCTGTGTCTCCATGCTGCTAGCTGCCAGGAATGAAGTGCTTGTAGAAAAACAAAAATAACGTTAAAGCGATAGTCATGATGGTGATGAATGCATACATCATCTCTAAAGCACAATAAAATAAGGTATAATATGAAACATTACTTTTTTTTTAATAGCCTGGTCCATTCTTATTGGAAAAAACAAAGGTCCATTCTTATTGGAAGAAAAGAAAACAGTGCATTTTTATTGGGAATAGACAACTTCTGTCTAATGTACTGCCAGGCACCTTTCACCTTTATAAATGGTGATGGTGAGCACCAATGGCATCAATGGCGTGCCACACTCTTTGTGGTACGTCCATTGTTGTTCCTGGTTAGATATGTTGATAGAGTCATCACTCCCTTTCCACAGATTTGGTCCACAGTCTCTTATTGGTTATTCAAGACTGCGCTGTATGTCTATACAGTATTCCTCCATATGCCACCTACAGGACACACGCAGGAGAGTTTTTTCTCCCTTCACACACTGGGAACCCCTCGAATTACATCTCATACCTACTTGCTGCTAGATGAACAGGGTCTACACATTAAGAGGCTTGCCCATTTGCCTTACCGCACCTGGGACTCAAACCTGGCCTTCTTGGTTGTGAGCCGTGTGTGTTAACCACTACAGTATGCAGTGTGCATTTTCCCCTAATACTCATGTAAAAGAAAATTAGATTTTTATTTTGACACATCTATGCTTTTCATGTGTATATCAGCAAAATTAATAAGAAAATTATGGGTCTTGATGTTTATGAGACGAATGAGTCAATTTTAACAATCCAACTCAAACTATATTGTTGTACAGATTTGTTCTCAGCCTGATGAATTATTGTATATATGGGGCTCTACAAATGTAACTCTTCTTCACAGGGTGCAGAAATCACAAAATTTTGAGCCCAAAGTAGCCTCTGGGGGAGCTAATAAATTTGACCATGTTACTCCAATCATGAAAGAAATACAATGGATGATGAGGACGGTAACTTCATTTGCATTTCTATCAATAAAACAAATATCAAAACAATGCAAGTTGACAAAAAATCAACAAGAGTGATGGAGGAGCAGGAGAGAGAAGAGGATGAGGAGAGGAATGTTAACATAAACATATCAGAAAATTTTACTCTATTTATATTTCATCTATTTTTTGCATTGGTAATGTGGTGGTGAAGTTACAACTCTCTCTCTCTCTCTCTCTCTCTCTCTCTCTCTCTCTCTCTCTCTCTCTCTCTCTCTCTCTCTCTCTCTCTCTCATGGTTACAACACCCTTCGCTTAAGAGTAAAAGCCACACCACAACTAAACACACACACACACACACACACACACACAAGTGGAAAGCATGAAGTGATGATGAAGTTACAGCACATAATTTGCATAACTTTAAAGAAAAATTTGATAAAAGGAGACATGGAGACAGGACACTATAAGCCCTGCTTGAACTATGTACAATACAACTAGGTAAACACACACACACACACACACACACACACACACACACACACATATATATATATATATATATATATATATATATATATATATATATATATATATATATATATATATATATATATATATATATATATAGGCATCCCAGGCACCCCAACCCCAGGTTGGTAGTCCAGTTCATTCACCCTGCAGTAATCTGGGCATTTTTCGAGTGTTTTGCAGGTGTTTGCACGTGTTTTAAAGGCTCCCTGTGTGGTAGTAGGTGAAGGGGTGGGAAATAATGAGAGAGGTAAGTGAGAGAAGAGGGAGGTCGTGTGAAAATAAAAAAAAAACTACTGCTCTACATCACGATTTTTTCTCGTTTATTATTAGAGTTTCCATTGTTTTTGTATTTCATTTGCTAATAAGAAAGTAACTCAAGTTATAATCCGTAATTAGATCCACTCTAGCTGTGTTTTCTGGTTTTTCGTTGAAGTAGCACTTTCGGCATTCTATAATTATAACTTTTTTTAATTATCACATCTAGGATTGTTTTAGTGGTTAAAATAAGCTTAGAAAAATATGAAAGACATAATCCAAGAAATAATATTCCATAAAATTCAGTCTAACAATTTGTACTTTTAAATTCAAAAATTTTAACGGAATCAAAATAAAAAATTGAAATCTTTATATGACCACGAATCTGTGTTTCCTTTATTTGGCTGGAAAGCAAAAACTTTTCGTAATTTGAAAATGTAACAATGTAGTGTGGCTGTGCTTTCCCTCTCGACATTATGATGTGTTGGTGGTGCCGTTATTATGACCTAAAGACCGTTCGGTGTCTTTCGTTTTGTAAACAATCAATTCGGTTACGTTATTATATTTTGGTTATTTGTTAAAGTATTCGTTGCGTCAAAAAATGTAGTGCATTCCAGTCTGGGTGCCTTTTTTCTTCTCGCGATTTTTAAAATGAATTAGATTACGTAAATATTGAGCCACAGGGGGACCTCAGCCGTGCCTTCACCCCAGGTCAATCCACCAATGTTTGCCTGCACTTCCCTGTGTTTCCACATCCAGAGAGTGAAGCAAAGCCAGAATCAACCACCAAAATAGATAAATAGCTCATTGATGTGTTAAATTAGCGATGTATGTTTAAGTATAACCCCGTTCAGACCACCCAGCGCCCACCATGACCCGAACCAAAAGACCCTTTCCCACCAACACACCGTGCCTCTCCATATCGACTCATCAACATTCCCTTCAATTTTCAGTGTATCCAGGGCACTTCCTGCTGTTTCCCACCTAAAATAAGATAGGTAGAAGAAATGGGGTATGGAAGTGTGTGAGGGAGTGCAGCAGCAGCAACAACATTATCATCGTTGTGTGTGTGTGTGTGTGTGTGTTATATACCCAAGGAAGAGGCCATCATCACTCTGTAGTGTCTCCCTAGAACTGAATTGTGCCTTAAGGCGGCCCAAATGTAGTGAGTGGATGACACTGGCGGCAAGCGACTGTCACTGTCAGGCCGGTGGTAGTGTTAGGCCCCTCCACCTCCACCTCAACCTACTCCAACACAGCGAGCTTTTAAATCATACGGAAACACCTGCAAAACACTCGAATTCGTTCTAAACGAGAGAAAACTGCTACCTCGGGTGCGGCGGGGTGGTGGTTGGGCTAGCGGTGGCTTGGCGGGTGCTCAGTGCTCACTGCGGCTGGGCAGGTCGGGGCGCCAAGGATGTTTGATGTGGGCAGGTCGGGGCGCCAAGGATGTTTGATGTGGTGTTGGTATAGTATTGTGTGTGGTATGATGGTGCTGTGGTATGTGATGGTGTCTGGTGGTTGTGTATGTTGGTGGTGGTGGTGTCTGTGCTATTGTGGTGGTGATGGTGGTGTCTGGTGGTGCTATGGTGTGGTGGAGCCTGGCGTTTGTCTGTGGTGATAGTGTCTGGTGGTGTTATGGTGGTGTCGTGTTGTATGGTGTTAACACTACACACCCACAAAGTTAACTGTCGAGTGTGTGTGTGTGTGTGTGTGTGTGTGTGTGTGTGTGTGTGTGTGTGTGTGTGACCAATCACAATGCTGTATGTATAATTGGTATTTAATTCAACTGTTAACTGCCACTTGGTGTGTGTGTGTGTGTGTGTGTGTGTGTGTGTGTGTGTGTGCGTCATTCAGCCAGCCTTTCCCCTACGGAAAGAGCTGAGCTCATACTGACCGATCTTCGGGCAGGACTGAGACCACATCGCACACAACACACACCGAAAACGCGAGAGAATATGAAGGTGAAGAAGGTATGAGAAACATAGATGGGGAGAGAAGGAACAAGAAAAGGGGGTGTGGAGGGAAAGAGAAAGGCAGGCAGGCATATGGTACACGTCAAAGGCAGCTTAGCTTTGGCCAATGACAGATGTCAATTTTTGCTAGAATCATAGGTAGAAAAACTGCTTCAAGTAAAGAGCCGACTGTATAGAAGTATTAGAATAAAATCCAAAGTAATAACATATGGAATGTGTCATGGTGTATGTTGAATTAGAGACGTGGGGGGAAGGGACCTCTAACGGTATTGAAGAAAATGGATGGGAGTACTTGAGTAGCTTTGTCTTAGTGGTCGATAACTACTGCATAAAATAACTATTTCTTCCTTTGTTCGGAATACCAGATGATTAATACAGACTCAGAAACAAGACTCTTTACGTGTTCACTACTGATCACACTAAATGCTTTCCTTCATTTCTGCTTGATTTTCTTGTTTGATGTGGCAGTCATACGATTTCTCAAACGCATCACTTGAGACAGCACTAACAACTTTAATGATCTATATCTACTTTTATTGATGTTTCACTTCAAACATTTTTACATCAAAGCATTCCTCACTCTTACACATTGAAAGAAAATAGTCTTTACAGTGATAGAGCGAGAATCAAGGAACCAATGACCGACACAGACGCGATGCATCTCTTCTCATGATTGTCAGGCGAAAGAATGACGTCAAACGAGGATGTCATCTTTCTTTTGCTGGCTAAAGCGGGAACAGAAAATTATAATGTATAGATTACTTTTTCTATGGTAGAAAAAAAAGTACGCACATTTTTCTGCCATATTTCTGGCTTTGCTGGCTTGCTAACTTTATTTCAGTTTTTATTACAGCTGGACATATTTTTTTTCTTTTTCAGTATCTTAGGCCGCACCGAATATCCTTAGGTTAAATGCCCGATGGCACCATGTGAAAAACTCCATTGAAAACTATGGAAGGCAACCAAAGTTGGACACCGGGGTCCGCAAGTGTGTCCTCGTGTGAAAGGGGCCTAAGAGAATGAAGTTCCTCGGATTCTGTAGCGTCCTACTTTCACTGAAATCCTTTCACTATTTTCATTAAAAGAAATAATATGTATATATCTTTAAATGCGTATCTGTGAAATCTCTTACTTTTTCTCAGTTATATCTTTATGAAAGAAAATAGTATGCATGCTTTGGTATTCTTTTCGGTTTTCCTTTTTATGTTGACGTGAAACATTCACACCGCACAACTTACTTCAGGATTTTTTTTTTACATTTCAAGCAATAGTGGTTGAGGGTAAGAGTGCTGTTATCTCGCTGTAAGGTCCTTATTTGAGAATGCGTGGTAGTGTAACGAACAATATTGCATCATTTCAGAGTACTGTACAAGTACTACCAACGGAAAATTACAATGTGGACCCGGCACGCTCCGCCGCCACACTGGCCAAGAGTACCAGAGGATCAATGAACGAAGTAAAACACATTGTCAGTGTATCCATGTCCACAAACCATACACAATAAGAATCGGAACATATAAGTACGACGGAAGGGAAAAAATATAACTGAAGGGAAAGCAAGTCATGAGTATATAACCTTCCAAAAAAGCACAAAGCAAATAACACAACAAAAGTACGACGACGAAAATAACTGAAATTTTATGGTAAGTCACCTACGTACAGTAGGTGACCTGAGTTTTGAACGAAGCAAGGCTAGTTATTTAGCGAAATAAAATCAAAACCACATACAGGAAAGTAAAAGCAAAGTGAATAAAAGCAACAACATAAAAGAAAACCTCACATGCAACCAAAAAAAGAAGAAAAAAACTAAACCGGAAAAGAAAGAAAAAAAAGGTGTCTGTAATTTTTTCCCCTTCCTTGCTTATGAGAGAGAGACAACACTCACGCCTGGACTCAACCACGCGTGTAAGCAGTCACTATTTCCGGAGTCTATCCCTGAACGGAAACCAGGGGCCGTTACATATACCCGACCACACCCCACCTAATTCACGGCTGTCTGACCCCCCCTTGCACCTATCACCTCACTGTTAACCACTATCTAATCATAATCACTGCTGGCTAACTCCTACAACGTCTAATCTTAACCCCTTCAGTACTGAGACGCATTTTTACCATGATATCTGGGTATGATTAGGGTATGATTAGACGGTTTTATTTGTATTAGGAAAGGTCTATGGAGGTCAAAAATTAATGATCAGAGTCTTTACTATTTTAATCTCCACATAAATTTCTGAAGCTGTATAAAATCGCTAAATTGTAACCAGAATAATTACTGAAGGGTTTAAACCAACACTGCCTGATTCCACTTATCCCCAAACCTTCACTGATAATCTCCACCCATCCATACCATGGCTGCCTGACGCCTGTACACCTTAATCACGGCCAGTCACACCGTATATACATCTAACACTATCTAAAGCTACCTTCTCTATGCCACTTGCCTCTCTTACACTCTCCAATCACACCCATCCAAAAAGGAACACCGCTTCCATCGCCCACCTTCTCTTTCTCTCTCTCTCCTGGTTCTTACTCTCTCTTTCTGCCTCCTTCCCTTTTTATCTCTCCTATGCGTTTCTCAGTGGTACCTTCCCCCTTCAGTGCATATAAAAAGGCGGGGACTTTCAGCCTTATCATCAGAGTGTTTCACCAAGGCAAGGAAGCAACACGCACTCTTTGTTAGTTCTTCCCTTCGGAGTACAAACGAATTACCTAAGCATTGATATTTAACAGCTGACGGCAAAGCGGTTAAAACCGAAGCTACGGCACAATGAAGGTGAGGTTCACGGTTATATGTTTTTTTCTGTTGATTGATACCCACACACCATGACAAAACGGACGCAGACATAACTAAGGCTCATGGGGGAAGCGCGGGACAAGACATCGGCGAGAGTCACAGAGAGAATCCTCCAAAAGAATGTGTCGAGCCGGGACAAGTGACGGATAAATAGGAATTCTACATTATTAAGTCTGGAGAGCTCGGTGAATCATCTGTGTCTCTTGAAACTTATCGTGATGAGAGAACAAAGCGCTTCAGAACAAGTCATATTGAGACCACCAACAGCAATCTTAAATAATACAAGTAAAGATTTATGCCATAACAATACTAAAGGGTTATCATTAACCTGTAGTATTTTTTTGCTGACAGTGTAGCCAAAAAATACCTCCTTTAGTCCACAAATTCCCGTGAAAAGCCCATAATGTATATAAAAAAAAAAGGCTATTAAGGGAACACAATGTAAACGTTGCAATCTTCTTATGACTACCAGAACACCGTCAGGAGCTTAAGCTAATTAGTTTCCCCCTCTCTTCCCTCCTCAGGTCTCACTCCCACTTCTCGCCGTCCTCATCGCCAGCATTCAATCAGCTCCCGCCCCACAGTCCGTCATCCTTCCCAACCTCCCCCTTTTCGAGCAAACAGATCCCACGCAGAACCTCCCCCAGACGGCACCCACTGAGACACAAGTTTGGGTGAGTGACAGTGGGAAGTGATGGTGAATGTTTAGCGACTCTTAGAAGGCCTTATGTAATTCAAGCACTTGTTTTGTTGTAAATAGTATGCTTAACCCCTTCAATACTTGGACATATTTTTACCTTGAGATTTGTATACGATTACACAATTTTCTTGACATTAAGGGAGTATATGGAGGTCAGAAGATTAATAGCCACAGTGTTCATTATTTCAGTCTCCCACGTAAGTTTCTGAACCTGTACAAAATCACCAAATAGTAAACAGAATGAATATATGGAAACTCGTCATAGTACTCAAGGGGGTTAAAGTCAGTCAGTCAGTCAGTCAGTCAGTCAGTCAGTCAGTCTTCCTATCAGTCAATCTCTACCCGCCTCAGTCATTCAGGAACCTATAAAGATGACTGTTCTTTGCAAGTAAAAGTGGAAGGCAAAATATTCACTTGATAACATAAGCTTCCCTCTGTCAAATACCAGTGAAAAGTGAAAACACTCACTAGATAACACGAGCTTTTGTCTGTCTTTTATTCACTTAATAACCAGGTCTCTCTCTCTCTCTCTCTCTCTCTCTCTCTCTCTCTCTCTCTCTCTCTCTCTCTCTCCCTCTCCCTCTCCCTCTCCCTTACCCTCTCCCTCTCCTATCCTCTCTCCTTTCCTTCTCCATATACCCCACCCCACGCCCAGCAGCCAGTCCTCCCCTATAGCTACTCCTACACAGTGAGCGATCTGGACACAAACAACTTCCAGAACAAGGCGGAGATTATGAACGAGCTAGGCGACGTGTTCGGCTCCTACTCAGTGCTCATGCCCGACAACATCATCTACACCACCACCTATAACGTCACGGGCAACAGTGGCTTCGTGGCGAGGGTGGAGAAGTCCCTGCCACAACTTGCTCCTCCTGCTAATGGTCCTGCTAATGGTTCTGCTAATGGTCCTCTTCCTAATGTCGCCTCTCCATCAGGTTTCTTTGTCTAGTTATATTGTTAAAGGTTAAAGGCTGAGTGTGTTTTTTCTCCTCTTTTTTCTTATTTTATTCTGATTTTTGGTGCATGTGTTTTCTTTCTTGCTTGCGAGTTTTTTCTCTCTTTTAGTGTTATTAATTTCAAGTAATGTTCTCGTTTTCTTTAGTCTCCCACTCCAATTTTTCTGCTTCACCGGTTTTCTTTGATGCGTTTCTAGTTGTATACTTTGTTATTTTGTTGTTATTCTCGCTGTTTTCACCAGTTTTAGAGACATTTATCAAAGAAACTCATGGTATTTTTGTATTTACTTGTTATCTCGTTAGTTGACATTTATTGAGGAAATTCATGGTATTTTTGTATCTATTTGTTATCTCGTTAGTTGACATTTACTAAGGAAATTCATGGTAATTTTGTATCTATTTCTTATCTCGCTGTTAGTTGTTAATGACACGCCTGTTAATCGTTATATTTTTTTCGAGCTTATTAATTTTGTTTCGCGTTTCAAAGTTTTATTTTATTCAGTTATTGATGAAATGTTATGTTAGATTCTATATGGAAGAATTTTATCTTATGTTTTGTTGATCGTAACAATGACAACGCAGTATATAGTGTGTTTACAGAAATCCTTGTTGAGAGAGAGAGAGAGAGAGAGAGAGAGAGAGAGAGAGAGAGAGAGAGAGAGAGTGTGTGTGTGTGTGTGTGTGTGTGTGTGTGTGTGTGTGTGTGCGTGTAAAATACATATGATAAAATTCTGACCAACTAAATATTACGATACATACTGTAATTTAGTGTTTCTTTAAATAACCAACATTTTTTACACCGACATACCGATCGACACACACACAAACACACAAACACACACACACACACACACACACACACACACACACGGTGAAAGGAATGATAAGAACATTTTTTTCCCACTCACCGCTCGGAACGAACACTACTCGTACTTTCAAACAAACAGGCAGTGAACCGATTGCCTGCCACCTTCCTTACCTTCACCAGCAACCTCGCCGTGCACTGCCCCGATCCTGAAATACACAAATTAATCACATTACTGACTCCTTGTACTGGGACGCTATTTTTTGCCTTAGTTTTGAGTATGATTAGGGGATTTTACTTACATTATGAGCTGTCTATGGAGGTCAGAAGATTAATGGCCAGAGTCTTCTTATTTTAATCCCACATATGTTTCTGAAGCTGTGTAATATCGCATCTAGTATAACTCTTTCAATACTAGACGCTCTTTTTACCAGGGGTTTGGGTATGATTAGAGGATTTTTACTTACAATATTAACTGTCTATGAAGGTCAGAAGATTAATGGCCATAGTCTTCACTATTTTAATCCCCACATATGTTTTTAAAGCTGTATAATATCGCCAACTAGAGTTCTGAGTATGACCAGAGAACTTTTACTTACATTAAGAACTGTCTATGGAGGTCAGAAAATTAATGGTCAGAGTCTTCATTATTTTAATCCCGACATGTTTGAGTGTAAAAATCGCCATTTAGTAAGCAAATATGAAAAGGCGTGTTGGTACTCAAGGGGTTAACTGTGACTCCAACATAGAAACCCTTAGTCATCCAATATAGTTTTTACTTCATATCCTGTTTAACCTCAAATTCCTATTATTGTGTCTTTTCTAATGTTTTTTTGGTATTACTTTCTTCTTAATATCATTTCTAATAGTATTTTTTTTCTTAGCCATCTTAATTACTCGCTTTCTTTCTTCATTCGTTATTATTCAATTAGCCTCTTAAGGATGGCAATTACCACATTTTTACCCTAAGATTTGGATATAATTAGACCGTTTTATCAACATTACGAAGCGTCTATGGAGATCAGAAGATTAATGGCCACAGTCTTCACTATTTCAATTTGCCACAAGTTTCTGAAGCTGTATAAAATCACCAAATTACAAGCAGAATAGACACGGAAACGCGCCATGGTACTAATGTGGTTTACTCCTTCAATACTGGGACACATTTTTACCTTAAGATTTGTGTACGAATAGACCATTTTATTGACATTAGGAAGGGTCCATGAAGATTAATGGCCACAGTCTTCACTATTTCAATCCCCCACATTAAGTTTCTGAAGCTGTTAAATCACCAAATAGTGAGTAGAATGAATATGGAAACGCGTCATGGTACTCAAGCTAATTAATGATAGTGTTATCTTCACCATAGTTCAAACTCAATTAACCTACAAAACTGTTCCTTTATCGCCTCAAATTTCCTTCTTATTCACTCGTACTTATTTTTCCTTGTTATTATTTTCTTTTTACATACTGGATCATTTCACTTTCACGTGTGTGTGTGTGTGTGTGTGTGTGTGTGTGTGTGTGTGTGTGTGTGTGTGTGTGTGTGTGTGTGTGTGTGTGTGTGTGTGTGTGTGTGTGTGTGAGAGAGAGAGAGAGAGAGAGAGAGAGAGAGAGAGAGAGAATGTTGTGACCTATAATAGGGCCACCGCCTCGTATGACCTTTGAGTGACCTTTCATTAAACAAAAGGCAAGAACAAAAATAACCCGGATGTACACGACTTACATAACCTCTCTCTCTCTCTCTCTCTCTCTCTCTCTCTCTCTCTTTCTATTTCCTTACTATTTATCTCAGGGGTGGGGAACGTCCGGCCTCCGGGCCGTATAAGGCCCCCAAGACCATTTGATCAGGCCCGCAAGGCAGTTCATAAATGCTATTTCATATCTCATGAATGAATAATATATAATGTAATTTTATTATGTGCTGGCTGCAGGTTATTTAAATTCAATTAATTATCTATGAACTCGGCAGTTTAGCAGCGTCATACCCTTGAATATAATTATATTTCTTGATTTTTTATTTTGTGACTGACTGTTTTTCTTTGCACTGCTAGCGTCAGCTAAGAGCACTTGTACGGCCTTGAGCTGAGTGTTGCCATAGCATCCACAGGCGGGACCGTACACGTATGCTTCTCGTCAGCCGCCTGTCTGTCTGTACTGCAGTGACTCAGCTAGGCGGGCCGCGGGCAGAGTTGCCAACTTAGCGCTTTTGGCGCTAAATCTAGCTCTTTTTCAAGTTATTTAGCGCTTAAATTTATCATTTAGCGCCTTAGCGCCTTTTTTAGCGCTTTTTTTAAATACTTAGCTCCAAATTTAGCGCCTTATGGCTCATTACAATTGCTCTTTATCAAGTACTTTTTATATTTTCATTTTTTTATTAATTCATTTGTTTATTTATTTAGTTAGTTTTAGCTACCACGTAATGTCAGTACCCCAGACGCTTGATGTACGCATTTTGTGACAAACATACGTAAAATAAATACCTCTATAGGTGTGTAATGCTTTGTTTTATCAATAAAATAAAATCATGGCTGGTGCGGGAGAACCGAACCTGTCGGCCACTCGTCAGAGTCCTGTCCAAGTTGCACAGTTGCGTGTGTTGCTGCCATTCCAGTCTGAAATGCTAGGTAGTTAAGTTAAACAATATTGTACTACCTTTTTCATTGGATACTGTTATCATTAGTAATTTCACAGACGCGACGTACGTTTCTGGACATTTTGTAATATGCTTGAAATAATGGCACACATTTTCATGACATGCTTACCGCTGTGAATGACTGACAGTGGAATATGGATGGACCGAGCATGGGTAGAGAGATACGCGTCACGCGAATACGTGTCTCATACCAGTAGCGGACAAGGCATAACCACGATCAAGTCCTCGCAGTCGCCTCACTACCTCAGTGACTCAGTCGCCTGCCTCAGCTTCTCAAGTGTAAACCCGCCTCGGTACGTCGATAATTTTGCTCGTAGCTACGCTTACTTCACGTACATGTCGCAATTCGATGGTTGCCTAGCTTTCTACAAGCAACAATGAGCAAAAAGTACGCACAACATTTTAGAGCAGAGTGGTTAAAAGACCCAAATTATGAGAAATGGTTGCGGAGAGTAGAAGGTGATGATACGAAATGTGTTTGTAAGTACTGTCATTGCACACTGTCTGCAAAACGTAGTGACATTGATAGACACAGACAGACATTAAAACATAAGAAAGCAGAGAAACCTTTCAGTACCGAAAGACAAGGCACAATACCATTTGAAAAAGTGAGTAGTGACACACATGTGACTGAAGGAAATGTATCCCTATTCATTGCAGAACACTGTTCATTACGTGTTGTTGATCACCTCAGTGAGCTGTGCAAAGTAAGATTTGCAGATAGTAAGGGATGCAAGGATTTCAAGCTAAAGAGGACAAAGTGCAGTGCTATTGTGTGCAACGTGCTTGCTCCACACTTCAGCAGTGATTTGAAAGATGACATTGGTGATCAAAAGTTCAGTCTCTTAATTGATGAGAGTAATGACATTACAGTAACCAAGCTACTAGGAATTGCTATTAGATTTTACTCAAGAAGTAAGAAAAAAATTGTAGTGACATTTTTGGACCTTGTTGAACTCCCAGACTGTGATTCTACTGGAATATGTGATGCCTTGAAAAGATCCTTGAAAAATAATGGACTGGAGTTACAAAAGCTCACTGCTATAGGGACTGATAATGCTTCTGTTATGACGGGAGTTAACAGTGGAGTGTATGCAAAACTCAAAACAGAAGTTCCTCATCTCATCCTTATTAAGTGTGTCTGCCATTCTTTGCAGTTAGCTGTGTCTCATGCAACAGCTCAGTGCCTCCCTAGAAACCTAGACTTTTTGATTAAAGAGACTTATAATTGGTTTTCCCACTCTGCTATCCGCCAAGCTAGATACAAGGAAATATTTTCTCTGATAAATGATGGTCAAGCTCCACTTAAATTAATTCACCTGAGCCAGACTCGATGGCTTTCAGTTGAATCGGCAATAGTCAGAATTTTGCAACAATGGCTTGAACTTAAGACTCACTTTGGCATGGCAAGACATGGTGAAAAGTGTTACACAGCTGAGATCCTGTATGGAATGTTTTGTGACAAGGAAAACTATGCATTCCTTGTATTTCTGAAACATATTCTGGGAGAAGTTCAGCGAGTTAATAAGAAATTTGAAGCAGAGGTACAAGATCCAACGAAACTACTGAGTGACCTTCTTCATCTTATTGATTCTATGAAGTCAAAGGTCCTCATCCCAGGTAAAACATTAAAGGCAGGGAGTTGATTGAAAGCTACTTGGACCCACGTCCTTACTTGGGATATGAGTTTGAAAAGGAGATGTCAGAATGCAAATTTCCTCATGAAAACAAATAAGACAAAGATGTGTAAGTTTTGTTGTGGAGCTAATCAAACAGCTTGAGCAACGTCTGCCTGACAATGTTCAAGTCTTGCAGTCAATGTCCTTACTGAGTGCAGGTGAATGCTTGCAACCCATAAAGCCTGGAATAATAGATCTAGCAAAGATGTTCACTGAGAGTGATGAAATTTTGACACGAATTGACTTCCAGTGGAGAAATCTACATAAAATACTGTGGAAGAAAAATACTGACACATCAGAACTCTGGGCTGAAATATCTTCGCACACAGATGCAACTGGAGAAAACCCCTTCAGTGATCTTGCAGAATTGGCTTTGACTGTCCTAACACTACCTCACTCGAATGCAGATGTGGAACGCATCTTCAGTCACATGAATATCGTGAAGTCAAAGCTACGAAATCGGCTGAGTATCAAAAGCTTAAATGCGTTGCTGACTATTAGATATGGACTACGAAGAAATGGAAGCTGCTGCTATGATTACAAACTGCCTAAGGAAGTACTTCAAAGTATTGGAACACTTAAAGCATACGAGTCATCACAATCTCCAGCAGGATGCTCACACACAACCACAGCAGAGTGCCGCCACAGACGAAGAGATTGGAGACTGGGAGCTGGCAGATTTGGAGTAAAAGTGAGTATTTTGCTGTGAATCCATTATATTTTATGCTACATATATTTCAGCATTAAAAGTTAGGTGAAAGGACAATTAATAGGGATACTACACAACTTTGCGAAATTTAGCGCTTTTTAGGGGTGGACATAGCGCCTTTTCAAATTACGAGTTGGCAACTCTGGCCGCGGGCAGTCAGTGCTAGGCATTTATCGAGTGTGGACGCTGTAGAACTGTTAATACACACTGGGTAGTTATCACGTGGTGTGACGTCCTACAAATGGCGACTACAAAGAAAAGAAAAGTAGATGCAGAATGTCGAGCCTTCCAAGAGAAGTGGACAAACGATTATTTTTTTGTTGAAGTGAAAGGCAAACCTGTGTGCCTAGTTTGTGGGGATGCGTTAGCAGTAATGAAGAAGGCCAATGTGGAGCGTCATTACAGCTCAAAACATGCTAAGCTCAGTGATTTGGGAGGACAAATGCGTCTGGATAAAATCAATGCTCTTCGGCGGTGTTTAGAATCACAACAAGCCTCTTTCACAAGACCTCGGTGTGACAGAGACAACGTTATTCAGACGAGTTATGCACTGAGTGACCTAATTGCCAAGAAGCTGAAGCCTCACATAGAGGGAGAGTTTGTGAAAGAGTGCATCGTTAAAGCTGCGGAGTTGCTAGCGCCAGACAAACTTCAGTTATTTCAGAGTGTTAGTTTGTCTCGTAGAACCGTCTCAGATCGGATTACTGACTTAGCACAAGATATTCATAAAACACTGAAGGATTCTGCAAGAGATTTCCAGTTCTTCTCTGTGGCTTGTGACGAGACAACAGACATAACAAATACCGCCCAACTGGCCATTTTTGTTCGTGGAATAACGGCCGAGTTTGACACACGAGAGGAATTGCTGTCATTGGAAGCCATGCATGGCACCACAACTGGTGAGGACTTGTTTGAGAGTCTTGTTTCGTCAATGAACAAACTAGAGTTAACATTTGAAAAGTTAAGTGGCCTCACTACTGATGGAGCTCCAGCCATGGTTGGCTCACAAAAAGGGTTAATTGCTTTTGTTAAGAAAGAACTGAATCGTCTCTGTCTTGATCCAAGTGATTTAATAATATGCCACTGCATCATACATCAAGAAAATTTATGTGCATTGTCATTGAGGCTCAATAATGTAATGACAACAGTAGTGTCATGCATAAATTTTATCAAGAGCAGAGGGCTAAACAGCCGCCAGTTTAAGGAGTTACTGAATGATCTTGCCTCAGAGTACGGTGATCTTGTTTATCATTGTGAAGTGCGGTGGCTGAGTCGTGGGAATATGCTTATGCGCTTTTATGAACTGCGTGATGAAGTCAAGCAATTCATGGAGATGAAGGGGAACACCTGTCAGGGAACTCAGTGATAGCAAGTGGCTGTGTGATCTTGCTTTCATGGTTGACATTACCAAGTATCTCTCAGAGCTGAACGTCAAGCTGCAGGGCCCCAACCAGCTTCTCAGCTCTCTGCTTTCAAACGTGAAATCATTTGAAGCTAAATTAAAGCTGTGGAAAGTGCAACTCGAAAGAAGTAACACTGTGCATTTCCCCACTCTGCAAGAACAAAATCCTTCTACAACGGATGAATATGCTGGTGAGTGTGCGAAACTAATTGAGGCATTTAGTGAAAGGTTCAAGGACGTGAAAAGTAAACAACAGGAGTTGAACATCTTCGCTACACCATTTAATGTGGAACCAGCTGATGTGCCTGATAACCTGCAACACGAAATAATTCAGCTGCAAAGCGATGATGAGCTGAAAGCTAGGTACAACAACCTCTCACTGCTTGAGTTCTACAGACGTTACGTAAGTGCTGATGATTTTCCTATTTTGAGGAGACATGCACTGAAATATGCATCTGTGTTCGGAACGACTTACTGCTGCGAGCAGTTCTTCTCAAAACTTAACCTGGCAAAGAGTAGACTGCGCTCCAGACTGACCGATGCAAACCTGGAAAACCAGTTGCGAGTAGCATCATCAACAGTACCACCTAACATCACGCGCCTCGCCAAAGAGAAGCAGTTCCAGCCGTCACATTAGAGGTGAGTTAAATGAGTGAAAAAATAATTGATAACTTTTTATGGCCCGCGAATTATATTAAAAATATCTAAATGGCCCTTGACAGAACGAAGGTTCCCCACCCCTGAAATTTTATCTCCTACAGGGCTCAAGTTAAATAAAATAACTTAAACATCTTTTTTTTTCGTTTTCTTTTCATTCCTAACATAACAAACACCAGAAACACAAACTATAACAGACTCTCTCTCTCTCTCTCTCTCTCTCTCTCTCTCTCTCTCTCTCTCTCTCTCTCTCTCTCTCTCTCTCTCTCTCTCTCTCCAAGGGGTCACCAGGTGCGAGGCGAGGTGGAGCACGGCAGAGAGGGAGGAACCAGGGCGGGGTGGAGTGAGAGGTGGAGTGGAGGGCTGGAGTGGATAAGGGCAAGGAGAGGGCGAGGCGAGATGTGATGGAGTACAGACTATAGTGAAGGGTCTGGGAGGTGTGTGTGTGTGTGTGTGTGTGTGTGTGTGTGTGTGTGTGTGTGTGTGTGTGTGTGTGTGTGTGTGTGAGAGAGAGGATGTGACGTAGGGAGGATGTAAGGGAAAGGACAGAGCGAGTGAGAGAACAAGAGAGTAAGGAAGGAAATAAGGAAGAAGCGTAAGATAAAGTAAAGGAAGATGTGGGAAATTATAAGGTTTGCATACAAGTCACAGGTCTTGTACTAGGAAACACGTGGGGAGGATGTAAAGAAAAGGACAGAGAAAGGAAGAAAACAAGAGAATAAGGAAGGAAAGAAAGAAGGAACATAAAATACAGGAAGCTGTAGGAGATAATAAGGTTCTACATACAAGTAGCAGGTCTTGTACTAGGAAACACGAGGGAAGGATGTACAGGAAAGGACAGAGAAAGGAAGAAAACAACAGAGTAAGGAAGGAAAGAAAGAAGGAACATAAAATAAAGAAAGCTGTAGGAGATTATAAGGTTTTACATACACATACTACTAGGAAACACGTAGGGAGGAGGTAAAGGAAAGACAGAGAAAGGAAGAGAACAAGAGAGAGTAAGGAGGGAAATAGGAACAAAAGATGCATAACAAAAGGAAGCTATAGGAAATTATAAGGTTTACATACACACAGCAGGTCTTGTATAAGGAAACATTTTTAATCACTTCCTTCCATAAGTTTGTTTGATGTTCCTTTGAAGACTGTACTAATTTATCTTTTCGCTTTATTTGAGAAACGATTGAGTGTGTGACTTGATCAGCTGGATTCGCAAAACAAAGACTAGTATACTCTCAAACTCTTCTGTGCTTCACCTCTATTTCAAAAGGCTTTATTTAAATTGACACGAGTATTTTAAGGTGTTTTTGCGGTTCTAGAGGCAGAGTGACAAGATTTCTATATTATTAACTGGAGAAACACTCTTGAAAACCCCGCTAGTCATCTCTGTGGCCTTGGAAAATAGTCGTGGTGAGAGAGCAAAGGATTAAACTATTAACTCAGTCAGATGTTGCTTTATTTTTCCTGAAGCTTGTCTACCTTACGAGAAAATTCTAACTCAAGATTAATTTGTTTTTACTCTCTCTCTCTCTCTCTCTCTCTCTCTCTCTCTCTCTCTCTCTCTCTCTCTCTCTCTCTCTCTCTCTCTCTCTCTCTCTCTCTCTCTCTCTCTCATCAATCATTCTCACTTTATTCGATCTACTCCTTCTCCTCCCTTCCTTCTGCCTTATCTTCCATTCACCTGCAGCCCTAACACTCTCTCTCTCTCTCTCTCTCTCTCTCTCTCTCTCTCTCTCTCTCTCTCTCTCTCTCTCTCTCTCTCATCCATCACTGCCTTCTATCACTGCATCTCTCTCTCTCTCTCTCTCTCTCTCTCTCTCTCTCTCTCTCTCTCTCTCTCTCTCTCTCTCTCTCTCCTATTTACACCTCCTCGTCTCAACCAATAGTACAAATTCTTACGTATTATATTTCGTTAGTGGGTTAGTAAGGGCACGGATGGACGGATGCGTTGGTGAGCTGCATATCGAGTACCAACCTCGCTAAGTAACTAAACCCTTGTGATAACGACGCATCAAAGCTATAATAGGTCATATTAACCCATTCACCTCCATGACGCATTTCCATATTCCATACTATTTAGTGACTATACAGCCTCAGAAACCTGTGTGGGGATAAAAAATAGTGAAGACTCTGGCTATTAATCTTCTGATACTAATAGATCCTCCCTGATGTAATAAAATTGTTTAATCATACCAGAAACTCACGGTAAAAATGTGTCCCAGTACTGAATCCATGGGTCAAGCCTTTCAGTACTGGGACGCAATTTTATCATGTGTTTTGGGTACGATTAGACGATTTTATTTACATTATAAAGGGTCTATGAAGGTCAGAAGATTAATGGCCAGGGTCTTCACTATTCTATTCCCCTCACAAAAGTTTCTAAAGCTGTATAAAAACGTGTCATGGTATATTGAAGGCGTTTAAGAGCGTCACATCCGCTTGCACAGTGACACTAACAGGAAATAACCTATACTACATTCTACTACTGAGACCACCGCGATGACTTAACTCGTTTGCATTACATGACGGCAATTGCATAACGAAATATCACTATGTCAAGACGATCACTGTGACTCCTTTGTTCAACTTGAACGATTGTAATGGTGTTCTTCCGATAGCTTCATTCTTCACTTCCGTGTGTGTGTGTGTGTGTGTGTGTGTGTGTGTGTGTGTGTGTGTGTGTGTGTGTGTGTGTGTGTGTGTGTGTGTGTGTGCGCGCGCGCGCGTGTTTCACAACACTAATCTAACCCAAGTACCATGATTCCTAAGGACATTGAAAAACTTACCTGAACTTATTATAATTAGAAAGACAAATAGATAGATAAATAAAGATAGATAAAGATAGAAAGATAGAGATAGACAAACAAACAGAGATAGAGAGATAGACAGACATTGTACTTCCAAGACCTGCCACATTCCAGACACTAAACATACTGAGGTAACAAGCCGTATGAACACAAACAACAATGGAATATTGCAGTAAAACAATTCCAGTAACAGTATTGACACTTCACTTGCTCAATGAGACAGTCAGGACTTAATTGATGTATATGATGCTCTGAACTCCACCTTGTATTGTTTGTTCCACCCCACACTGTGACGCGCCATGTTACCACTAGCCGGACCCACAAAGGCTAGTAATCATTAACAAAAAAGAGCTTGGCGTCACACATGTCATAAACGCTTCATGGATGGGGAACGTGGGCAACAGTCCCCCTCTCCGCCCCCCCCCCACACACACACACTGAACCAAGCATATTCCACACTTCCTCATACTAATAAGCCAACACATATCTTAATGACGGTACTAAAGATGAGAGAAGGAGAGATAAAGAATCAACCTGCCCTCCTTCGCCTTTCTCTCTTCTCAGCTGCGTCACCGCCGCGAGGTTCTTAGCGCCGAGCCTACTGACCCGAACAAGTTGACCTAATATTATTGTTCATCCCGCAGTAAATACCAAGCGACCCACATATATAAGCAGAATACGAAAGGTCCTCGCTGTTCAGTTCCTTCACTTCCTCCTCCGAACCTGCCGTGTTCCCTGTCGCCTCGAAATGAAGGTAGGCATGGTGTGACTCGACTCATGCATGTCAACAGTCACTATTACGGATTTGTATGCTGTTCTGTCAGTTTCACGTGAGAATGCAGGACAAAATTGTACGGTGTAGGAGGCAGCTTGGTCCACACGAGACATCTGTGTTTGAGGTGTATGAAAAATGTATGTATCTCAGAGTACAAAAGCGGATATTATACCACACTCCTACTAGTGCAACTCAACTAGCTAAAGTCAACTCCTCTTTTAACCCCCATCAGTACTGAAAAGTTTTTATACCACGAGTTTTCGGTACGTTTATATTACTTTATTTACATTAGGAAGGATCTATGGAGGTCTGAAGGTTACTGGCCAAAGTCTTCACTATTTCAATCCCCACATGATTATAAAGCGGGTTAAGTTTTCAGTATATTCTTTCTTCATTGAAGTGTGTAACAATCAATGTTATGGAAGGAAAAATGACGATCAGTAACCATGCATTTGACAGTCACATTACTCGTGGCAGTACTAACGCTAACGCCTCGTCTCCCCGGGCAGATCCTGGCAGCGCTGGTGTTGTCCACGCTGGCGGCGGTGGGAGTGACTTTACCGCGGCCGCAGGAAGGGCAACATGACGATTACGATGGTCCATGGGTCAGTCAGCCGAGTCTCTCTCTCTCTCTCTCTCTCTCTCTCTGTAAATTTTCTAGTTAGTCCGTAATAACTATCGGGTTTTTGCCTTTGTCATCAGTGTTTAGTATTCTTCGTTACGTACTTGATTCTTCCATGCAAGCTATTCACGTTCTACATATTTCCCCTACTCTGAGTCACTGCTAACATGGTGCTGACTTACGGTAGCATCATCCATTCACATTTCCTAAGTATGTACAGTACCACTACTTCACTCTGGATAGCTTTAACCTCTTCAATACTGAGAAACATTTTTATCTTGAGATTTCTGTACGATTAGGCCATTTTATTAACATTAGGAAGGGTCTATGGAGGGCAGATTATATTTAATGGCTACAGTCTTCACTATTTTAATCCCCCAACATGAGTTTCTGAAGCTGTATAAAGTCATCAAATAGTAAGCAGAATGAATATGAAAATGCGTCATGGTACTCAAGGGGTTAATAACATGTTGAATAAAGATAACAAATATTAAAGCAGAAAACCTTTAGCCGTCCTTTCAGTAGTGCACGAGTCTGCTCAGTGTGAAGAAGCAGCAACCATCTCTTCTTCAGGCAACTCACTTTCTAACTAACTCGTTCTAACTAGGTCTCGTTTTCTTTGCCTTTTAATCTCAGTGACTTTTTTTTTTTTTTTTTTTAAAGGTCTTGTTTACTCAGTCTCAATCTGGCTGACTTTACCTGTTTTCTATTTATTTATTTTTTTTCCATGACTCGGGTCTTCCTCTGCTTCACCTGTTCTCACACTACACACCTGGTACACCACGCCACAAATATATGACCCGCATGTCACTATTGCCTGGCTTGCCCTGTGATGAAAGTGAAAGTTGTGTATCGCATTTTCTGAATCATACTAATGCCTTTCCACGATCTCATTTTACCTGTCACACTACCCATCAGTACTTTCCACGTCTTCTCCTCTCTTAAGTCTGTAACTCCATCTTTCCTTTCACAATCATCTACAGTATTCTACCTAGTACACTCTTTGCCTTCTCCCCGCATCATGTCTTTTCATTAACACATCTTCCCTTATTTACCAAAAATATAAACACTTCTACAATCTAGCCTAGTCAGTCCTTCAATTTCCTCACTTTTACAACTTTTTCTCTTCCCATTCGCTTATAAACACTCTACCAGCTTCACTTTTAAAGTCTAACCTTCCCAGTCCTCCATATGCCTCATCTCCGTAGCCTTTTCTTTCCCCATTCGCTTGTGAACACTCAAACAGCTTCCACGTCTAAAATCTAGCCCTCCGAGTTTTCCATATGCCTCATCGCAGCAGCTTTTCCTTTCTTCTTTCGCTTGTGAACATTCCACCAGCTTCCACTTTTAAAATCTAGCCTTCCTTGTCATCTATGTTCTCCAGAGCCACTCATTAATTTGTTGTCAGCCCGCACTATCATGCTATCTCCTCTCCACAGCCCGTCATTCCCTACGAATATGCTTTCGAGATCTCCGACGAGGCCAGCCTGACGTATTACAGCCGTACAGAAACGAAGCTACCAAATGGCGATGTTTTCGGGTCCTGGGCTGTGCTGCTTCCCAATGACGATATCCAGACGGTGGTGTACAATGTTACAGATGGGCGAGGCTTCAAACACACCATCACTTACTCCCCTGCAGAGGAGTTTGGTCTTTATAGATAAGGATGCTCTCTCTCTCTCTCTCTCTCTCTCTCTCTCTCTCTCTCTCTCTCTTAATAGGTCTAGTTATTTATTCGCGTGTATATATTCGTTACTCATTGCCGTGTTTCTTAAGTCTTCATCGTTCTTCCTCCTCTCGTATCTGCTATTCCAGTGATATTTCTTACATCTTACCCCTTCAATACTGCGATTTTTACCTGATTTTTGGGTATGACTAAACGATTTTATATGCATTAGGAAGAGTCTATGGAGGTCAAAAGATTAACGGCCAGAGTCTTCACTATTTTAATCCCCACACAAGTTTCTGAAGCTGTATAAAATCACCAAATAGTACGCAGAATGAATATAGAAACGTGGCATGGTACTGAAGGGGTTAATGTGTTACAGAATCAATGACTATTTTCCTTTCCTATACTAAGCCACACTTTTCTATTCATATACAGTAATGCCTCTATTCTTTCTTCTAAACTTCTCTTCTTTAACGGGTGGAAGCTAATTCAAAGGGAAGTTTTATTACACACACACACACACACACACACACACACACACACACACACACACACACACACACACACACACACCATTCACTTCATTTCATTTTCATATTTTTTTCTGTAATTCACCCCTTGTACTTCAGTAAATTCCCCCACCCCCTTTTTTCTCTCTCTCTCTCAAACAACACATACAAAAAAAAAAAATTCCCTCACTACTCAGCCTCCATATAGGTCACCTGGGTCAGTGTTTTATTCCCACTTGTGTGGTGTGTTACTTTCTACACCTGGGGTTGTTCAATTTAAGACATGGTGGAACTCAACTGACAATCACTTTTATCTCACAATGCAAGACATCTACAGGTCATCCTTTCACTTTCTATGCTTCCCTCTCTACTCCTTTCATTTCTAGCGATCACAGTCCAGTTTAATGGAATGAGTTTCATTTTGAGTCTGGCTTGAAGATCTATTTGCTTCTTGTGACCTAATTAGAGTTGTGTGTGGATTCTGCTGTTGTTGTTGTTGTTATTGTTGCTGTTGTTATGTTGTGATCAATGTATCATCAGTCCTGGTTGACTGTCTTTAGAAGCATTTATGTTTTGTTTCTCATATATATATATATATATATATATATATATATATATATATATATATATATATATATATATATATATATATATATATATTAGTATTGTTAAATGTTTACAGATTTATATACCTAATTTAAATAAAATTGTGCCAGTTCTACTTTGTGTTTCAACACAGAGACAACTTGAATGGGTAATTTTACTGCAAACAAAATGTCAAGTAAAGAATTTAAGTCAATTCTTTTATATCAAACTTTTTAATTTAATAAGAGCAGTGTATCAAGCAAACATCTTATCAACATTTCATACTGAAGTATCTCTATTTCTTGACCAGACAAGGCCCAAAATAAATTTACTACAAAAAATAAACAAAACAAGGCAAACACTGAATGCATTTGCTTGGACACCATTTTGAGATCTTATAGAAAGATATAAAAATACTATAGGCTTTCTCTGAGCAATACATAATAAGAGACGCTGACAAACTTGACACACATGACATCAGATCACAAGATGGAGTGATGCTGTGCTATGAAACCCAACACATCCTGCACTGGAGACACACTCGTGGTCACCAGACACAGCACAAATAGTAAAAAAGATTGATAAAAGGCACTAGATGTATAAAATAAGTCTCTATGCACAACTATGGTCATCACTTGCACCTAATGTAAAAATTTTTTGAAATATCTGTACACATTCTGCTCTGCCTCCTGTTTGGTCATCACCTCCAGCAGCTTGAGGCAGTTCATGATGGCTAGCATGTGCCTTTGCTCCTGAGCTGCCACCCACACCCGCCCATTGGAGCCCACCACCACCATGCACTCCACCAGGGAGGAAAGCTTCTTCAGGAGAGTGCTCTGTGGGTCAAGGATCTCTCGTGTCACATGCAAGGGCACAGTGAACATGAGGCCTCCTTCAGGAAGTGGGCCGATACCCACTGCATTGTTACAAACGTCCAGACACACCAACTCAGGCTCCATGTCCCTCTCAGCCACCAGCAGCTGTCCAAACACCAGCTCTCCTGGCCTCATCTCTTTCCTTGCTTTCTTGGGAGCATTTTCAAAGCAGAGGAGGGAGAGGAGGGCATACTCACTACCACCAATGTCTATGATATAATTATCACCCTTTTTCTTATAAACGATTCCAACCACAAACTGTCCCTGGAGGGGAGTGTAGCGTCTCTGATAATTGTCAATGTAGTAGATGTTTTGAGATGTCTTCTTCAGAGGACCCGACCGAGTTGCATAGACAATGCTTTCGTGTCTGCGAAGGCCCGGCCCAAGGAATATTTCCTTCGCGCAGTCCTCCGAGTCCAGCTGAAGCACCTTGTCCCCAGGAAGGACTACTCCCAGTGATTCAATTCGGCCACCTCTGTGCAAAGTAATGGCGCAGCATCAGTGTATGAACACAATGGTACAGGGAGTTGATAGAGGCTACTCCTTAAAGATGTACAAGTACTCCCCATTATACGATTTATCGTTATACAGTATTTCACTTTCATCATCTTTTTTCTTTACTAATTCTTGCCTGCTAACTGACTGACTGTGCTTCACTGATATAACTGATGCAGTGTGCACTCACTCACTGTGCAGAAGGCAAACATGGCAGCATCTCTTTGGATATGTTAGTATGTATCCTTGTACATATTGCAATTTTCTTTTTTTATACTACCATTATAATTATTATTATTGTTGTTATTATTATCATTAGCACCATTATAATTATAATCTATCATTTATCTGTTTTGATTATTACGTTTCTCTTAATTGTTTTTAATGTGGATGACTTGTAGTGTCACAGTCAGTCACTAGCCAGCCTCTGTCGCCGTTGTCAAGATCTGTACAGCAAGTTTCTTTCATTATACAGAAGCTTCTTAACACAGTGTCTGCTGTTAGTCCAACTCCTGGGCTATTGTTAGGGACACTATGTGCCACCACAAGCAAAGAGCTAGCGTGACACAATGCACTATGACAATCTGGAAAGGCGGGCAAGCCTGTGACTTGATTGAACAAAGCAGGACCACCAGTGATCAGGGATACAAAGAGATGAAGCATCAAGTAAGTAAATAATAAATAATTATAGTATTATTATTATTATTAACAATAATAAGATGATAGAGAAAATTAAACGCTACACTCAGTCACAACACCCCTTAGCCTGCGGGGACAGGAGGGCAACAGGTCCTCATCTCAGGGAAGACAATATATTATGGACTCAACACTTCAGTGAAAGTTATTATAAAAATTACTTTGATTGGCTTTGTTACTGTTTTTTTCTTGTTTACTTTAACGATGTAACATATTTTATTACCTTAAGCAATAACATTATCTAGCTAAATACAATATTTCATGATCTTGGAATACATTCCAATTTTTTGTATTCAATCTTCAGTTTCCTAAACAATTGCTTGCTCTACAATTTCTAATTGCATTTACAGGAACACAACTCAATCGTATATCAGGGAGTATCTGTATAGAATAAAGACTGAACTTTGCTCAAACTATTTCAGAGATGCAGAATCAATGAAATATATCTACCAGCTATGTGTATTTCTTTATCAAACTCATTACTAGCTAATCTTAATTCACAAGATGTGGATAGTACATCACAGCAGCAGATACACTTTGGGTACTCTTCCTGTCATACCCTGTAGATACGGAAGGAAAGTACACAAGAACTTTCTCCCCATGGACCATAACCATCATTAAAACAATCCTAACAAGACTTGTAATACATGTACAGTTCACACTTCACACAGTGGTCAGAGAGAACAGCTCAAGCTGAATGTAACATTCGTGCTGTGATGTGCAACCTGTCCGTGTCACTTACAGATTCACTGAACACTGACCACTCAGCCCAAGAATCTGAAACTATGCACAAGCAATCCAGACATCAGAATTTTGGCATTTGAAGAACAAGACTTTATCTGTTACATGTGAAAGCTGTTCATTCGAGGCATGTTCTCCGTCTGTCTCAGTAACAGTGGAACATTCCCTAAAGCGCCACTCTTAGGCAGCAAAGTACAGTATATCAGAGTTGTGCAGTGGATGTATGAGAATAAGAAAGAATTAGAATCTGGATTAGAATGGGATGAGGGTTGGGATTAGGAAATAAGGAAGAACTAGGAATAGAGAGATAGTGACTGGTGATCCTACGGCACTGTCCCCGAGAAACCGTCCCGTGCGCTCGCCTCGATTCCTGGCTCCCACTTCGCAGCTCCTCCACCCAGCTGATTTGACGTCAAATATATATGAAGCCACGCTATTGGTCAGAGAGAGAGAGAGAGAGAGAGAGAGAGAGAGAGAGAGAGAGAGAGAGAGAGAGAGAGAGAGAGAGAGAGAAATAAGGCAGTGTTTCTCAACCTTTTTACCCTTGCGTAACTCTTCAAATACATGACGTCTCAAGGAACCCTGCGTAAAAAACAAAATGATATACCATATATTTCTCATTATATGTGACATCAAATCAGCTGGGTGGAAGAGCTGCTAAGGGGGAGCCGGGAATGGAGGCGAGCGCGCGGGACAGTTTCTCGGGGACAGTGCCGATCCTACTGCTAAAAGTGTCAAGAGTGGGGCTGTTAACTATAGGAGTGGTTGTACGATGAGCTCTGAAACACTTTTCACTTCTAGATGGACGAGACTGATGCATAACAGTGAGCTGGCCTTGTATGGCAGTCACTGTAATAGTAATGAGGGTGTTCCAGACAAGTCACTGTAATGAAGGTGTTCCAGACAAGTAAGACAGTGTTCCTAAGTGTTATTGTACATAAACATAAGAATCAGCAGAGAGAGAGAGAGAGAGAGAGAGAGAGAGAGAGAGAGAGAGAGAGAGAGAGAGAGAGAGAGAGAGAGAGAGAGAGAATTTAAGTTTTCTAGAACATAAATACAGGAATCAACTGAAAGAGAGAGAGAGAGAGAGAGAGAGAGAGAGAGAGAGAGAGAGAGAGAGAGATTCAGTCACCCATTCCTACTACTGCCTGATGACTAATTAATAAGTATATTACCTAAAATTGCTTTACTTATCAATATACAGAAAAAGTTGTGAAAAATGTGAATATTCCTGAAAACTCCCAAAATTCCCGGGCCCTGAAAATTCCCGGAAAGATTCCCTGGAAAATTTCCATTTTCCCGGAAACTTTCCCACCCTTTACAACCCTACACACAACACAAAAAACAACAACAACAACAACAACAACAACAACAACAACAATAACAAGAGTGGAGCATTACCTTCCACTCATCTCGCCCACTCATTGGAGACACGGTCACAGAGGAGGCAGTGGTGCTTTCTGGACACGTATGATTGCTGTTTCCTCTCTCTCTCTCCCCCTCAATGTTATCCTTTCAATCCTACCGACGAGCCTAACATTTTTCTGTTGTTGTGTATTAAGTTGTATTTTTTCTAGTCAAGTTGTATTTCTTAAAGTATGTGTTATAGATCATTTGTGTGCATTTTTCACCTAAAGTAATGTCGTGTTACAAAGCAAGATTAGTTATTTGTATTTAATAGATATCAAGAACATGCATATATTTAGTTTTAGCCAATAAATACTAAAAGATATTTCTCATAATATTTTTCTAGTTGATTTAGGAAGCCAATTTAAAATAAAAATAGCGACATAAGGAAACTCATCCGACGAGAGTAGATAGGGACTGCTCTCTCTCTCTCTCTCTCTCATCCGACGAGAGTAGATAGGGACTTCTCTCTCTCTCTCTCTCTCTCTCTCTCTCTCTCTCTCTCATGTCCAGCAAGAGACATTAGATCTACATGTTTTCCTATATCACAACACACGAGAAGCAAACAAAATGAAGAGAAATGAAGTGAGCAGCAGCTGGGCATTGCAACTAACATGTGGGTGACGTGCAGGGACAGCCGGACAGGGACAAGATGAAAGGCACAAAGGGAAGATATCACGTTACTACGAATGATGGTCCTACGTGACTCCACTGACAGGTATATCTCCCCATCTCTAGCAACACGACACGTCAAGCCATCAAACGCTGTATCGATGCTAATGAATGGAATGGGGAAGGCTCTATATGTAGTCCACTTTCATTTTTCCTTTTGTCTTGGTATCTGATCCTCGTGTTATCCTTCACACTGGCATAGAGAGGATCAAAAGTGGTGTTATAGAATTTAGGTTTACTTCCGGGGTTATTGAATTAAGGTTTATTTCAAAGACATCACCACACAACGTTTGGTGATGCGGTAACTGGTGGTAATGTTGAGTATATATCATGATTCCTCACATTGTAGCAGTGGCGAGACTATAATCTTGGCATTAAGAGGATAGGTGTGGTATTCATTTCACACATTGCGGGGTGATGAAAGCCATTTTACAGTATCGATCTTTAGTGCATCGAGATTCCTCATCAGGTAAGTACGAGTGTCATATCAGCCTGGAGTCACTTAAATCGGAGTTGAGAGGAATAATGTAATAGTGTAAGCAAGGTTCATTTCAAGACATCCCAGAAAAGGCGGGGTGATCAATGTAAATCTGTAACTAGTGAACAATATTGTCCATCATACAATAGAAATAGAGACTATCGCACTAAGAATGTTTTATTAGTAATATTAAGATTCCCCATCATGCAATAACAAACATTACGAGGCCATCGCACCCTGATTGGCATAAAAGTAATAGTGCATAAGTGTCATCACCCTCCACAGTAAATACACAACCACCCCACCACTTCCTGACCGCTATTACACCGATTATACCCCCTCGGTCCGTGGCAGTGACGTCAGTAGTGCCAGGAGGAGTCAGTGACTTGGTGCCAGGAGGCGGGGAGGGCAGTCTGGCGTGAGGCACACAGGAGCCTGCACTCTCGCATCGCGCCGCCCCGCCCTGACTGAACCTCAGTGAGAGTGGGTCCAGTCACTTGCCGAAAAGCCTCCAAGGTGCAGCCGATAAGAAAGTAAACGGAATGCCTCGCGTGTGGTGTTGTATGAGAGATAATACGCGGCCTGTAGGGAATGACTCGTATTGCTGGTATCGTCCGTGGTAATTCGAAAAAGTGTGTTTTTATAAGTCTAGTGCCGGAGGAAATATACACAGTACTTAAAAGTGAGACAAAGCAGAATATTTCAATTTCTCTTCATTTTTTCGGTGGTATGGGATGACTTTCTGAACACGTAAAGGATAAGCAGTATATATGAAAGTGAGGTAAGAGGCAGGATAACAAACGTCTCTCAAACTTATACTGCAAATTGGGATAGATCTTTTAAACCTTCATGTTGCTCAAAAGTACAACTGCACCTAATTTAAGAAGTTTTAGATGATTTTGCAACATTTCTTATTCTTGTTGTGCAATTGAGCAAGACAACTATTATTTGTACCGTCCTTCCATAATCTGCCAATCGTGACATCAATATCCGTGCCGCCCAAGCGTGACCCACTGACCCGGCAAGCTGGCGTGACTCTCATTACACATTTATCAACTCTTCACTCGTTAAGACTCTTCGAATGCCATTTATATAACAAGTCATATTCTCTTACTCATATTCTCATGGGCGCTTTTCTTTTCTTGTTATTGACGGTGCAGAATCCATGTTAAAATTATCACTGACATCATGAAAATATCTGAAAATAGTATCATATCGCACTTGAGCGTTTGAAATGTGGTCGGGATATGCCCAACGTCACATTATGTTGAAGATAAAATCAAACGCGAATCTGAGTGCGCAAAATTATCCATATTTCAAGATTGTCTTTGATGCGACGAGTGGTTGAGGCAGAGCGTTGTAATAGGATATATGGATACATGCTTTAAATTGCCAAGGTGTGTGTGTGTGTGTGTGTGTGTGTGTGTGTGTGTGTGTGTGTGTGCGCGCGCGTGTGCCAGTGAGCGTGTGCGTGTGCGTGAGCGCGTGTGCGTGTGCGTGAGCGCGTGTGCGTGTGCGCGCGCGCGCGGCGTAAACAAGATAACTTCTTGTCAGTAAGATTATAATTATCAGAACAGAGTAGTAGTAGTAGTAGTAGTAGTAGTAGTAGTAGTAGTAGTAGTAGTAGTAGTAGTAGTAGCAGCAGCAGCAGCAGCAGCAGCAGCAGTAGTAGCAGTAGCAGTAGCAGTAGTAGTAGTAGTAGTAGTAGAAGCAGTAGTAGTAATATGGTGATGGCGGTAGTGGCAGTATACCTACTGTGATGACGAGCGCTAGAGGCACAAGCCCCTCCTCTTGGATGGAGCACATCAGGGGATAAACGCTTTGGTCTGCTACTGGCTGGTGGTGTTAGTGGAAAGTGCACATTTTACAGTGTTTCAGTATTTCGTTATTTTCGTACGTATTATCATTTAAAAAAAAACTGTGAGAAGAAAGAAGACGCCCATTGAGACCAGAATTGACCATATTTATTGACATGCATGCAATGTACTTTGACAATAATCCAAAATATAAAAACACTTTTGGGTCCAGTATCAATAAAGCAAAATCCACGAAACAGGCATTTTCTCGTCCAGTGCTAACACTCTCAGTATCATGACGCGTTTCCATATTCATTCTGCTTACTATTTGGTGATTTTACACAGATTCAGAAACTTACGTCGGGATTGAAAATAATGAAGACTATGGCCATTAATCTTCTGACCTCCATAGATCCTTCCTAATCAATAAAATGGTCTAATCGTATACAAATCTCAAGGTAAAAATGTGCCCCAGTATTGAAGGGGTTAAAGATGTAAAGTTCAAGAAACCAACTGTAATTTTCTCGAACAGCACCACAAAAACATATCAGAAGGAAAACAAAGCCAGACTAGATAACACATTCTGAATAAACAAAAAATACTTTCCAGATAGATAAACAAAATATAAATTCCTCGTTGTATAAAGAAAACATTTTCATATTCAGCAATGGACTTGTTTCAAATGAAAAAAAAAACATTAATAATTAGACTAATTTTACTGCAATAAAAAAAAAAAATATTTGAATGTGGAGTTTTTTTTCTTATTTCTTTATATTTTTTTTATTCAGACACCGAAACTACTCTATATTCCAAACATTGCATATAGTGGTGGTGGTGGTGGTGGTGGTGGTAATTGTTTCGTATCTTAGTGAAAGGATTAAAGTAAATGAGAGAGAGAGAGAGAGAGAGAGAGAGAGAGAGAGAGAGAGAGAGAGAGAGAGAGAGAGAGAGTAGTAGTAGTAGTAGTAGTAGTAGTAGTAGTAGTAGTAGTAGTAGTAGTAGTAGAAGTAGTAGTAGTAGTAGTAGTAGTAGTAGTAGTAGTAGTAGTAGTAGTAGTAGTAGTAGTAGTAGTAGTAGTAGTAGTAGTAGTAGTAGTAGTAGTAGTAGTAGTAGTAGAAGTAGTAGTAGAAGTAGTAGTAGAAGTAATAGTTGTGGTAGTAGTGTTATAGTAGTAGTAGAAGTAGTGATGGTAGTGGTAGCGGCAGCAGCAGCAGCAGTAGTAGTAGTAGTAGTAGTAGTAGTAGTAGTAGTAGTAAAAGTAGTAGTAGTAGTAGTAGTAGTAGTAGTAGTAGTAGTAGTAGTAGTAGTAGTAGTAGTAGTAGTAGTAGTAGTAGTAGTAGTAGTAATAATCATAATCGTTCTTAACCTCCTTTGTATGTAATGCTTTGCCCTCGATGTTGAAATTTTGTAAACAGATTTTTTTCCTCCTTCCTTGTTCAGTGAAGAGAGAAACACACGCAGATGAAATTACAGTAACGATAAGAACAACATTTTCTTTCATTTTTTCCGCTGCTTATACCGCACAGGGAAAGTTAATCCGGGTAACAAACAACCATACTTTTTCTTCTTCAACGTGAGGCAACAATGGAACGCAGATAAGGCCGCTATCAATTTTCGCTCCTCTTAAAAAAGTAGTGGTGCGTGAAAGTTTTCCTAGCAAAACAGAGAGAGAGAGAGAGAGAGAGAGAGAGAGAGAGAGAGAGAGAGAGAGAGAGAGAGAGAGAGAGAGAGAGAGAGAGAGAGAGATTCAAATTCAAACTTATCAAACAGGAGTGACAGTAATCCAGCGTCACCGAGAGAGAGAGAGAGAGAGAGAGAGAGAGAGAGAGAGAGAGAGAGAGAGAGAGAGAGAGAGAGAGAGAGAGAGAGAAGAGAGAAGAGAACCTTATTACACACAAAATAAACCCCACATTTTATCTACAGGAAGACTGAAAAAGAGATAGAGAGAGAAAAAGCGACTAAGAGACAGTTTCGAATACTTTCCACTTTTAAACACTTCACTCCAGAAAAGCAGTAGTATTAGACACTTAGGAACGTGGTCTTGTTTGTGTGTAGGTGCGTGCGTGGTGCGTGTACGTGAATGTAAACAGCAGGCGCATCACAAGGCCGAGTATGATGTAAACACGAGTCGATCCCTGGAGAAGTCTATCTGGTTTTACAAAGGAGGACTGATAATGGCGGCCACGTGCTCCGCTATTTCTTGGAGGTAACGAGAAGCCGCTGTGTGATGATGGACTGCCGAGGGAGGGACGCCGAGAGGCAAGAGCGGCGGCACCCGTGAGGCCACCCTTCCTGCCGGCGTCTCACACACACCACATGCTTCTCACCCTCTTCCCGCGCCTTCTACAGGTAGGAACAGCCCTCTCTTTGTGCTGAACGACTGATTTGAGAATTCCTAAGGTTGTTTCCTCTCAGCATCTGCGGGATTAGCTAATATCTATCAGTTTGTGAGATTAAAATATTTTTCATCTTTCCGCGCCTTCTACAGGTAGGAACAGCCCTCTCTTCTTTACTAAGCGCCTAATTTGAGAACTGCTACGGTTGTTTGAGCTTGTTTCCTTTTAGCACTTTAATATTAACTGATATCTATCAGTTTGTTAGATTAAAATGATGTTCTCACTCTCTTCCCGCGCCTTCTATAGGTAGGAACAACCCTCTCCTCTATGCTGAGCGACTGATTTGAGCATATTATAACTGCTAAAGTTGTTTCCTCTCAGCATCTTCAGGATTAGCAAATATCTATCAGTTTGCTAGATTAAAATGTTCTTCTTACCATCCTCCTGCACCTTCTACAGTTAGAGAAAGCCCTTACTTCTATGCTGAACGGCTGATTTGAGCATATCACAACTGATAAAGTTGTTTCCTCTATGTATCTTCAGGATTAGCTAATATCTATCAGTTTGTGAGATTAAAATTTGCTTCTCATCCTCTTCCCGCGCCTTCTACAGGTAAGAACAGCCCTCTCCTCTTTGCTGAGTAGTTTTTTCCTCCCAGCATCTTCAGGATTGGCTAACATCTATCAGTTTATGAGATTAAAATGTGCTTCTTATCCTCGCATCGCGCCTTCTGCAGGTCAAAACACCACTCACTCTTCTCTAAATTGAGTGACTGATCTGTTTTTAAGACTAACTGTAAAATTATTCCATTTTTGCATGTTTAGGAATAATGCAATGACTAACAGTATACAAGATTAAGATTTGCTGCAGATAGCGTGTTTTTTTTTTTTTTTTTTTTATTTCAGCGATCA
>NC_059303.1:15045708-15053208 GCF_017591435.1 Portunus trituberculatus | reverse complement strand
CTCAGCACATAGTATATCACGCAACGCAGTCATTTATAAGGCTATACAACACTACACGGACACCAGAATATAGGGCAAGCTCTACTTCACACATACCGCTGCTACTAAACCTAATTCTCGCTCCACGTACCTCAAGCTTTGTATCACATCGCTTATTCTGCTTCATTCTGCACTCCTCCCTTTACGCCTTGCCATCTCACACAAATCTTAAACGTCACAACACTCAGATCCGTATTCAGAAACGCTTTGCTCTCTCACCAAGACTATTATCCAAAGACCACAGGGGTTTTTAAGTGTTTCTCCAATTAATAACGTAGAAATCTTGTCAATCTGCCATTAGAACCGTAAAAAAATCTAGATAAAGCCTTTTCAAATAGTGGAAGTGAAGCACGTCAGCATTTGAGAATACGAGCCTCAAATACCACGCGCCCTGCAACAGCCGAAGGAAGACGAGCAAACAGGTAAGCAGACAGTAAGCTACACGTGTGATTTTGCTTTCGTCGACTGCATAATCCTCCTCTCAAAAGCGTCTCGGATATCGACCATTAATCACACACCCCAGGCCTCGTGTTCATATGACAGTGCGGGAAGCTGGTGGGCGGCGGGTGGGGCGGAGCTAGACGGCGAGCAGAGGGCGCTGGCGGGAGAGGTGGAGCAAGGCTATAGGTCTTGGGGGAAGGCATGGCAAAACACGTGTTCTCAGTATAATCTGGTCGTTTTTCACACCCAAGAAAAAAAGATTCGTGAAGGGAATGAACGTCAGGGCAAGATGAGAAGCCGCGCTCGCTATGTGTGACTTGATAAATATTGCAAATGATTATGAAAAGCACGAATGAAATATTGCTACTGAGAGAGAGAGAGAGAGAGAGAGAGAGAGAGAGAGAGAGAGAGAGAGAGAGAGAGAGATAAGAACACAATGCATTAGTTCACCAGAAAGAAAGGGAACAAGTCAAGATCAAAACAACGGTGTTCTCTATAGCTAGGCTCCTTCCATCACTTCGTTTTGAGATGGCAGCATAATTATACCGCCCCTCACCTTTCCTTTATCTACCTCCTGCACAGTCGTATATATGCCGTGTGTGTGTGTGTGTGTGTGTGTGTGTGTGTGTGTGTGTGTGTTGATACTATAGAGCGCGGCAAGCAAGACATGTGACGGCGCCGCTGCAACAAGGCTCAGTGAAGTAGCGTCACAGAGGTAGGCTACAGCTATCTCTAGACGGCACAGGCAATCATCCACGAGGAGCATAGGGAATCACAAAATAAGAAACCTAGGTGCACCAAAATCCCCCGTGTTTATTCAGGATGGAGAGAAAGAGAGAGGCTATATCACTTTTTATTACGGGTTAATCCTTTGTCCCCGTGAAGCCTGTTGGTGACGTAACAGGTGGCTTGGCGGGCTAACTTCTTGGTGCCAGGGGAAAGTGAAGGGTGAGGCTGATCTTGGCATTCCCGAGCCACTCACCCACGCCCTTTTCAACGCTTCCCTCAGTTCCCTCCCTCCAGCCCTGTACTAACCTCACCCTCCTAGTCGCAGGTTGACATCCTACCACAGAAAGCTGATGGGAAGTGGAAGAATAACGGGTCATTTGCTTGAATCAATGTAGCATGTACCTCAGTGGAGAGCAGCACAGTGAGATGAGAAATGGGAGGTATATAAGCATTAAGCAATCTTTTAAAAATCCTAAACCTTTTCACTTAACCGCTTCAATACCAGGGCATGTTTTCATATATATATTCTGCTTACCAGTTGGCGTTTTAATACAACTTCAGAAACTTTAGTGGGGATTAAAATAGTGAGGAATCTGGCCATTAATCTTCTGACCTCCATAGACCCTTCTTAATATAAATAAAATCGTCTAATCTTTACCAAAACTCACGGTAAAAATGCGTCCCACTACTGAAGGGCTTAAATACAGAAACACAATAGTAATGATGATAATAATAGGTGAGGTGAAGTCAGTGCTGTGTGGGCCAACGGGTCTCCTTAGCACGAGGCGGGCGAGCGGTGAGGATCTGCGTGACACGTGTGTATTTGAGGTAGGGCGGTGAGTTTGTTATTTACTGTCGCGGGAGGAGCTGGGGAGGGCGCGGGGATGAGCCATGTACGTAGAAATCATGTAAGGAGGCGTGTTCCTGTGACTCGTATAGCTTCTACCATCCCTCTCTCTCCCTCTATCTCTTTCTCCCTTTGTCTGTGTCTGATTATCTTCCATTGAGTTTCGTTTCGGCGCCAATTCACACCTCAGCATTTTCTCTTCCTGCGAGTCTTTGAGCACATTGCCATATCTTAATGTACATAGATCGATTTCGTCTTTGATCTCTCTCGTGAGTGAATGTGGAAGAGAAAGAGAAAGAGGAAGACGAAGAGGAAGAGAAAGAGGAAGAGAAAGATGAAAAGGAAGAGGAAGAAGGAGTAGGAAAGGGATGAGATAAGGTAAAATTTGAAAAGATACAAGAAAATACAGGAATCGTTTTAGAATAATATAATAATGGAGATATGAAAAGGAATGAAAAAGATATCTATAAACTGACAAATCAAATTCTCTCTCTCTCTCTCTCTCTCTCTCTCTCTCTCTCTCTCTCTCTCTCTCTCTCTCTCTCTCTCTCTCTCTCTCTCGATAAATCACATAAGGAGGTTTATGAGGTGACTCCTACCTACCTACCTACCTACCTACACACACACACACACACACACACACACACACACACACACTTGAAGAGGAGGAGGAGGAGGAGGCGGAGATGTTTATGGTAGAGGTAGAGGTAGAGGAAGATGAAGTAGACGACTGAAGAAGAACCACACAAGAGGCAGGAGGAGGAGGAGGAGGAGGAGGAGGAGGAGGAGGAAGGAGGAGGAGGAGGAGGAGGAGGAGGAGGAGGAGGAGGAGGAGGAGGAGGAGGGAGTGGCAGCGGTCAACCTCAGAAATAGACGCGATTAGTGCCTTCTTTCACACCTGTCCAGCACCTGTGATTAAGAGAAGGAGGTGGTGGTGTTTGTTTTGACGGTCTCATCAGCCTCGGCCATCGACAGCATGAGACCTGTGACACTTTTCGCCTCTCTCTCTCTCTCTCTCTCTCTCTCTCTCTCTCTCTCTCTCTCTCCTAATGTGACTTCTCGTTCCTCATTTTCTCTCTATTCTAATCTCACGTTGGTTCAGAATCAGATATGTAGATTCAAGTCGACGTTTTCTATAATGGCTACCTCGTATACTATGACATGTCAGCCTAAATAATCTTCACGCACTTTCCATAACTCCATGTGACTCTTCCTATTGTGGTTTATCTCTTGCCTTTTGGAATTCAGTATTTTTTTTCCTTTATAGCGTCTTCGTTCTTGTCAAACTATATTATTCGACATTAGTGCTCTTGAATTGGGAAAGTAATGGTTTATATACATTATGTTCCTAACTTTTTTTTTTATACTTTCTAATGGATAGTGTACGAATGTTAACCTCTTCAGTACCAGGACTAGTTTTCATATTCATTCTGGTCACTACTTGGCGATTTTATACAGCTCCAGGAACACATGTTGGGATTAAAATAGTGAAGACTCTGGCCATTAATCTTTTGACCTCCATAGACACTTCCTAATGTAAATAAAATCATCCCATCACACCAAAATTCAAGGTAAAAGCGCATCTCAGTACTGAAGGGGTTAAGGCACCCCCCACCACCACCACTACCACTACCACCACCACCATCCCCAACACCACCACCAATAACACCACCACCAATAACAATACATTAACGTCAAGAATTTCAAACGTGACAAATACTTTTACTTCGCCATAACTTTTCCATTTTTTTCTTTTCATATCTGCAGTTATCTAATTTTTCTCTTATTTTCTTCTTGAACCATTTCCTTTCGTCTTTCCTCTATCCTACATCGTACATCTGCTTCTCTCCTTCTTCCTCCTGCTTCCGTATTTACACTTGCTTTCTCTTGTCTGTCATTCACCCTTTCGTGTCTCTCCAATCTTCCTTCCTGCATCTATATCTTCTCAATCTCCTGGTAAAGATACACCTCCCCACTCCTTCCTCGGTGCCCTCACACTGGTATGAGGAAGAGACAGTTGAGAAGAGACGTAAACCTCCAGAAAAAGAGACTGGCTGATCTCGTTTCCTTCCTCTTGGCTCGTTATAAAGGAGGAATTAATGAGCAGCGAGGCAAGTGGAGTGTGGTAAGGTTGTATTCGTCATTAAATTCGCACGCTTCGCAGATTCTCTCTCTCTCTCTCTCTCTCTCTCTCTCTCTCTCTCTCTCTCTGCACGGTTTTTTTTTTTTTTCTTTCTTCCATCTCGCTAGTCGCTTTGCATAATTAAGGAGTGAAATGTAGAGAAGCGAGGGAAGGATTAGCTTGATAACTCATGATGGCCCGTCAAGATTACTGTCACCACCAGTTCCAAGATCATGTGCTTGAGATTAAGGCGGCAATAATGTGTTTGGTGTGATGTTATAGTGTGTGTGTGTGTGTGTGTGTGTGTGTGTGTGTGTGTGTGTGTGTGTGTGTGTGTGTGTGTGTGTGTGTGTTCCCGTTCAATCTCTACTGCTATCATCACCACATACAGCTATTTTTTTTTTTTTTATATGCGAGACAGACTGTTGGGCAAGGGAACGAAAAAAGGCTGAAAATAAAAGGCTCACTAAGATCCCAGTCCAAAATTAAGTGTCCTCAAACCTCCCTCTTGAAACTGAAGTCATAGAAAACAGGAAACACAGAAGCAGGCAAGGAGTCCAAAAGTTTACCAGTGAAAGGAACGAAAGACTGAGAAAACTAACTTAAAATCCCACCACTTCTCTCACCACCACTCCTGTTCCACCCTCCATCACCTACAAACCACTACCACATGCACGGAAACCTAACTTACACCCCATCACCACCACTCCTATTCCACCTTCCATCACTAAACCACTACCTTATCCAGCAAAAATTAACCCGAGCCACACCCTCCACCTCCTCTACCACTCCAAGTAGCCCCACTAGTGCTCGCCAGCCACGCCAAGCAGGCAGGCAGTTAGTGGGTCTCTTAAGTCACTGGTCTTGACACCACGCCAATGATAAGCCGACGAGGGTGCGATCAAGCGTGGAGCTAAACACTATCTGAGTATCTAGGAGGGAGACGAAGGGAAAGAGGGAGAGAATGAGAGGGGGATGAGTGAAAGGGGGAGGGAGACGCTTCAGTGTTGGAATGGCGGAATGACAGAAGACTGACGTGCGCAATGATGTAGAAAACTTAATTGTAGTAATATTTATGGGAGTAATTTCATTCTCGTAACAGTTCCTTACATAAAAAGACGCAGAGTATTTTTAGTAACTGTTGTGCTTTATTTATTTATTTTTTTGTTACATCTCATCAAAGACTCCTGTAGAAGTAAATAAAGCCCTGAAAATAGGTGCATAAATCTTTAACCCCCTTCAGTACTATGACGAGTTTTCATATTTATTCTTCTTACAATTATGTTGATTTTATACAACTTCAGTAACTCATGTCGGGGGTTAAAGTAGTGAAAATTCTTGCCATTAATCTTCTGACATGCATACACCCTTCCTAATACCAATAAAAATCATAAAATGGTCTCATCATTCACAAATCCCATAGTAAAAATGCGTCCCCGTATTGAAGGGATTAAGAGCACAGCAGAAAAGGTTGTGAATTACGAAGCAGTGATGAACCAACCTTAACACACAAAAATATTAGTTCTTCAAAAAGTCTCCCATCACTACAACCTTGAAAATAGCAGAGGAAACCTTCACCGTCACGGCTGAAATAATATTGGGATAAAGGAAGCAGTGATGAACTCAAGCACAACCAACACACTCGCCCGTGAACTCTTTGAAGCAAGCATACCATAATATACCAATCACTCCTTTAATTATTGGATTCGCAACACTTAGATATTAAAACGCTGTCTGCATATATGAAAACTGCTAGATATAACTCAGCCGTGCCCTAACACACTCTCTCTCTCTCTCTCTCTCTCTCTCTCTCTCTCTCTCTCTCTCTCTCTCTGTGTGTGTGTGTGTGTGTGTGTGTGTGTGTGTGTGTGTGTGTGTGTGTGTGTGTGTGTGTGTGTGTGTGTGTGTCTGTGTATGTGTGTGTGTGTGCGTGTGCGTGTACCAGGTGCCCCCCGGTACAGGTACGTGAGGTTACCTGCGTGACCGTGCCAATAGCTAATGTGTCAGACGCGCGTCCAAGAATTTGATTAAGATTCCGTAATTGCAAACTCGCCAGAGAGAGAGAGAGAGAGAGAGAGAGAGAGAGAGAGAGAGAGAGAGAGAGAGAGAGAGAGAGAGAGAGAGAGAGAGAGAGAGAGAGAGAGAGAGAGAGAGTAGTAGAATAGGTAGCACACGACAGTGCGCCTTTGGGTACATGTTCCTTTGTATTAAGTTTTGTTTAAATAAAAAAAAAAAAAAAAGAGAGAGACAGAGAGAGAGACAGAGACAGAGACAGAGACAGACAGACAGACAGACAGACACAGACCAGACAGACAGACACAGACCAGACAGACAGACCAGACAGACAGACAGACAGACAGAGACTGAGACAGAGAAAGACACAGACAGAAAGAGACAGACAGATAGACACAAACAGAGACAGATAGACACAGACAGAGAGACAAAGACAGAGATAGAGAGAAAGAGAGAGAAAGAGAATAAGAGAGACAGACAGACAGACAAACAGACAGACAGACAGACAAAGAGAACATTATCAAGCTACTTTCATCTACATAAATATAGTAAAAAGTTCCATTTAAAGCGACATCCAATCAATATTTTAGTTAATGTTTAGTTTCTCATCAGTTTGCTTCAACAGTATACTTTGAACTTTGAAGTCGCTTTGGCTGAGGTTAGTTTAGTCAAGCATTTTTTTTTTTGTTTCTCTCTTTTTGTTGCTACCTCAATCTTATTTTATTTATTGTATTCTATATATGTTTGTCGTCCGTCCGTCCCTCTCTCTCTCTCTCTCTCTCTCTCTCTCTCTCTCTCTCTCTCTCTCTCTCTCTCTCTCTCTCTCGGTCGATAAGCTTTACTTAAAATGTCAAAGAAGTTTTATGACACAGACGTCTTATCTTCTTTCCATCAACCTTCCCCCACTCAACTCTCCCCCTCTCTCTCTCTCTCTCTCTCTCTCTCTCTCTCTCTCTCTCTCTCTCTCTCTCTCTCTCTCTCTCTCTCTCTCTCTCTCTCTCTCTCTCTCTCTCTCTCTCTCACACACACACACACACACACACACACACACACACACACACACACACACACCCTCATTAAGGCATGTTTACGTGAACAGAGACACACAGGTGAGTGAGTGTGTCTCGCCTCCAGACACGCTTTCAAAGGCACACGTTGAGGAAGAAATTAACCCCTTTGGATGGAAGAAATTCCCCTTAACCTGCTTCCGATAGTAGGGAAATGGTGGTGGTGGTGGTGGTGGTGGTGGTGGTGGTGGTGGTGGTGGTGGTGGTGGTGGTGGTGGTGGTGGTTGTGACGTCATGACTAT
>NC_059303.1:14985708-15040708 GCF_017591435.1 Portunus trituberculatus | reverse complement strand
GGGGAAGTAAGGCGAGGTGAAGTGAAGCACGACACACGAACACACGCATGGCCACGCACTGTTTACCACCCTGGGGCGAAAAGTGCGGAGTGTGAAGAGGAGCTGCTGGTAGAGGAGGAGGTGGTGGTGGTGGTGGTGGTGATTTCGCCGGCAGAATTAGGAGGCTGGCAACGAAGAGGGAGGGTGGAGTCCCCCGCCATGTGGCTCTCATCGTCAGCAGCCCCCGAGAATAACGAAGGTCATAAAAGATGGTGATGAATGTAACTGAGAATAGCGGGGGACCAGACCATACACGACGGGGGAAGGAGGAGGGGGGGACGTTATTGCAGCATGGGGAGCAGAGAAGTAATGGACGGGGAGGCAATGAGGAGAAAGGATGCAGATGGTTGGGGAAGCAATGTTGGGGAGGAGCAGTAGGGGCTGGGTGAGGGGTTGGGGAAAGGGGACAGTATGACGAGGTGGCCAAGAAGAGCAGGTTGACAAGACTTCATAACACAATGGTATACCAGTGAAGTGACTAACACAAGCACGCGCTCCCCCTTCACCCTAATGACTGGCTAATGCATGAGTGTGACTTTTAGGACACACACACACACACACACATTAGCCAATATCAAATTTTTCGTGAATATTCTTAAGAGTCTAAGAGAGAGAGAGAGAGAGAGAGAGAGAGAGAGAGAGAGAGAGAGAGAGAGAGAGAGAGAGAGAGAGAGAGAGAGAGAGAGAGAGAGAGAGAGAGAGAGAGAGAGAGAGAGAGAGAGAGAGAGAGAGAGAGAGAGAGAGAGAGAGAGAGAGAGAGAGAGAGAGAACGTTCGTGAAAGTGTATTACTCATAAAAAGAAGATGCAGGAGAAGTGAAAATACTGTAAAGAGAAAGGAAGAAAGAAGAAGCAAAGGACAAGAGAAGGGGGAGAAAATAAATTATCTTTCTTTATTTGTACACTAAGTAACCATAAAAAAAATCAACACAGCTTATTTATAGTTTAAGAATATAATCAAATATAGGAGTAAGAGGAAGAAAGAAGAGAGTAATTTTTTGCATAATATTAATTGTTGTTGTTATATTTCATTGATGGCCTTTTCTGTTTAACCCGTTCAGTACCATAACCAGTTTCCATATTCATTCTGGTTACTATTTTGTGATTTTACACTGCTTCAGAAACTCACTGGGGTGGATTAAAATAGTGAAGACTGTGGCCATTAATCTTTTGATCTTCATACACTCTTCCTAATGTCAATAAAATGGTTTAAACGCACTCAAGTCTCAAGGTAAAAATGTGTCCCAGTATTGAAGGGGTTAAGTATATTATCGAATTTAGGAGTAGGAAGGAGAAAGAAGGGAGTAAGTTCTTACATATTAGTAGTTGTATTTTTATTGAATACTCTTCTACTTAATATGTAAAACAGGAAAACACAGAAACATCAGGAAGAGTGCAATGAATCTTGTAATAAAAAAGAGAGAAATAGAGACTGACGCAATGCTCAACACACCACCTTGTACTTCACACGCATGGCAGGGTATTCCAATGATCCTTCCTTCATCCCTTCAATACTGAGACACATCTTTACCTTGAGTTTTGGGTGTGATTAAACGATTTGCATTAGGAAGAGTCTATGGAAGTCAAAAGATTAATGGTCAGTCTTTACTATTCTAATCCCAACAAATCTGAAGCTGCATAAAATCACCAAACAGTAACCAGAATGAATATGAAAACGCGTTCTGATATTGAAGAGATTAAACCCTTATATACTGGGACACATTTTTACCTTAAGACGATTAGACCATTTCATTGACATTAGGAAGGGTCTATGGAGGTCAGAAGATCAATGGCCAGAGTTTTCACTATTTCGATCCTCCCAAAATATCTGAAGCTGTATAAAATCGCCAAATAGTAACTAGAAACGCGTCCTGGTACTGAAGAGATTAGCATTTTCTTCCTACCACGAGGAGAGGAAGGCAGACGGCGAGGTAACGGAAGGTGATAGAGGAAAAACTGGACTTATTAGATGGAAGGTGAGGATGGGGATGCTAAGCGACAAAAAATAGAAGAGAGGAAAGACGAGGAGAGGCGTGAGGGCAGAAAAATAAACGTAAAAATAGGAAAGGTAATAAGATCCATCAGCAGATGAAAAGTAAGAAGCGAGAGAGAGGAAAAACTCATGAGCTTAGATGAAAAATAGGGATAAATGAGACGGGAAGGAAGGAAGAAGGACGTAAAATGGAGAAAATATTGAGATAGAGAAGGAGAAGAGTAAAGGTAAGAACAAAAATAAGATAAGAGAGGAAATGAAAGTAGACATGAATAAATACATAACTCTCGCCTTCCTCTCGTCTCTTCATCCATCTCAATACATAATAGAAACAACGACACTGATATATCAAATACATTGTAAGCTATTTTTTTGTTCTTTTCCTTGCTTTTCTCCACCCCTTCCGTGTCGCTCAGGTTACACGGTTAACACTCCCAACGTGTGCTGACAACCCAACCTCACGAGCCACTCACGAGCTCACTCACTCTGAATCACAATATATACTCAGAAACACTTTGCTTCCTCACCACAACTTTTTTCCAACGCCACTACGATGATCAGCTGAATTTTCAAGACTACTTCTCTTGCTGATAATATAGAAAACTTGTTAACCCTTTCACTACTAGGAGACATTTTTACCTTGATGTTTGTGTGAGATTAGACTATTTTATTGACATTAGGAAGGGTTTTTGGAGATCAGAAAATTAATGGCCACAGTCTTCACTATTTAAATCCCCCACACGAGTTTCTGAATCTGTATAAAATCACCAAATAGTAAGCAGAACGAATATGAAAACGCGTCATGGTATTGAAGGGATTAATCTGCCTCTATATACATAAAAACACCATTCAAAACCCGTGTATCTTCAACTACAGCCTTTTGAAAGTGGTGGAGATCCGGCCTGAGGTGTTTCAGAATAAGATCCCTTGTCGAGGTGAGTGAGGCGCCGCCCTGCTCGACTCTGGCTGTCTTTATTGCCGCGGTAGATTTTAAGAATAACACAAAGGGGATGTTTAGACGCGAGACGAGCCACCAAGAGACGTTACGGGTCCTGACTCTGTGATGGATGTTGCACCAAGGATTGTTAAGTGTGGCTTGTTGCTGCATACCTGTTCTCTTCGTTATCTTGTTCCTGTACCCTTGTTATTCACCTAACTTTCATCTCTATCTCTTTATTCTCGTTTTTTTGTCATGCCTGTTTCTTCGTTACCTTGAACCTTCTTCGTGCGTCTTACCTCATCTTTCATCTCTTCTTCGTCTTTATTATCATTCACTTCATTCTCTTGTCTCTTCCATTTTCTTCGTACCTATGTTGCTCTCCCACCACGACTACTTCTAAAGGCCACAGAGACAATGAAACGGATTCTCAAGAGTGTTTCGCCCGTTAATGATGTAGAAATCTTAGGAACCTCTTCAGTACCATGACGCGTTTTCATATTTATTTTGGTTAATATTTGGCGATTTTACACAGCTTCAGAAACTTATATGAGGATTGAAATAGTGAAGACTCCAGCCATAAATCTTCTAACTCTCATAGACTCTTCCTAATGTAAATGAAACCGTCTAATCACACCCAAAAAGTCATGGTAAAAATGTGTCCCAGTGCTGAATGGGTTAATCTATCACTAGAACCGTAAAAACCTTAAAAACCCGTGGACCAAGTTGAGTCTTTAGGAATCGAGGTGTGTTGGGCAGAAGTGTTTCAAAACGAGGTCCTTGCAATGGAGTCGCGGCGTCAAAGCGGTGCCGAGTGTCCCACCAATGAACAGGTGAAGATCGTATCCTCCTGACGCGATGGTCGGTAATATTCGTACCCGGTGACGGCGTTGATGCTTTCTTTTACCGCCCAAGCAGCGAACGTGACGCGAGTGAGGAGACTTAACAAACCTGGCGTGTGACGTAAAGAGATCTTAGTCACGCCAGGTAATAATACTTCGCTACTGAGACGCATTGGTTTATAGAATGGGATGATTAGTAGCACACGGTAAAGATTCTAGGGATGAGTGACTGTTGGCGGTGCTTTGATCACGAGCGAGCACTCCGGTATCTTTGGCCAGTATTCTGAAACGATTTACTCTCTCACCACGACTATTTTCAAAGACCACAGAGATGATTAACCAGGTTCTCAATAGTGCTTTTTCCTGTTAATAATGTAGAGATCCTGTTAATTTCTCGCTAGAACTATAAGAAAACTATATAACTTTAACCAGAGCATTTTGAAAGTAGCGGAGGGCAGACGCAGAAATGTTTCGTTATGTGATCTTTTACGAAGGGCAAGAGTTGATTCATTACTGGCGCCGCGATTCTTTCGTTGCGGTCAGGATCTTAAATCAGTCAGCCGATCTTATCTAGTCGTCACTACTTGATACCTGACACTTTATTAGCTTCTTGTGGTACACCCAGAACAAAAATAACTATTCAGTCGGTGCTTGATACTTGATATTCTACTCGTCTCTTAAGATACCTAAAAGTCGCAGTGCACCAAACTTTGTGAGAATTACTATATAACAGTCAAAGATATAGAATAACCATTCCTTTGCTTAGTCGTCCAATCAGATAAGGCTGCAACTCTTTTTTTTTTTACCTTCTTACATACCGAGGTAAGTCTACACGCCAAGTACACCACCCATGCAAATACCAACGACAATTATAGCACTTATCGCGTCAGTATTCAGTGCACGTGACAAGATACCGACTCACCAGGTAGAAAAAACACAAAGCAAAACTGAAAAGGTCGCCGCTCGTTGACAGAAGTGCATGCGACGAGGAACATGAGAAGGTTACGAGATAGAGGAGTATGAGACTGTGAGGGCAGGAGATGAGGAGCCCCGCTGATAGCCGTGTGATGGACGCCCGCGGCAAAAACTAAACGGCTGATGGGAGGGGGACTGAGGAGAGTTGTGGAGAGAAGGGAAGAGGAGGGGGACGAATATGGACCGCTAAAAGAGATGCAAGTTAGGACTGATGAACGAGGATGCATATGTGGTTGAGTCAGAAAGATGCCTTCACTCTTAGCATTCCCTGGCTGCCGCTGCTGTTGTTACTGATCGCGGCCTTCTCCTCCTCCTCCTCCTCCTCCTCCTCCTCCTCCAGCCATCACTCAAGCTACCGCGTGTCTGAGGAGTGAGGAGCGCTGGTTCAAGTGTCAGTGGCTCAGTGCGGGGCAGTCTCCATCAAGCCAGGCCCGGAGTAGGCAGTGTTCTATAGTCTGCTGCTCTTCTCTAACATTCCCAGCACTCAGGTAGAGCTTCATCTTGCCCTTATCTTAATCGTATAATGAACACCCCTGCTCTCTGTTCGTGAATACATTTAAACCTCGATAAAAAGGAGAAGTTTATCCCTCCGAGCGACATCTCTCTCACCTTGGGGAAAGGATAGCCCAGCAAACCCTTCGTGTAACTTGCAGATACGCATCGAACTATACATCAGCGTGAGGAAGGAGAAATCTAACCATATGTCTTTCCTCTGAGATGGCGTGTGGATCTTTGCCGCTCCTCATAGCTGAGCTGTGTGGGACGTGACGTAAGGCTCACCTGTCACGTCCCGTCTGTAGCAGCACCAGCGGGAGGGAAGCGAGACAAAACACCCTAACGCCGCGTGCAGTCTGTGATGACGAATCCTCGCGAGCGGGAACCCATCGCGCACGCCCGATATTTAGCACTAGGCCGCCCAAAAAACGCCTCCCTTGTGATATATCCTCCGTTTTCTTGTGAACATAAACCAGTGCAGGAATAAATGTGATGGGAGAATGCAAGACGGTGTGCCAAGACTGGTTTCTGAACGGCGTAGAGGGGGAGGAGGACAAGGGAAAGAATGGGAGGCGGACAAGGAGGAGGACAAGGGAAAGAATGGGAGGCGGACAAGGAGGAGGACAAGGAGAAGGAAGAGAAAAAAAGAGGAGTCTCAGTTGTGTGTTTCGAGCGTGAGATAAACCAGTGCGTATAAATCAACAAGAAGTTTCCCTAAAGTGACTCACACGGAAAGAGGAGAAAATGTGAGTGTTTGTAAAGGAAATCCCGCAAACTTTAGAGAGTATATGAATGAAAGATAAAGTCTGACAGAGAGAGAGAGAGAGAGAGAGAGAGAGAGAGAGAGAGAGAGAGAGAGAGAGAGAGAGAGAGAGAGAGAAAGCACATCACACGCATCACTCACACGCCATTAACTTAACCGAAAGCAAGGAGTCTATACTCAAAGCCGCCGAATACTCGCCCTCCTTCCCTGCACCCCGTCCCTCTCCCTCTCCCTCATTCCCTGCCTAACCTGATGCATCCTTGAATCCCCCCCGCCCTCCCCACACCTCTTTCCTTCCCTCACTGACACCCTTCTATGTTTACCTCCCAAGCCTAAGCCACGCAACCCACTCCCTACTTACACACACACACACACACACACACACACACACACACACACACACACACACACACACACACACACACACACAACGTATATCGTCCCATTTTATTTCCTTGTGACTTCAAGTTGTTGCCAAACGTTCCACTTTCTTCTTTAGCAACTCTCTCTCTCTCTCTCTCTCTCTCTCTCTCTCTCTCTCTCTCTCTCTCTCTCTCTCTCTCTCTCTCTCTCTCTCTCGACAAAGCTAGATTATTCTGCAAATATGACTGAAAAGTAAAACAAGTGATTAAGCGTGGATACGAAATAATAGATTTTTCTTTTTATATTAGATTCGATTTATCTATCTTCCTTTTCCCATCAGGGCTCCCACGTGTAAGCTTCTATTTTTTTTCTTTTGTAACTGTTTTTATGTACGAGGAAAAGTGAGACTGGCTAAAGGAAACATAAGTGATTAAGCGTTGATGCGAAATTACAGATTTTGTTTTTGTATTAACCTCGATTTTTCTATCTTCCTTTTCCCATCAGGGCTCCCACATGTAAGCTTCTATTTTTCTTTCTTTTGTAACTATTCTTATTTACGAGGAAAAGTGAGACTGGTCAAAGGAAAGCAAATCCATACAAAAACAGCCCTTCAGTACCATGACGCGTTTCCATATTCATTCTGCTTACTATTTGACGATTTTACACAGCTTCAGAAACTTATGTAGGGATTAAAATAGTGAAGACTGCTACCATTAATCTTTTGACCTTCTTAGACCCTTCCTAATGTCAGTAAGATTGTTTGGTCAACGCAAATCTCAAGGTAAAAATTTGCTCCGGTACTGAAGGGATTAAGGTGCCAATCTCTAAAGAACCATAAAGCATTAACCAAACTCGTGTAATGTTACTGTCCTGTTCTTATCGCTACGTTGTGTTTCCGACAGGTGGATGAAGATGGGTGAGCACAGAGGCAGCGGGCTGGTGCGTGGCCTGAAAATGGTCATCACCTTCGCCTTCAGTCACCTGGGTTTATGTGCCTTTGTGGCTGCCTACACCGTCGCCGGCGCCTTCCTCTTCCGCGAGCTGGAGCAGAAGAACATCCTACCTCACTATGACTCCAGCACACACCGCACCGCCCTCCTCCGCGACCTCCACAACATAACAGGTGACTGACACTCCGCCATCCTTCTCATCATCAGTCTATCCTAAAACTGACTGCTTTCCACATCCTCTAGTTGAAGTTACGCGTTGCTATAGGGTGTTCCAGTGATAACTTAACATAATTTCTACATTATTAACCCCTTCAGTACTATGACGCGTTTTTCTATTCATTCTGTTTACTATTTGGCGATTTCATACAGTTTCAAAAAGTTATCTAGAGATTAAGATAGTGAAGACTGGCCATCAATCTTCTGACCTCTATAGACTCTTGGTATTTTAAATAAAATCGTCAAATCATACGCAAAAATCAAGGTAAAAATGCATTCCAGTACTGAAGGGGTTAACAGAAGGAACGTTGTAGAACTGGGCTGATCATCTGTGTGGCCACCTATTCCAACATTTCACATCCATTCTATTATTCTGTTTACCTCATCTGAATCTCAGCGAACTTTCTACAAGCTATTCGTTTTTGTTTTTTTTTTTTTTTAGTTATTTATTTATTATTATTCTTTTTTAGTTCTCTCCTTCAACATATTCCAATATTTCTCATTCAGTCTATTATTCTCTTTGCCTCATCCAAATTTCCATGTTTATCTCTACCTGCTGCAGCCTCACCTACCACTATGATATACCGTCAACAATCTACCAGTACCATTATCACCAACTCTACATTACATCATTACCAGCATACTGTCATTAAATCACCACTGAAGAAAACATTACACATTTTTCATCACTTGTACTTCCATCTCCTCTTTCGTCAGTATGTAAAATCTATTAGGAAGCACCAAACACCCAACACTGTCCTTACATCACCGTCAGCAGCCCCGCCAGTGCCCCCGTCAGGCAGTATTCATGACCTGGCAACCTGCGTCACGCGTCTCTAACGACCCATTGTTATGACACTTGCAAGGCACCGCGGTACGACCATTCGGCGGTACATCATGATTTTATAAGGCATTAGTGTGTGTGTTTCACTGTTTGATCTGCTGCAGTCTCTGACGAGACAGCCAGACGTTACCCTACGGAACGAGCTCAGAGCTCATTATTTCCTATCTTCAGATAGGCCTGAGACCAGGCACACACCATACATCGGGACAACAAGATCACAACTCCTCGATTTACATCCCGTACCTACTCACTGCTAGGTGAACAGGGGCTACACGTGAAAGGAGACACACCCAAATATCTCCACCCGGCCGGGGAATCGAACCCCGGTCCTCTGTGTGTGTGTGTGTGTGTGTGTGTGTGTGTGTGTGTGTGTGTGTGTGTGTGAGGAGCCCTGACAGGTGCCAAAGGATCATTGGGTCCAACTCGAGGGAACTAAACAGATGTTGCTGATGATGGTGATGAGTTATGGGAGACAGGGAGGAGGAGGAGGAGGAGGAGGAGGAGGAGGACTTAGACTAGGACGCAGACGACAACAATGACATCGATAACAAAACGTGGTTAACTTATAGGAAAAAGTAGATGAAATACAAAAGAGTAACAGAGATGAGGAGATAAATATTGAGGTGCAATTTAGTCGATAACGTGGTCGAGGATGAGAAGGAGCGGAGAAGTAAGAAAACCTTGGAAAAACTTAGTTCTAATATCACCTCCATAATCATCAACACGTGTCTCTGAAAGGCCAGTATTCTTAAATGCTTTGCTCTCTCACCATCACTACTTTCCAAAGGCTTTAGTTGAAGATGTTCATGTTTCTAAAGATACTTAATATGGTTCCCGTGATGGACTATCAAGATTTCTAGTTTATTATAAGGAGAAACTGTCTTGAAAACCCGGCCAATCGTCGCTATGGCTTTGGAAAACTCGTGGTGAGAGAATAAGGTGTTTTTGCATATGAGCTTAACCTCTTCAGTACTAGAACACATTTTTACCTTGAGATTTGTGTACGATTAGACCATTTTATTGACATTAGGAAGAGTCTATAGAGGTCAGAAGATTAATGGCCACAGTCTTCACTATTTCAATCCCCACTTAAGTTTATGGAGTTTTGTAAAATCACCGAATAGTAACCAGAGGGAATATGTAAACGCGACATGGTACTGAAGAGGTTAAGATCCACAACAGGACAAAGATGATAAAGTTTAGCCCTTCCTCTTGGCAGAGCGGGTGGTTGGGGAGGTGGCAGGCGGCGGGGCGTGGCAGGTGGTGTTCAACTCTTCAGGGTGGCACGAGGAGATTCAGGAACGTTTGCGGCGGTTCGAGGACGACTTGGTGACGGCCGTAGGAGACCAGCTGTATGACCAAGGCCCGGATGAGCAGCGAGAGAGATGGAATGTTATCGGCTCCCTCTTCTACTGTGTCACCGTCATCACCACCATCGGTAAGTTCACACTAATGCAGTGAATGGTACCCGGATTTCTTTTCCTAAGTGTTTTATCTTTTATCTTCTTATTTATTTATTATTTTTTTAAAGATTATTTCAATATTGATTGTGAAATAAACTTGCCGCAGAGGAGAATTTTTCAAGAATTCTTGTTCATAATTACATTGCGGGGTTTTTCTTTTCAATTGATAATGAGCGCAAATATTTCTCCTTCGATATTTTTTTTTCAATAGTACTTATCGCTGGAGCTCGTCACATGAGTTTCTACAATATTTCCCTCAAATATTCATTGGCCATTATGATTAGTGTTTAAATAATACAGAAATGTAACAACGATCGAGAAAGTTCATTCATCGAAATGGTGCAAGTTGCTCGTAACAATGTTTCTTTAACTCATTCCCCTTCAAGTAGCTTCGCATTTTTCACGGCGGTGTTTGTGTTTCGTGGAAATGACGTGGCGGGCGAGCTCGCCGCACCCCAAGGTACACATACAGACGTCAGCGAGGCGTGAGCTTATCCCTCACACTGCCTCCCTCTCTAATATAGGCGCGACCGGCAGGTTAGATCAGAGAGAGAGAGAGAGAGAGAGAGAGAAGCAATGAACGAACCACCACATAAACGAAAATCCTTGCAACATATTGAAAAAGAAAACATGATGATGAACGAGAAAAGCTCAAGTATACACATTATGTCTAAAAATACCGATGCAGAGCAATGAAAAAAGACCAACAAACAGAAGTAGTCTTACATGTGAACAACTAGGCTTTGACCGAGTGGGGAGAAAGACACCTCACAGACGCAGCCTCGCCTCACACTACGCACTCCAGCGCAAGTAACAAAATTTCGTGTCCCGCCTTGTCTTGCGTCACCGCGGGTCGAGTAAACACTTACGCCTATATTCAAAACTCCTTGCTCTTTCACCACGACATTTTCCAAAGCTACAGAGACAACTAGATGAGTTTTCAAGACAGTTTATTCTTATGATAACTAGAAATCTCCATCTCCAGAACCATAAAAATATTCTTAAAAACACGACTGTCTTCAACTAGACCCTTTGAAGACTAGTTATGGTGAGGGAGCAAAGCATTTCAGAACACGGGCCTTAATCGGTCTTGCTTAATCTGCGTGACCCAAGAGTGTACTAGGATGACTTCACCACCAAACGAGTACAAGAGTCGACCAGTCATTACGAGCGAACAGTGAACACACACACGAGTACTGTTACTAAACTGACCACTTAACCCCATGACTACTGTGCCTTATCATATATTCAATAAAAAAAAAACTGTGGTGCAAGTATATAGCAAGATTTTGAAAGATGACATTGACATCAAAACGGAGGAGTGGCTTGACTATTAAAACGTAATTATCTTTAGTCTAATCACTAGTTATAGTTAAATACTTGAATGTTGACGAGTTGCAAATAATGGGAGTAGTAGTCACAGAATTAATAAAAGACAGGTAGGCACATTTACCCACCACAGTAAAATAAGTGGGAAAGGTGCAGGAGATGACTGATGAGGTGGAGAAAGTGAAGGCGGTCAGGCGGTGTGACAGAACAGTAACAGCAACACTTACCCATGCATTCCTCGTCTTCTGCCTCTTTTCCTTACGCAATTTGATCCTTTCCTCGCTCACCATGATAAGGAAAGCCGCGAGTGAAGTCCGTAACACAAACAGCGGCCAAGAATCACGCCAGACACAGTAGGTGGTGGTGAACTACGCTCCGGCCTACGAGTATGTTGGAAGTGGTTGATTGGCTGGCACGCTGAGGTTGCTGTCCAGTGTATTTTATTGATCTAATTGATTCTCTCTCTTATTTCTTCTTCTTTTTTTCTTTTTTTACGTAATTTTTCTCGTTCTTATTTGCTTACTATTAGTTTTATCCAGCTGCATCATTTGGAGAGAAAGAGAATGAAGAGAAACGTACGAGAGTCAAGTGGGGAGACCGTACGGTAGAAATCAACTTATTTTCAGCATACTGTATACTTATGAAAAGTCACCTGACAAAATCTAAGCATGAAATGACAGGCAAAAATACTAGACTGACCAATATTACTGTTGATTTGCATAATGGCCTACTCTTAATGGACATGGAAAAAAAAAGTTCAACGCGACATTTTACTATGGAAACCAACATTCTTCACTCATCACCAGTTAAAGGCGAGCAGATTGAAGACTTGCAATGTGTGAGATAACAGCAAGCGACTTAATCCCGTATTCAGAAACGCATTGCTCTCTCACCACGACTATTTTCAAAGGTCACAGAGATGATTAGCAGGATTTTCAAGAGTATTTATCCAGTTACGTAGAAATCTGATCACTCTGCCTCTAGAAGCATAAAAACACCTTAAAAATCTCGTGTAAATTTAGATAGAACCTTTTGAAATAGTGGAGATGAAGCACAGACGTGTTTCAGCATATGAGCTTAGTCTTAACCTCGCCTTGCATACAGCTTAGTTACATCAGCCAAGCCCAGGCTTGATATTGTCAAGCGCAGGAGTGAGGAAGCGAAGTAAAGAAAAAGGTGCCGGGGATTTTAAGCAGGAGAGGAGAGTTCTAAAAAAGTAGAGTAGAGTACATAGGGGTGAAGAAATAAAGATAGGGAGGGAGAAAGAGGAAAAAAGTAACAAGCAAGGGAGAAAATAGGAGGTGGAAGGAAGGAAAATAAAGGCATAACTTTGATTCCTGAGAGAGAGAGAGAGAGAGAGAGAGAGAGAGATTGTGGGGCACGTAGAGAACACTAGGTAGAAAGTTAACGGAAGAGGAAACGGCAAAGGGGAAGGGGGTGGATGAGGGGAAAGAAGGAAAGGGAAGGAGAGATTGGTGTAAGGTAAACAAACCAGAGCCCAGCACGTGGCGCCTGTGGTCCTCATTGCCTGCTTCTCATGTTTACCTTCAAGGGACCGAGAGGGACCCGAGCACCACCCATGAGGGACTCCTGTTTACCTTGATGTTTATCTCCTTAGAGAGCAACGAGACAACACACACACAGCAAGAAGGTTAACAAGGAAAGAGGAGATAAGGATGTGTAGAAATATATTTTACAAACAGAACAATAAGTGTGTGTGTGTGTGTGTGTGTGTGTATTACGTACAGTGCATATACAATTCTAAGGTGAAAAAATATGATAATCTGGTATTCACCCCTCCAGTACTCAGACGCATTTTTTTACTATGTCTTTAGGGTATGATTAAACAATTTCATTTGCATTAAGAAGGGTCTATGGATGTCAGAAGATTAATGGCTAGAGTCTTAACTATTCTAATCACAACATATATATCTGAAGCCGTTTAAAATAGCTAAACAGTAACCAGAATGAATATGAAAACGCGGCACAGTACTAAAAGGGTTAATAGACATGACTGCGAGATTGACTTTTCGTGCAAACTTATAAAAGATTTAACACACACACACACACACACACACACACACACACAGTTCCTAGGTATTAGTGACTCATTTCTTTCTCCCTATACACACATCACATGTATATATACGTAGTTATCTATACGTACCTACACGCTGTACACATATACGATTGCCATCCGTGCTATCTGTTTGTCTGTTTGTTTGTAAAAGTGAAGGCGAGCGCGATGGTGGTAGATTCTCTCTCTCTCTCTCTCTCTCTCTCTTACACAAATCGTTTCGTAGCGTCACATTCGCAAACACATAAACATGATTTGCACACACACACACACACACACACACACACACTGAGAGGGTGACTGGCCTCTTTTACGCTCTCTTGATATTTGATTCATTGTAATAAAGATATTTTAATGATATTTGTTTAGAGAGAGAGAGAGAGAGAGAGAGAGAGAGAGAATTTAAATCGACATACAGTAAATGAAGCTCTTTCTGTATCATTAATATTTTGTCCATACTCGGAGTGATAAAGAGAAACGGGTCGGAGAAGAAAAGAAAGGAGGAATGGAGGGAGGGAAAGAAAAGGAGCAAGAGGGAGGGAAGAGAGGTGTGACAGGTCTCTCTCTCTCTCTCTCTGATTATTTACGATGCTTCAAAACTATTTTCGCGGGGGGGGAGGGAGGAGAGGGAGGGATCAAAGGGGGGGGAAAAGCTCAAAATAGTGGTGTGGTGTGCCGTCTACCCCCCTCCTCCCCATGACACACCCCCCATTCTCTCTCTCTCTCTCTCCAACTATATACCACGTGTACGTATACCTATAGGCGACACCTTTATGTGTACCTAACACACACACACACACACACACGACTTAGTACATATTATTGTTATTATTTTTTTTACATCCGTTCGTGTACTCTCTCTCTCTCTCTCTCTCTCTCTTCTACACCATGCGTTTTATTGTCCTTTTATTTTATCTTTCTACATTTTTATTTTTCACCTAATAAGTCAGAGAGTGTTCTTTACCTCTGTTACAAGAATAAATGAATGAAAGTTTTGTCCGGGAAGTGTTTCGAAGTTACTGTTTTCATTTCTGTTTGCATTCGTAATCTTTCCTTTTTTTCATGATTTGCGTGAAGTTGACTGTTGCTATGTGTGTTTGTTTGCTCGTTCTATTTTACTACCCTTTTTATTCCCTTCTACCTCCTTTCTCCTTCACCACATGCCCTCTTCCTTAATTCTTTCTATTTCTTTCCATTTCCTTTTTCTTGACTGATTTTTTTCTTACCTCATTATCTCTTCGTTTCCTCTCTGGCCCCCTCCTCTTCATACGACTAAATTGATGCAATGCTATCAGTCAATCACTGTCTCTGTATCTATTCCGTATGTTTCCCATTTTCCTTTTCTTTGTTTTGTGTTCTCATTTCTCCCTTCTCACCATCTTTCCTTCCTCTCTTACTTCTCCTATTCATATGATTGAGCTGCTGGCATATCTTCAGTCAATATTTCATCCTGTCTTTGCATCTCTTCCATGTGCAGGTTATGGACACATTTCCCCGCGGACAAGATTGGGCAAGATGGTTACAATATTCTATGCAATCATTGGTATCCCACTTATGCTGCTCTGCCTCACCAACATAGGAGATGCCATGGCCTCCTCCTTCAGGTCAGCGACAGGGACAGTAGCATAAGACAATAACCAGTGCTAAATGTTTACTTAGATGTGGAATCCCATCACCAGTAGATTAATTTTGCTTTTAGTAGTAGTCTTAATTTTGTGGTGTGTGAACAAACTGTCACATTCTTGCCTCTTCAGGTTCATGTACCGGCGAGTGTGCTGTGTTTGCTGCAGCAAAAATCAGGAGGCAGAGGAGGAGTCACCCCTCACCAACCCAACCAACAGGTGATGTCAGCATGAGGAGGGTAGGAGGAATCTTCCATTGTCCTTTTGAAATGCTCTAAGCTTACTTGTATGTGTCATGTCATTCACTCCAATACAGATTACTTGCTGCAGATAATCAAATCTTGATTTCTAAGGTTCTTTAGAACTATACTTTATTTTAGGTTTTCTTGTATTTGCTTTAAAAATTCTACTGAGATTTCTAACGGTTTTGATCCAGTCAGCCTATGTCATCCTCTCAACACTTTTCTTGTTGATGTCTTAATGAACAGGCATTATTTTTTGGTCTTATCTATATGATACATTTCTTTTCATCTATTTTGAAATCAATGTATAGGTTTAGTATGAACTTAACAGATATTGCCCCTATCTGTTTGTATATTGCTGACCAGAGACTGTCCCCTACAGCAGTGGATCTGGTGAGCCCGTTGAGCCACCACCCTACACACCCCCACCAAAGTACAAGCCAAGCCGCAGGAACATGCTCATCTCACCCCCAATATCTGCCACCATCCACCGGGGATCAGACAACCCTCTCAAGCCCCCTATGCTGGAGCCTCCCTCTAACCCATCCTCCAAGGCCTCCACCCCTAGGCCTCCCCGGCCCCTCCACTCCCAGCTCACTCTTAACGATATCGAGGCAAATCGCATCGTGGCAGAGTGTGCTGCTTACACCAAGACGCCCGTGCCTGGCATGATCATCCCTCCCTCCCCAGAACATTCCCAAAATGAATGCCACGACTACGAGATGCTGCCACCCACAATGCACGTCTCTCCGCCTGCTACCAGCCGCCACACTCCAGATCCGTCCACCCCATCCACACCACTCAGCAAAGACGCACCACCTGCTGAGTGGACAGGACCCAAGGAGAATGGTGGCCCTCATATTGTAATTGAGGAGCACTTTGAACGCTCACCTTCCAATTCATCCACCCGGCCAGGCTCCCCGGCCCTCACCACCTCCACCCACCATGCCTCCAGCATGTCCCTGGCAGTCAGCAGCAGTGTAAGTCGTCCCTGGCCACCCTCCACACCAGGAGGACTGATACCTTATAGCAATGGAGCTGAGGAAGCACCACAACACATCGTGGGGAGACAGCCACCACGCTCCCCTGGCAAGACCTTGGTGGTGTACAATACACTCTCAGGCGATGCCCTCCTAGAGCAGAGCAAGGTGGCACGCAGAATGGCCCTCATGAATAAAGGAGGGTTTGGTCAAGCTCGTCAAGATGCAACAACAGTCTTTACGGATCCAGTCTCTGGCCAGGCTGTGAATGGGGACATGCTTGGCCTCAGCTACCGCCCCATCCCTCCAGACACCTCAGATGCTGACAACAGAGTGCCCATTCCCATTGTGCTGGCCTTTGTGGCCTCCTACCTCGGTGTGGGGGCACTGCTCTTCACGTGGCTGGAGGGCTGGTCCTTGATGGATGCTGGCTACTTCTGCTTCATCACTCTCTCCACTATAGGATTTGGTGACTTTGTACCTGGCAAGTCTCTGGGTTATGAGACCCAGGAAGCTCAAATCAAGCTGGTGACAGGCTCCTTGTATCTCATGTTTGGCCTGGCTGTTCTAGCAATGTCCTTCAATCTGGTACAGGAGGAGGTGGTCATCAAGTGTAAGGCCTTTGCTCTTTGGATTGGTCTCATGAAGGAGTGAACCAACTCTCCAAACAACTCTGAACTGTCATTAGTGAATAGTGATGATACAAAACCCAGTGTGATTCCAGTATTTGACATTATCTTATAAGAACTCAGTCTGATTCCATAAAACTGAGTTCCGTGTCATGTGGTGTTGAGATAACTGTGGTAAAATGTTCCAACCCCTACAAGTCCATTCCCTGTACCTGTAAGCAGGAGGTTAACAATCATTTCCATGATGTCTATCAAGACTCATCCATTATTGTTGTTTCCCATCTGAACTCAAGGATGGAAACCACATTATCAAAAATTAAATATGAAGAAATTCAAGACATTGCTAATGCCATGAGTTTCACATATTGAAAAGACAGTAGAGCTGTTTTTTGCTTAGCACCTGTCTTCTTATGGTTTCCACAATACCCCTTTCTCATTACCATCAACTGTTCAGATCTGAAGACTTCTGGCTGTGATAACTTTCAACACTGCTCTGCTTTGGCTGCCAGTGAACTGTTTCCCAATGCTCCAACATAAAAATATATTCCAGTGTGTGTAGATTTTAACATTCATGTTCATTAAGAAGAATCTTTTGATATGATTGACTATTTACACTGAATACTGGCGCTCATTATTAGTTCACCAATAGCCATTACAGCTCTAAGTACTTACTTCAGTACTAAAATACATAGAATTATGACCATATATACTGTACTAGTATCAAGTTTGCAGGCTCTTTAATACCTATAGGAATGTTTTTATATAGGCTACATCCTTCCCCTAAACTACTAATACTTGTGTAGGAGAGGCTGAGGCTGGAAAACTGTGATTCTTCTATGTATCATGTAGAGAATAGGGTTTGTCTGTGACTGACTTGTGAAATGCCAGTTTGAAAGATGTATGACTGTGACCCACTTCTCCTAGCATTCACTATGTACCGCAAGTTATAATAATTCTGGTATCTGTCAACTTGAATCCCAAAATTACAATCCAATATATTTTCTATAATACTTGCCAAATGAACATATATAATTTGCTTTCAGAATTTCAAATTACACAAATGTACAATATTCAAAACAAATTTATAGAAAAATTAATTTCAGTATATCACAAGGTATTTTTAGCATTATGTAGTAACTGTTCCTCAGCAGACATACCATCCAACACACTACTGCCATCACTACCAATGAGTCACATTCTTGAATAAGTCTGCCGTACACTCCACAGCTGCGCTTCAAGGTCGCCTGCTTCCTGCCTCACACCCAGCTTGCTTCACCAGTACTTCAGGTCTATTGTAGTGTGTTAAGATATACTTCATAGTTCTAAGTTCCTTTCCTAGTAAACTGTTATGAATATATTAGTATGCCATGAAATTTTTACATTCTTTCCACATCATTGTTATATGTTTATATTTCTGTACATAGTTATTGGGATTCCATGTGTGAGTGCATGTTTTCCCTTCCATTCTCATCACCCTGCACTGAACCTCACCCTTGTCAATGTCATGTGGATCCACATTATTGGTCACATTTGTAATAAAATTATTTCCCATTGAAGTTGTTTACAAATCAAATCATATCTTCCATCCATTACAACTACCTCTTATAACTTTTCACTTTTTTTTTTATATATAATGATCAGTTCCAAGAAAACACTTCAGATTAGATCTGGGAAACAGTAAATGTCAATTATATCTACAAGCCAACCTTTGTGTCTCAATCCCTGGGAGGAGGATTGACTTCTGCTGGGATGTGGGGGTTCATATAAAATAAAGCTATTCAAAGGAAGTTTTATTTGTTATGCAATGCTTGGTAAAAATTGCAATGATAGGTTGTTATATCACTGGGAAAAAGAAGATGGCCTTGTGGTAATAACAATAAAAAATATCTTCATTAAATAGAGGGCTGTGGTCTGTCATTAGGCTTTGCAACTAAGGAGGTAAAAATTTTACTTGAACCACAGTGAAGGTGAACACTGCACATTAAACTTGGTTCCTAAAGCTTTGAAAAGAAATACTGGCATTAGCTGGATGATGATTAACTTAATGCATAATGCTTTCCTTCCCTTAGGAATGATGTGTTCAGTAACCGCATCAGAGATATGTAAAACTTGAGTTTGCAAAAAGGTATTTAAAAAAATAGTACAGCAAAATCAGAATTAAGATAGAAAGTCCCTTTGGAAATTAGAATACATAGATATATAATGCATTTTCACTATCAAATAACTTAAGTCAGTTTGACTAAAGCTACTTTTCTCTCAATTTCAAAATCCTTCACATCAATGAGGATTTAGCTAACAGAAAATAACATCTTGGAAACATTAACATGACCAAGCTGAGGTAGCCAGCATGGCTAGACTGGGGACCATACTCCTAGACAGGAAGCATCAGTGTTCCTTCTTATGGCTCATTCAAACCACTTAGATTAATGGGGAGAGGGAGGGGAGGCGAGATTTCCTTATACGTACATACTCCACTATCCACAAAACAATTGCTCGTCTTCGATATAGCATTGTACGTCCCCTAATGCCAATTCTCTAATGGTTCTATGGTACAGGAAACATTGTAACAAAAAAATTTGGTAACATCCTTAGGTCATTTCAAATGAAATATGAGTTATGTACAGACATGATATTGATAACTTGATGCAATACAGCTAAGTGCACATAATACATACTGTAGTAATCTGCACCAAGACACTGGCTGGTTCCACTAAGCCTTCTTCTGCTTTGGTCATCAAACAGTTTGGGTGATATAACAATGATCCTAAATTTGAATAATGCTGATGGAAAAAAGCTTCCAGTCCATAACTTCTATGAGTGTTCACAAAATGCATTCTTGTGGGGTGTCAATGGATGCAATTTGTCCAGTGGCAAGATTATGATGATCACATGTAGTAAAAGGTTCTCCCACACCTTGGGGAAGCAGCTGCGTGTGTAGCACGTCTGGTAAGTGTAACGTGACGTGGAATCACAGTATCTACAAACCCTGTTTTAACGGTATAAGTAAAGATTTTTGATAAATTGCATAAAATCTTCCACTTCCGGCTAATAGGTTATGCAAGACCTACAGAACAAAATCCAAACAAAATCACTCCAAGGACACTCCACACTGCACACACCTTCCAACCTCAATGATGTGCATCTCGATGATGCTTCCAAACCGTAGCATGCCTCCACATGTACACACACATGCACACACACAAGAGAAACACACACACTTACACGCACAAGGCTATTCATACATGCATGCTCATTTCATTTTCCTGTTACACTTGATCATATATATATATACATATATGTAGATATATATATGTTCATAAATATATACAACCAGTGCTGAATTTGTGTTCCATATCCTAACAAATTGAGGCTGGGTCGTGTGAGGAAGACCCTGGGTGATAGGTGCAGCACTCTTCACAGAATCAGCTCGAAGGCCCCAACTTCATTTCATTCCCCCATAAGGCTGGGCAACACTAATGGTTGGTTGACTGATACGGCACTGCCTGCAACAGAAGAGTCACTGTACTCCATGAATTCACTGTTTTTTTCTCCTCTCTCTTGGACTTATCCAAATTATATGATGTTGAGAAAAATCTATATAAAAAAAAGTGAAGTGAAAAATGTCATAAGAAAAAGTATATACTGCACTCTACTGAATGAATCCACTGGTCTTTTTTCTCTTGGACCTAATCAAAATTATACAAGATGGATGAGATATTCAACATTCAAAACAAAAAAGAAAGAAAATAAAATGTAGGCATCAGTAGAAGCCGGATATGCACTTGTGGTCTGTCACACTGGGTCAGATAAGATCAAAGCTTCAGAGTAATGGTCAGCGAACATTTGCGAAAGCTGGCAAATTCAACCTAGCGGGAACTCAGCCAACACTTTCTAGTTCTCACATCGGCCTTTTATCATCATCCACAGGACAGACACAGACACAAGTGCAAATGGTGAGACTCCAGGCACTTACCAAGTCTACTCGGACACCCCACTGAGAGCTGGAGGAGCAGGGGTGGGGGAGCTCATGTGACGCCCCTGTTCCTTCACGATGGGGTAGAAGTAAGGGTGCTCCATGGCCTCGTGAGCTGTGAGGCGCTCCTGGTGATCGTAACGGAGTAGCTTGTCCAGGAAGTCAAGTGCCTCAGGTGATACTAGATGCTGATTTTCACTATGGACAAAACGCTCCCACCGCTTTCGAGAATGTCTGTTAGGAAAGTGACAGAACACTGAGCCAACAGCAATAAACAATTATCATAACATGACTAAAGGTGGGAAAGCTTAAATAAGCACTGAAGGTAAATATCAATAACTTCTGAGAATGCTTGCAATACCAGCATAGCAAAGTGACAATACAATTTACTACTACAAAATAAGAATACTTAAACAAATTACTAGAGTAATGCCAGCTCTCATAACAAAATAGATTGGAAAACAGAAATTAATAATGAGATAAAATCAATAATTTTTATGAATGTTCTAAGAATGTTTGCAAGCAAAACGGTACCCCAGTGAGACAAAATTAATTTACTAATATAGAATAAGAACAATACTGAAATTAGCAAAGTAATGTCAGATAGTATAAGAAAATATCAACTTAATTATAGCACATTAAGCTTACCTTCCAAGGATATCATTGAACCTCGGGTCAAGTTCGATTTGATACTTCTCAACATACTCATAGAGCTCCTCGGTGCCCAAGACCTTAGCAATTCGTACCAACTGATCATAGTTGTCATGGCCGTGGAAGAAAGGCTCCTTGCGGAATATCATACTTGCAAGCATACATCCCAATGACCACATGTCAAGTGAGTAATCATACATCTGGAAATAAATTGCTTCATACAGTATGGAGCAATTTACATATGATTAATTTCGAAAGGGCCATACATCACAACATATCAAATGAAGCAATGGGCAGTCTCCCTAAGCATACAGAAAACTTAGCACTGACCTGATAATCTACTAGAAGCTCTGGTCCCTTGAAGTACCTGGAGGCCACCCTAACGTTATACTCCTGGTTGGGATGGTAAAACTCCGCCAGCCCCCAGTCAATGAGGCGAAGTTTCCGGTGTTCATGGTCAATCATGACATTATGGGGCTTGACATCTCTGTGCATTATACCCATACTATGACAATAATCTAGGGCCTGCAAGGAATTAATTATTGTTAGAGGAAAGCATCAAACTTCTACGATAATGAGAAATTATAAAAATAACTGCTGTTGTTGTTTGGGGGAGGGGGAAGAGCATGCAGTTCTTGAAGAAAGGTGCTGGGATATTCCTTAAATATTGATTCATGATGAAATGTCAACATTCTTGTGCATGTTTTAAGATGTCAACAAAGAATGAAGCAACTGCTGAGTGCAAGATGTGAACTTATGAAAACAATGCTACAGACGACCGGTGGAACACATGAATATTAATGTCCACACACATACTGCCTGCACGCCCACCTGCGCATGCATGCACGCACGCATGCACACATGCACACGCGCGCACACACACACACACACACAAGGATAGAGGCACCTTTATTAGCTCATAGAGGTAGTATCTGATGTCGTAGTCATTTAGAGTCTGGTACAGCTGCTTGAAGTCTGTGTTGTTGACATGCTCAAAGACCAGCGCCGGGGTGCGGGAGACTGGGTCCTTCACCACTGCCTGCAGGATGATGATGTTGGTCCCGCCCCGCAGGTTTTCTAATATCTTTATTTCTCTCTTGATTTTTTTCTTCTTAACCGGCTGGAAGTGAAAAACATTATTTTAGTTGTGTACGTACCTTCCTTTTTTTTACTTCAGTCTCTCAGACTAGTGTAAAGAACAATTCTACACAAAAACAAAAGCACAAATATCAAATATATAAATCTTATGAGAAAATTCTTTCACTTTAACTACCATACTTCCAAAGTTGAAGATTTATTCCCTGCCACTTTGATTGCTTCCCGGCAGATGAAACACTTACCTTAAGAATCTTGACGACACACTTTTCATTGTTGTTGATGTTAACTGCCTCAAATACTTCAGAATATTTGCCTCTACCTAGTTTTCTTACTAGCTGATAATCATCTTGTTGCCTGAAAATATGGAGAAATTATATGGAAACATTCTGACATGGAATTCAATCTTTAGAAGTATGTAATTTCAGTATGTACCTAACTATAACATGATTGCTTCTGTTCTGAAGATGCATGCAGCAGCAAACTCACCCCCACTCTATAACATGAGATTCATAGTCCCAGTACTCATGTGGTCTGTGGGCATTGACATCTGCATACACTCTCGCACGGCTTGCTAGTGGCATCTTGTGGAGGCCCCTGTACACCGTCCTACCAAACCCAGCCAGGTCTGCAGGAGGAAAAACACCTAACCTCACCACACGTCTGAAACTACAGGTCTTAAAAATCTAAGCTGAAATTATGAAATATGAAAGATATCCAGGAAATTAGATTCAAGATGGCATGATGTGCTGGCTCATGTCAATAGAGAGAAAAATTTTGCCAGTTTAAGGTGACACTATGTGAGAATAAGAGTTGTAAGAAGAATAAGGATAATCAAGTAGGTCATAACTCTGTGTTGGCCACACTCAGTGCCAGGTCCATTACACAACCAGTTGGGCAATACCTATGTGTGTGTTGTGAAATTGCCATCATGTCATGCAGGAATAGGTGAGAGAAAACCAGGAATTCCTTAGCAGTTCACAATGGTGCCTGCCATGAACCTGCACTTAGTAAAGCAGTGTTGAGCACTTCACTAAATACATGATGTACAGATACAAATCAAGAGCGGTGTCCCTTATGCTCATATCTACCTACAGCCAAATCTGACTAAGACTACTGGTATGTTGTACTCTGCAAGATATATGCTCTCTATCAATGTCATGCTTTGAAGTGACCTCAACAATTAGACTGTATGGAAGGAACAGTGTATAAGAAGCCAAAGATACTGTCTGATGGTGTTGAGAGTTTGAGAATGGTGCACAAAGCCAATTGTTTCCGATAGTGTAAAATGAGTGGTATTAATGTTAAGAGCCTTGACAATAATAATACAGTCATGAAAGAGTTCATGACTCTTGCATCTCATCAAGTATACTGGTAAAAGCATTATGACATGTGCTTTAGTTAGTGGTGAACAGAACTCAGCAAACTTAGAGGTGCTAAGAAAAGGTAGAAACTTTCTTTAAACTTGCAATCCTGCTGCTCGGTTCCAACATCTGCCACTGGTTTAGCACGGAGCTCATTCCTAAAAACAAGTAAATGAAAAATAACTCTAATCTTATTTCAACATTTCCACGATCTAATATGACTGTCTCCGTACGTGTACCATACCGGCATATGTGTGTCTGCATATGTCAGTTCTCAGAGCTAATTGTTAAAACTTCACAAGCTATCACAAGGAAAAGAGGGGATAGAGACAGCCTTCCTCCTGATAGGCCACTCACTAACTCTATAATCCTCTCAACACGTCACCACTAACCATGTATCACACTCACTCACACCTGCCACTACTTGACACACATTCACCCACCACACTTCATTCTTCCTCTAACACTGAAGTCCATTTCATCCAGGTATCCAGGCTGTAATGATTCACTCAATACATATCATCTATAGCTTGTGAAGATGAATCATTAGTCTGCATTCATTTAAAGTGTAACATTGTAAAAATCATAACCAAACCATAATAAGAAAGATGTGAGGCTTTCATCTACATACAGTGAAGATTAAAGCCATAGTCACATGAGCACTTTTCCTGGTAATACAATGCTAGGAACATAAAGTGGGCTTGAATTCAGCAATTAATATTTTGTTCCTGCCTTGGATCATGCACATTATTGATGGTTGTGTCTTGGTTAAAGCCATTATAATCCAACCCTGACTCATTACTATAACCTAACAATAATAAAAAAATAAAAAAAATGAAATAACATCTAAATTCATCAACCTAACCTAACAAAATCCTCCTCTATTGAATATATTAAATCAACACCCACTCTATTAATTTTACACACTCTAATCTTATCTCAAAATAACAGAAAAACATAAATTTAACCATACACACTATCTTTTGTCTTCAAGAGCCACAGATGACTACAAAGACTTCTTACTTCTTTGCTTCACCTTCACTAGGCAAGCTACTACTAAACATGCCATCAAGCCTTCAGTCTTGTTGTTGTAGTGTAAAGCCATAAGGTCCTGTACAGATCCCATGAACCCTGGTGATGTTCTATAAGGGTATCATGTGGTGGTTGTCCTGTCTTCTACAGAAAGGAACAGGTGAGGCAAATGACAGTGGATCATCATGATGGGTGGACATCTGGTTCCACTAAGAGGTTAGGCAAGTCAGGTGTCTTCTGCCTTGAACTGATGTTATTTGGACTGTTGGTGGTCTTTACTATCAGGTACAGCTAACCTCATGACTCAATTAAATGAAGAAGTTCAACTACTACTAAAGCTCTGCAATGTTCATGTCACAAGAAAATAACTCAATATTGACTCAGGATATCATAGTGACTCAACATTGCCGAAAAGTGCTCGTGTGACCGCGCCTTAAGAGAAACTCCCTTAGTTTAAAAACAGACCTAAATACTGAAGAAAGTCAACTCTCAGTAATGGAAGCAACACTTCCTCAGAGAGAGAGAGAGAGAGAGAGAGAGAGAGAGAGAGAGAGAGAGAGAGAGAGAGAGAGAGAGAGAGAGAGAGAGAGAGAGAGAGAGAGAGAGAGAGGGAGGGGAGGGGGGGATGCTGATTTCACAGACAGCATGTATGAAGTAACTCTTCACCTTACAACTGTCCTAATTAGAAGAGGAGGAAATAAACCCCTTGGGGAGCTCAGGCTTTCACTACCAGACAAACATTTTCACAGACTGTCTCCTACACTCACTACACATTCTGTTAAGCTTTTAAAGTTCAGTGGTTGCCTGAGAGGAGAAAAACTGCTGAGTGGGTGTAAATATCAACAGAAAACATAATGTTACTAAATACCTCTTTTGTGATTCATGGTCCTTCACGGCACTTCCAAATCCTGAGAACCAAATAGCACTTTTGATAGAGCATGTATTTTTGTCTTTTCACTTGACACACGTACACAAACACACATTGACACACACCATCACTATCACCACCACCACCACCACTGCCACCACTACACACTCCTGGCCAGTTAGTTGTTCTGACCTCCTTTCTCTCACACTTCCCCCTCTTACATGAACTTGGATTCTAGCGGTACCCTACTGCCACACCACCTACTACACTCCCTCACTCATCCTCTGCCACCAAGGGGGTATAAGGTCTGCTCTGATAAGATAGTGCCACTTTAATCTATGAGAATGTGGCACAGTACTTTCACCAGCCAGAGGTGCTCTTCAACTGAGGGATGATGCAATATCCTGCCTTATCTCTCCTGAGGCAGCGTGGATATTCACATGTACATGGTATGGTTAGTCATGTTCCAGTGTTACCAAAACAAGTCTGTGTCACCATAACTCCCTGCAAAGTGACGATGCAACTCCCTCCCTCATGTGTGTCTGTGTGCCACGTAAGTTTTTGTGTGTGTTTATCTATGTGTGTGAGAGTATGTGTGTGTGTGTGTTTATACAAGTGTACAAACTCCAGAAAAAAAATATTTTGACAGTTGCTAATGGCATAGTGAACATCTGTGGTCAAAAGGTTACTATTTCAAGCCTTTGCACTGTTCACTGCATTAAAAACTGGTTAAGAGACAGGAATGAAAACAGGTTTGATGAATTCAGAAAAAAAAAAATGTCAAGTATCCATGATTCTAATTATCTTACATCCTGTTTACTGAATTAGAGAGAGAGAGAGAGAGAGAGAGAGAGAGAGAGAGAGAGAGAGAGAGAGAGAGAGAGAGAGAGAGAGAGAGAGAGAAATACATATCAAACAGTTATTTCTAACTTAATATAATGATGTCTTCAATGTAACACTACTCAATACCTCTATAGCTTAATCAACAAAAACTAAAAGCACAATATTTAGACAGCCACACAGACACACATGCATATACAAAAAAAAGAATAAATAAATAAATAAAAAATAATAACAAATAAATAATAAAAAAAAAAAACTAAATAAATAAATAAATAAATAAGATGGCAGTAACAATCTCTGCAGAGTAAACAAGACAAGATCTGCATTAAAGGAGAAGTAGCAGAAATCAAACAGCAAGCCTTGTCTGACAGTAGTATAGATAAAAACAGCCCTATAGTCCCACCTGACCCATGACTATATCACCTCAGCCTGCCACACACCACACTAAGCTGGTCTGAAGCAGGATGTATGCAGAGCACCAGTGAGGATGAAAGACTGCCTGTGCAAGGGTCATGAAGGCACCTCTTTACCACACTCTCTGTTAAGTAACAACTGAAGGCAGCCAATGAATGGAGTAAGCTGTGTGGAGTCAATGAGCTGTCTGTATCTGAGCTGGTTATAGTGAGTGCTTATCTGACTTTGTCCTACTATGAGTGACTCTTTGCCGGGCCAATACTGGGTTCCCAGGGTGACTAGCCATCAAAAGCCAACATATTCACCTCAGTTGCTAAGAGATATTGGTTTCATAGCAGTGACATTGCCTGACATTCATGATGTATGTTAGTGTGTGTTTATCAATGTTTATAATGAAAATCTCAGTATACACTTCACAAAGTCAAGGATCTTTGTATAGGCTACATGCAAGAAAATTAACTTTATTGGTAATGATTTTGCACATCTCACTAGTCATGTCTTGAGTAGCAATTATATAATGAAGACATTCATAATATTAACTTGGCAAAAAGTTGAGTACCTCCAACCTTTCTCCTAGAACAACCCTGTGACATGAAATGGATACTTTCCTTGATCTTGTAAAACTCAGGGTTGGGAAGCCATAACTGTGCCCATACAACAAGATACATGAGGAGCACTCAGCTCATACTTCCTCTTTCATGTTGTCGTTAATTGTGTGGTTGAGAGTCATGTATGAATGTAGCACAAACAAATGTTTTCCAGATGTTGGCACTCACTAAAGGGGTAAGGAGGGGGTGGAGGCAGAGCTTGGAAGATTAGTGTGAATGTTGTAAGGCAGAGAAATGACTACAGAGATGACTTGGATGATTGCTATGGTATTGGTCACCTTGGTACTGAAGGTGAAGAGATGACAGACTTGAAATAGCTTAATATCCTCTCCTGACTACTGAACAGAGCTTTCTTGAAAAAACACATCAGTAAAAGTGACTGTGTGTCAAGGAAGAGATGGAGAGAACATTTCACTTCAATTATAAAGAGGAAATGACTGACAATAGCTCTAAGTGAAACACCTTTAGTAATAATATGGATGGTAAAATGTTGCAACACAGTGAAGAGGCATGGGAAGAGGAGCCTATAAATTAAGCCTGATAAAACAAATTGCACATGATGCTGAGGCTTGGCAGGGTGCCGTGTGACTAGGGACAGCAGACATGATGTGTCACTGCCCTTACAAAATGTTCCTACTGCTGTAACTAATGATATCAATGATGGTGGTGGTATGAAGTGTGAGGAAATAAAGAAATGCTACAGCAGAATGAGTGTTTCACCATTGCAACAAACAACTGCATCCTCTACCATAAAATCAACTACAATATAATACATACAACTAGTCAAAGCTGAACATTTCTAAAACTCCACCACAATTTCCAACACAACTTTAAAAACCGAGATAACAAAAGAAAGCTTCAAGAATGGCCTATCAATCATTACATACCTTGATTCAATATACAGTATTGCTATGTGAATAAGTAACTCATTTACTGTTGAGAGCAGTCTTCTAATATGATGCGGTAAAAGCACCACTACAATTAGGAAGCTAAAACATTGTCAAGTAAATGCCAAGGATAACAACTCTTCCTGTACTGCCAATGATCAGATTACAAGAATTATTTTGTAGTGCATTTTTATTCTTATGTGTGCGTGTCTCTAAACTTCCCTAATCTACTGCATGCCAAGCTGAATACATATCTCCTCCACTATATAATGTAATTCCCAGCCACATATAGTTTTTTAATAATTCCTGGGATAGCTACACTATATCCCAGAGTTGTGTTCTGCTTAAAGGTGTCCAGACCTACCTAAATATACACACTGCCAGGCACCTCCTCACATATTGCCTCAGGCCATTGCAAAAGAAGGATAAATCTTCATTTTGCCACAGTGAAGTGCTTGATGGTCAGCCAAGTTTTATAAAGACACTGCACATCTTATCCCACAGTATATTGGCAATCACTGTCTTTCTTTTAATTCATCGAAAACTAAATCACACCATCATTATCATAACTCTCCTCAGAAACTTTACATATAGAGTTAATTGAAAAGTAAGTTTAAAGTATCAACATAGTGGTAAAGCTAAGTTACACCAACATAGTAAAGGCAATTGAGGAATTTTGATAAGGATGAGTGCCAATCCCCATCAGTGAATAAACACCGTGATTGAGACAGTCTAATAACCTTCACAGACAAGCCCTGACCACTAACCACTGTCTAGCTCGACCTATACAAAGCAACTACCATCTCATCTTCTCAATCTTCATAAGACCTTATTCCCACTGTGTAGTAGGATCACCCGCTCGTTAACATATTCCATTTGCTTTCTATTCATTGCACCCTCTTCTTTTAGTCCAAGTTTATTTATATCACACTTCAGCATCTCATTTCATCTTCAATTCACCAGCCTCTACAATGCCACTGCAGGACAACGGCTGCTCTAGAATTTGCACAATTTGTCTCGGCAATAAACCAACTCGGTCATTATCCCAAGAATTCCTGCAACAAATACATAATACAGTTCAAACACAGCATCCCCTTAACCCTTTCACCGAAACACGAAACTATTACCTGAACCAGATGCAATATGTGAAGTCTTCATAAGTATCTACATGAAAGTTAGCGATTAAAAAAAACATACATTTTACAATTTTTTCCCCAGTTTAAAGATTGGATGTGGCTGTAGAACTAGCAAAGGTGTCTCAGAGTTATTGATAATGGAGGAAAGATGTACCAAGAGGCTGTGAAAGGGTTAAACAGTGTGACCTGACGTCTAGTTCTGGCCAGTCATTTTTTATTTATATATATATTTTTTTCATATATCATTTGGTCAGTAAGATCAGTCCTGCCCTAGTCTAAACGGTGAATGGACACAGCTTCACACCACCACTCTATATCTGTACATAAGTTTCATATTTTAACATACCACAGTCCACCTACAGTTGCGTTTCCTTTCATCCAGAGAAAACATTGCCTACATATATTCATTTAATTCATGTGTTAGCTAGGTTATATGACAGATTCTTTATCTGTTCCTACCTAAGTATCTTCTGCTTCTTCCTCATCAGTTTCTCACGTTTTGGGATCTGCCGTCACACACTTCAAGCCACTAAGCAATAGTCTACATTCATGACCCTAATAAAACAATCATGAAGTAAAGAGATAGCCCCATTCCTTTAACACATTTGTTATCATGGACAAACTAAGATGCAATACTGATCTCTTGCTTGATAAGAGTTGATGCAAAGTAGTGTTTCTATTATCAAATATAGAAAAATGGGTTAGTATATACATAAGACTATTTCAAATAACAAGGACATTTTTTTCCTACTTTTCCACAATACTAATGTTTTAAGGATCAATGTTAAAGGGAGATAAAGAAATTCTATTTTTCAAATAACAAAAACAGGAGATGCAGTTATACAAATTTTTCCTCTGATATTGAGATGTACAAATCAGGTGAAAAAATTTCTAACACTACATGGAGAAAATTTGGGGTTACAGACATGAAATACTAGAGACAGGACATTATTTCACCTCTCAGCCTCTTACCTTGGGACCACACCAGCCCTATTTGGAGGTAGAAAAGGCTCACTAACTGGACCTGAGGTAGCACAAAGCTAGTCAACATCAGATAATTCTGGCTACACCTAACCTGACATTAAAAACATCCTTGCTATGAACAATTAAAGAGATAAAGTGTTTGATTATTTGTGGATAATATATTGTAAGGCATTTCAACCAGTACCAGGTGTTATATTTCAATAGCATTTCCTAACCAAATGAATAAACCCAATAAATATTCATATTCTGAATAAATGAGGTGAGTAGACATGCACTCATTTAGCAAGTCATAGGAGAGTGTGAGTAAACCAGGTAAATATTCCTAATTTGGTAATTTTTTCAACACTAGGTGAGTGTTTCCTGACTGGGCTATTTCAGAGTGCCAGGTGAGTAAACCAGGTGAATATTTCCTAATTTGGAATTTTTTTCAGCACAGCATCACTTAAAAACAGGTTATCTTTCACTTACAAACTTATAATTAGATGAAAAGATACAAAATTTCAGCACCAGTCTCATCTCAGCGAAAACTCCAAAATAAAAAAGGGAATGAGATAAATGAATAAATTACATGAATAATGAGAATACGAGCACATGATATATACTCAATGACCTTGAACTTTGCCTCTTTCGCGCTCAAATCACCACCTGCCTATAGAAGCACACCCGATACTGCTACTACGAGCCCTGTGGCGGCAAAACCTCCACCAAAAAGCAACAGGAAGGCAGAAAAAAACAGGAAAACATGAGCGAAGAGATGAGACTGCAGCACCTGAACGCATTTTACACCCCTTCTTACATCTCCATTTCCCGACTTACCTATAACATTCCTGAAAGCGATCTTGAGTTACAGGTCTTCCAAAATGCCTTGTACACCGGTATCCAGTCAGTAAGGTATGGAGTTTAGTCAGAAAGTCGGTGAAAATGGAGGGAGAAGTGGGAGGTGTGTGCCGGTCTGCTCAATATGGCCGTCGCGGGGCAGTGGCGGGCTGGGGCTCAATGTGGCCGTCCCTCTAAGGGCTATTGGAAGCTGCTCCACGCGGCCAACAGATGGCTCTACACGTCCTCCTCAGCCCCCTCCACACCTGGCCCACCACGCCACCACACCCGACACACCACGGACACGATAGATAATAAGAGGAAAGACCTACGGGAATGAGTTATAAAGAGTAATGGTGATATTCCTAAACGTTCGGTCATGTGCGGGGTTGTCATACGCATCCCTCTGCCGCTCCCTCGCCGCCACACCCGCTACTTATACAAACGTTGCAGTTCCCTAATGGTCGCAAATTGATGGATATTTTAACTCCCTACTGCGGGTATAGATGACACTGATGTATTAGATATGAACATTACGGCCAGGTTTAAGAAATATACGCGTAAATTTCAAAATGCATAATCTGTACCAGCGCTGGTGATGAAATATACATCCAAGTATCCGGGTTTGCGATTTCATAAACACCCGCTTCCGCATCCGCATCTTAATAACTCGCACACAGAGAGTAAAGGTGAATATGCTAACGATGATGGGGAAAATAATAAAAACACTGACTGAGTTCTGATTCATTTAACACCAGAAAGTACGGTCTGGAAATCCGATTATGATAAATAAATGTCAAGCACCTCTCCGCATCCGCGAGATATCGGGGTCTGACATATTAGCATATCCGTGAGGAAAAAGAGAAAGAAAAAAAATCGGAACCTACCATATGTAAAATGAGTAAGCTATGACAATTTAATAGCCGAGGTCCCACATACGCACCATCAGTTGGTGACTTGACTGACTGCAATATCCAACAATCTGACATCCACGTACCATGCAAGTCTACTCCACCACACACTCCACACTTCACACGCGACGGTGTCTCCTCCACACGGCACCGCAGTTGTACTAGATCACCAAATAGCGTTGCAATGATGAAGGAAATGAGTTGATGTGGTGTGCTATCCTCGACGTTCTCTCATCATTAAATAAATTATCACTCATTTATGAATACGAATTAAATAGGCTGCTCTCACCTCACTTAATCAGCTAATCTGCCTCAAAACATCAAATCCCATCACAATTTTCAAGTCATGTGAAATTACTAATTCTGTGATAATCCATGATGTATTTGCAATGATGGTAGGCTACAGTGTACTTTCTTGCACCACTAATACCATACCTTTATTTATTTGCTGGGAGTGAGTTGTGAAGTATGATGAAATGTTACTTCAGCCAGTATAATCTTTCTAATCTCTCACATTCAAATGTTATCACGAACAAACCTTGACTGATAAGAAACCATAAGAGTAGCATATGCCTGATCTGTTTCATGACATACAAGAAATACAGTGGCAGTAGGTATTCTTAGTTGCTGCCAAGAGTGTAATAAAGATGTCCACCAGGGTTGACATGTAATGTGTGTGTGGCAATGTGTTACAAGTCTGGGTCACCCTTTATAGGATGGTCAATCAGGTAGATAGATAAGATCATAAGAGTAATGAATGAAAGTTACGGGACAGCAGATTATCATTATGGTTTTGTTTGTTACTGAATAACATGTATGGTTATGAAGAACACTTTTTTTTTTCATCCAAATAAATGTCACTGTAAGTTTGTAACATTTATTTATCATACAATTCTGATGTTTTATATAATTTCTTATAAAATGTTGATAAACTTTAATAACTTAAAATAAAATAATTTCCCACTCATCACATCTTACAAACATCCATTAACCAAGAAGATAAATGTGAAGTATGAAAACTGAAATGCAACAAAAGTAGTAGCAGTATATAATAAATCTTACAATTATGTGATATTCTGTTTCCTCTGGTTGGAATGTATAAAATTAGAGAATAAATTAAACACATTCATTGAAGTGTCAGAGAGAGAGTTTTCAAATAATGGCATGACAAGTATAATGATTGTTCATGAGTTCAGCACAAAGAGTGATGTTTGAGGAAGGCCAGGAACGCACACCACAACGCAACAAGCTTTGCCTAGACTGCCCTAATGGAGTTTGGGAAAGGATTCCTTCTGGTGTTGACCAGAGTACCAAGGCCCCACTGGGAGGGTGGAGAGGCTGTTGCTACTGCTCCACTTGCCAACATCTCCACTTCCACACTCACCTGGGAGAAGCCAGCCTCCTGCAGGATACCAGTCACCTGCAAGTGTAACACAAGTGATCACATTCTAATCAGTTCATTAACTCTTATGAAAAGATTATAGACCTGATCTTTATGAATCCATACTTTTATTTCCAGAACCTCCAGCAACTCACACTGTGAATGATGCGCTGCTCTGTTGCCTCACTCCTGCACTGAACTGTCACTGTAGCAACCAGCGAGTCGCCGGCATGGTGCCAGAAGCGAGGGTCCTTGCAGCTTTCCACATGTTCTATCTCCAATATCTGAAGGAGAAACCATTCATGTTGTATAACTCAAAGGCATTATACAGTCAGACTCTTTAATGAACAGTGTGTGTGTGTGTGTGTGTGTGTGTGTGTGCGTCTCCATATCTATTAATGTCCAGCTTTTCTTAAAATCATGAATATTCCTTGCGTTGACCACTTCCACGTCTAAACTATTCCATGCTTCCACCCTTCTATGAGGAAGCTATATTTTTCACATCTCTCCTATAAGTGGCCATTTTAGTTTTTCCCATGCCCTCTCGACATTCTTCCATTCCACATACACAGATCTTCCCTATCCATTTTTCCATGCCAATCATCACTCTGTATATTGCTATCAGGTCTCCCCTTTCTCTTCTGTTTTCCAGGGTTGGAAGTTGCATTCTTTTCAGTCTGTCTTCATAAGTCAAATCTCTTAAGTCAGGCACCATTTTCGTTGCAGCCCTCTGTACTTTCTCTAGTTTCCTTATGTGTTTCTTTAAGTTCGAGCCCACTGTATTGTTGCATATTCAAGCCTCGGTCTTATCATTGCAGTAATTATTTTCTTCATCATTTCTTCATCTAGATATCTGACGCCACTCTTATGTTCCTCAATAAGTTCAATACTTCTCCAATTATTTTGTTTATATGTCTCTCTGGCGATAGGTCATTGGTAATTGTCACCCCAAGGTCTTTTTCTTCATGACTGGTTTTATGTCTTCATTTCCTATCTTGTACATACTCCTGATTCTTCTTTCACTCTTGCCAAACTCTATTTTCTTGCATTTTGTCGTGTTGAACTCCATTTGCCATGTACAGCTCCATTTCCATATTCTGTCCAAGTCTTCCTGGAGTAGTTCGCAATCTTTGTCACATCTCACTTTTCTTAACAATTTTGCATCGTCTGCAAATAGGCTCACATAACTGGACACCCCATCCACCATGTCATTTATGTAGACTGCGAACATTACTGGTGCCAACACTGATCCCTGTGGAACTCCACTCTCCACCAATCCCCATTCTGATGGTCTGTCCTTAATTATTGTTCTCATTTCTCTTCCTACCAAAAGTCTTCCATCCATTTTAGTAAACTGCCATGCACTCCTCCTACCATTTCAAGTTTCCAGATCAGTCTCTGGTGTGGTACCTTATCAAAGGCCTTTTTTAAATCCAGATATATTCCATCAGCCCAACCATCTCTTTCCTGTATTACATCTATCACCCTCGAATAGTAACATATCAGGTTTGTCGTGCATGAACGCCCTTTCTAAAACCAAATTGACACTCACAAAGTATGTCATTTTCTCCAAGAAGTCTGTCCATCTATTCTTCACCACCCTCTCACACATCTTAGCTACCACACTTGTAAGTGACACTGGTCTATAGTTCAATGGGTCTCTCTTGTTACCTGATTTATAGATTGGGACAATGTTAGCTCTTTTCCAGTCTTGGGGCACTACACCTTCCCTTAATGAGGCATCAATTACTTCACAAACTTTTTCTGCCAATTGCTCCCTGCATTCTCTTAAAATCCATCCTGATACCCCATCAGGTCCCACAGCTTTTCTCACTTCTAAACTCCCCATCATGTTCTTGATCTCCTCCACAGTTACTTGAAACTCCTTCATAATCCCTTTCTGTTCCATTACCAGTGGTTTGTCAAAAGCAGTCTCCTTTGTGAATACCTTCCGAAAGCATCCATTCATAGCCTCTGCCATTTCCTGGGATCTTCACTGCATACTCCATTTACTTCTAAACTTTCAATACTTTCTCTATTTTTGATGTTGTTGTTCACATGTCTGTAAAAAGCCTTGGTTGGTCTTTACATTTATCAATTATATCCTTTTCTTGTTTCTTTCTTTCTTCTCTTCTAATCAACACATATTCATTTCTTGCTCTTTTGTAACTTTCCACTGCTTAATCCGTCTTTTCCTTCTCCACCTCTTCCATGCATCCTCTTTTCTTGTTCTAGCCTTTTCACATCTATCGTTAAACCAGTCCTGCTTTCCAACTTCTCTATGTTGTCTTATTGGTACAAATTTTTCTCACCTTCTTTGTATATTTTTATAAATTCCTTCCACTTTTCATTTGCTCCTTAGCACTCTTGAATTTCATCCAATTTGTCTCTTGAAAGAATTTCTTTAGGTTTCCAAAATCTGTCTTGGCATAATTCCATCTTCCCACTTTATATTCTTCATTTCTTCTAGATTTCTCTTCGTCTATCACCTTGAACTCCAAAACTGCATGATCACTCTTTGCTAAAGGGCACTCCACCCTCATCTCCTCAATGACCATTGGCTCTGTACTAAAGACCAAGTCCAGTCTTGACGATGCTCCCTCTCCTCCAAACCTAGTATCTTCTTTGACCCACTGAGTTAACACATTTTCCATTGCCAGTGTCAATAGTGTATTTCCCCATGTTGTCTCTGATCCTTCCATTGACCAGTCCTCCCAACACACCTCTTTACAATTAAAATCTCCCATCATTATAGTTCGTTCACAGCCACCCAACATTTCTTCCAGACATGTTCCTGTATCACTTATCATTTCTTCATATTCCTGTACTGACCATGCATTTGTCTTAGGTGGTACGTACACCACTATGTAGTGCCTCTTTGTGTGTGTGTGTGTGTGTGTGTGTGTGTGTGTGTGTGTGTGTGTGTGTGTACATATTTGAGAATCAGCTGTCACAGAACAATGCAAAAGAAAAAATAAGCAGATTGTTTCTATATGGCTCAACAAGAACAAGCAGTACTATACCTTATCAATACATTTTCTGGTATTCTCCTCAGACCCAACTGGTATTCTGAGGATGAGAATGGAAGCCGATTCCTTGAGGAGAGGCAGTACTGAGGCCAGGATGAGACTGGCCAAGACCAGGGAGCAGATTGGGTCAGCCACAAGCCAGCCATACCAGTCAATTAGGAGAGATGACACAATGACAGCAACACTGCCCAAGGTGTCAGCCATAATGTGCAGAAACACGCCTGAAAGAAAACCTTTATTCATACACTTTACTATTAATTCCCTCCCTGAAATGTTTCCAAGGGGAGAGAACACTAAATTAGTATCTGCAGCACAAACTGAATGCCATAGTCTCCAAGGGTTTTCCCCACAATTTTTTGCCCAATCTAACCCCACATCAATTTTTCTTGTTTTACTCATACTAAGTAAATCTCTTCTTCTATTTCAGAGACAACACCAGAAGTTCACTGTTCTCACAAAATTGGCCAATGAAAGATATTGCATTCAAGAATCTGAAAGCTTCTACTTCATCCTTGCCATATCAACACTTATAGGCAATTCAGATCTGCACATGGAATAGCCTCACTCACCTTGCATGTTAGCATTAACAGCATGGCTATGACCATGAGAGTTGCTGTGATGACTGTGCTGTGATCCTGTTCGACAGTGACTGTGACTCCCTTCATGTGAGTGGCTGAAGGAGTGTGTGTGACTGGAAAGTGGAGATTTTTCTATTCATAATTTACAAAAATGACAGTAAACCCAGAATTTTTGACATTTCTAAGACACATTCTAATTCTTAAAGATGTTTGCCAGATTCTCACTCACCTAAAGGATACCATTCCGAACACATTGATGATGAGACCACACACTGCTACAGCCAAGAGTCTCTCAGTGTGCACCTCAGGAGGCTCATAGAGACGACCCACAGCCTCGTACAGCACCATCAGCCCAATCTGTGCCAAGATAAAGAGTCTTCTTGATCTAGCTTCCTTCCACTGATTGCTGTTCAAATTTTCAACAATGCAAAGCTTAGAAATCTTTCAATATTATATTATGAACTTAGTCACTATAAGCAGTAATATACATAAGGAGAACCTTTGGAGAGAGAGGGAGCTTGAAGCAATAGCTTGTATCACAACTCTATAGAATAAGCAGTATACATACCACAGTCAAGAAGAGGCCATTTACGAATCCTGAAAGCACCTCAATTCTTCCATACCTGTGAAGAGAGAGAAAGAGATCTTCATAACCTTTGAAGGTGACACAATTATGGCACATGAGATGAATGCATGATGATTTATTTCACAAATCCTTCAAATTCTTACCCAAATGGAAAGGTCTTTGTTGGTTTCCAGGTGGCCATGATGGAGGCCACCAGACCCATGACCAGTGCTGAGCAGTCAAACAGCATGTGGAAGCCATCTGAGATGAGGCCCAGGCTATTGGTCCACATGCCATAGGCAAACTCCACAAAAGTGAAGCCTGAAAAGAATATTTAATAATTTAATGAAGAGAACAAACAAGAGACACATATAGACATATCTAGATCAACTAAAAAATACTTGCAAAGGGGTTCATGTAGAGAATACACTTATCATGTGTTTCATCACTCAAAATAGGACATGCCTTTTTAACAATGAAGATACAAGGTATAGCATGACTTCCTGCAGATGTTACTACAGGTAACAGTACAGGTTATTTCAAATGGAAAATGTTTTATACTTGTATGCATCTTGAGGCCTTGTCTAGCCATGGTATGAAACTGAAGTGTTTTTTGGGTGACAGGTACAACAGCCAGGCTGGTATGGATGTTTGTCGTAAAAACATTATGTCCACCTTACTGTCTGTGGCAATTTTTTTTTCTGTCAAAATTATGCAGTATAATTTACATGTGTTCACTACACTGTCTTGACATTAAACTGTAAGTGACTGGCAAGCAACTGTCAGATTTGCTTAAGCTGTATGGTGTCATGTAGCCTATAATTTTACTTACTTTTCTTAACTGTAGCAATGCTATTACTACGTAATGTTTACCTATAAATCACCTGTGTGTCTCATCACAGGACACTGTTATATCTCAAAACTTGAGGTAATGACAACTGAATAACTCACAATTGCACCATCGGACATCCTGTATCAACAAAACCAAAAGACACCAGGCTGGCCACTGTCACCTGGCGACATTTAAACTTCATACCACAGTTAAACAAGGCCACTAGATGCATATGTGTAAAAAACACTTTCCACTTGGAACAACTTGTGTTTTTACCTCTGGTAATATCTACAGAAACTCATGCTACATTCTGTATTATAAGGCAAAAATACTAGAAAAATCATCTAACCACTAAAATACAGGGACATTCCTTGCTGATGTTCCTTTCATCATATTTTTTCTCAGGTAAAACCACAAATGAAACTTGCAAGAGTAACTTCTAACTCTCTCCCAAATTTATTTTCAATAAGAGGCTCTTTTGGACCATATTTGCCCTTATGTGACATGGAAGTCAACAGCCACTTATCCTTGTCCTGGCAATGAGAGGAAGAAAATTACTATTTTCCCCTGCAGCCAATACTGTGGTTCATAGGACACTGAAGCTCACTGGGGGGATATCATTGTGAGGGAAGGGTCTTCACAGGCCACAAGATGTGTGGGAAACTGAAATTAACCCCCAAAAAGAAATGTCAACTATTGTCGCCACCCGTCCTTTAGGGGTTAAGTAACATGAAAACGACCTTCAGAATATGATCAATTAAGCAATAAAGCAAGACAAAACAACAACCTGCTCACATAAATTAACACAAAGGAAGTAGAATATAGTCCTGCTGTTTCTGTTAGCAAGGATGAGTTTGAGGTTGGAGGTGAAGAGAGTGAAGAGAGACTGGGACCGCTGCAGTGCCCCGGCCGGCAGGGTATGCAGAGGTAGCATGTTGGTGCCACTTGATGTCTTGCTTGAGGTTAGTTGTAGGGTGGCTGTAGAAACAAAGAAAAGTGTAAAAACATAAGGAAGAATAAGGGAAGCTAAAAAAGCCATCAAGCTTAAACATGGCAGTCTCTGTTTGAGATGTAGCTATATATTTCCATTTATCATCCCCATTCATGAATCTGTTTAATATTCTTTTAAAGTTCCTAAATTAGTCAGCACTAACAACTATATAATTGAGGTCACCTCATTCATCTATCACTATATTTGAGAACCAGTTCCTTTTCTAACTCTTTTTTTCAACAAGTGACCCACACATTAATGGAATGAGGCTTTATAACTGCAGGTTCATAATTACAATTTGCAAAAGTATTTTGTCCAACAGTCTTTTACAAGTTACTCATCCTGTTCTCAGTCATCATAACGAGATAGGAATTCAAATCAAGTGTGCAGCAACATTAAAGAAGATTAACATACCAGCTGCCAACATGATGATGCTAAATACAACACCCCCAGAAAATGCATGTTCCAGTTGTTTTTTTGTGCCGTCTTCTGGGTCGTCCTGCACATGCACAGCTGAGGGCCTCCACACAGCACTCACCAGGAGCGCTGAGCAGAACATTGCCAGAGTGCCCACCCGTGCTGTCCTCACCACATCCAGTCTGAGGAGTGAGGGAACATTAAGTCACACACATAATGCAAGAACTGAGAGTACACTTACATTTGTTGTTTCATACACAGAATAAATATCTTATCATTCTTTGTCAATTTCTCTTTGCTAAATTCGGAATGTGTGAGTCTCCTGCAGTAATTCACAGTTTTCATTTCAATAAAAACAAGGAGCATATTACCTTACAGATATTCACAGATACATAACAAAGCCACAAAAGGCTCCTACCTCTGGTTACACGCAGCATCAACGTATGAGTGCAAAACAAAGACAAAGAGAGCGACAACGAAGGCCTGAGGCAAAAACTGCAAGATTCCAGGACCAGGTGTCTCCTTGGGGGAAAACATGAAAACAAGATAGTAATCATGACTAAATCTAACCAGGTGATAATAATCATCTCTGTGGCCTTTACATATAGTCATGGTGAGAAAAAAAAGCATTTCTGAATACATGTCTTTGTGTCAGTCAAGGTGAGTCTCATTACCTGTGTCAGCCACACAATGAGAGCAAGTGGGATGAGGAACAAGGTAGAGGCAATGGCTGTGAGTGCCTGGAGGCGCCGAGAACCCACCACATCCACTGCCAGGCGCCGGCCCCCATTGTTGACATAGGCTTGAAGGCAGAGGGTAAGCAACAGCACCACAATCCCTCCCTGCCATCAGTAAAAAGATCTTCATGAGAACATAGGAACACAAGGGAAGCTACAAGATACTGTCAGGCATACATGTGGTAGCTCTCATATCAAATGATGTTGAGATAGGCTTGGAGGCAGACAGTGAGCAGTAGGAACACCACAATCCCTTCCTGCCATCAGTAAAATATGAGTTAAATCTCCAAAGAACTTATGAGAATAAAAGAAAGCTGTACAAATTGTCCCAATCTCTTTTCACTGCAAAAGTTTAAGAAATTGCAATTGTAACTAATATATAAGTCCTTGAAATTACATACTATATACATATGCTATGGTTGTCTCCCTAAAAAAAAGAGGTAGTCTAAGGAAAACACACAGCTCTCACATTCACACTCACTTCCACTACTCTCTTATTCCCTCACTTTATAGATATCAACTGCACAACTTAAAATTTATAGAATTATGTACAAAAAGCATGAGAGAAAGAATATCAAAATCATTCCTTCTCTCTATAAACATAAGCTAGATAAAGATTGACTTCCACTATGCCTTATACTTTCAATCCTAAATTCTGTGATATTTTGACAGTTCCTTTACAAATGTGGAAATAATAATAGATTCACTGGGCAAAATATTGAAGTGGAAATGAACACAACAGTTTCAGGTGTGCCAATAATTTTAAAAAATGTCCTTTTTAAATGCCATTTTGTTGCCCAAAGCCAGAGGTTCTCTAAAAATTAATAAATAACACATTTCAGCATACTACTCCTTAAGTAATATTCTTGTTATCCTGAGAGAGAGAGAGAGAGAGAGAGAGAGAGAGAGAGAGAGAGAGAGAGAGAGAGAGAGAGAGAGAGAGAGAGAGAGAGAGAGAGAGAGAGAGAGAGAGAGAGAGAGAGAGAGAGAGAGAACCTGACTTCTGATCACAACTGTACCTCATGATCGGAGAGCCCCGTCCATGCCAGGAGGTAGTAGAGGAGGTGCTTGATGCCGTGGTGCTGCTGTCCTTCTGGGTGTTCTGTGGTGTGGCCTGCATCATTGTCAAACAGGACCAGGGACAGCACGCCAAGGACAAACCAGAACGACCCACGTAGCTTCCCAGGTCCACCAATGCCTGTAGGATTTGTTGGGTGTCATTACTGCCTTCGTTGCTCTTCTCTTATCAGAACTGAAGAGTGTTAGAAATTAAGGAAAGTTGCAAGAAGCCATCAGGCTCACACATGGCAGTCCCTTTATGAAATCTTAGGCATAAAGACTTCTGAATGAGGTTTGTGTATGGATGATATATTATCGTTAGTCCAATAAAAAGAAAAAAGAAAAGGCAATATCTTAGTGTTATGAATTGTATCCAAAATAATCATGAGTATAAAGTCATTACCTGTGGATTTGGAAATAGAGAACAAGAACAGTGTGAGCTGGACAAAAAATAAGAATGAATAAAGAATAGTAAAAGTTAACACAAGTATAAATAAAATAAAAACTATTATCACACAAACTACACAATTAACAAATCCTTAACACTTTCTTCATACACACACATTCCTTCCATCATCCATAAAGAAGTGACACAAGAAGAGTGACTTGCCTTTCAGCACTGCACCCCACACTGCCAGCACCACTGTGTCAGCATGTTCACTCAGCACCACTGCTCTCAGGGGACCCACTTGGGACAGCCCATAGAGCCACAGCAGATTGAGACAGGTCTGTACAAAGGCATGACGAGCAATGTTTATCCACACAACCTGCTGCAGCTTCTTGTGGCTTGACAGAGGCCGCTGCACAAAGCCATACACCAGGGAACATCTGTCAGAAGTGAGGTGTGCTTGTATCAATCATGTCTTCTATGGTAACTTTGTTTACATAAGGAATATTTCTGCATAGGTATAGTGTCTTCAATTTTTGTTTCTTTTACACAGCTGGTCTTTCTCCAAACATGTTGATCTCCATCTAAATGACATATGGAAATTAAGCTTAGTGGAAGAGAACATCTGTTAACCCCTTCAGTAATAGGACATACTTTTACCTTGACATTTGAGTACGATTAGACCATTTTATTGACATTAGGAATGTTCTATGGAGGTCAGAAGATTGGCTAGTCTTCACTATTTAAATCCCACACATGAGTTTCTGAAGCTGCATAAAATCAAACAACAATCAGAATGAATATGGAAATGTATCATGGTACTGAAAAAATTAATGTGAAGTACTAAATCAATAAATATGCATGTTGAAATTATCATCATCTACAGTCTGTCCTAAAAAATACTTGTACAACAGCCGTGGCACCAGGAGGCAATAATTCTTTGTCCCTTGAGGATGAACTCTAGCATCATAGTGATAGGTAAGAAAATTATGTTTTTGAAATTCAGCATTCTTTTCCCCTCATGAAGAAAATATACATGAAAATCCATTCTTCTTGCTTTCTTCTTCTCACAGCTGTCATGTATTGTGTCTGCTAAAGTCAGCTTAAAATAATCTAATGTCAAAAGTAGGAATACTAAAACATGATCAAATAGGCTGGGATTTAATCCAAACTTGAACACCATTTCACATACAAAATAAAATAACAAGGGTTCCAAAGAAGCTCTCAAATTTTTTTTTTTTTATCTGTCTCTCACTTCACACAGCAAGAGTCCTATGATAGATGTACTTACAATATGAAACAAATATGTACAATAAAGGGATAGAGGTCTTCAAATACTCAACTCAACTGTAATACAATGATTGGAAAACTGAGGAAGCAACTATGGGTCATCAATACAATGATCTGTAGTGGCAGTGCAAGGTTACATAAACATGAAAATTGTGTGTATGTTTTTGCTCTTTATTCTATAATATGCAGCACCAATTTAATCCTTGGAATACATCAATAACCATCCAAACAAAATGTAATTTATCACAAAATCAGTTTCCATGAGTGAAATTATTACATTATAAAGCAACAATGACGGAGAAAAACTCTCAAATGAGGCAATGAATGCTGGTGACAGGAGCGATAGTTTAACCTAAATACTGCAAATAGTGGAAACACAAATAATTTCTTGGGTACAAATTAATTAAATTTTCAGTAATAAAACACCAGTATGTTTGTAGTGATAAAGAAAATTCAAATAAAGAATTAGAGAATTAAGAGATGAAGAGAAGCTCTATCACCATTCTCTCTCAGTAAGAGGCATTATTTTACAGCTTTAGTTAGCTAAGTATCAAAAGTTCTCTTCATATCATTACCTATTTATTATCAGGATAGACAATTCTGGTCATGGTCACTGTCTCTGTCTCTGTCTCTCTCTCTCTCTCTCTCACACACACACACACACACACCGCGTAGTGTAGCGGTTAGCACGCTTGACTCACAATACCGGGAGCGGCAAGGCAATTGGGCAAGCCTCTTAATGTGTGGCCCCTGTTCACCTAGCAGTAAACAGGTACGGGATGTAACTCGAAGGGTTGTGTGCCTTGCTTTCCCAGTGTGTGGAGTGTGTTGTGGTCTCAGTCTTACCCGAAGATCGGTCTATGAGCTCTGAGCTCGCTCTGTAATTGGGAAGACTGGCCGGGTGACCAGCAGGCGACCGAGGTGAATTACACTTGTATAGTAGCTCAGTGGTAAAGGGGCCGAGTCTGTGTTGGTTGCCATGGCTGGCAAAGGTTTGAATGCCACTATGGGCAGGTCACTTCTGGGATTTTTCTGCTGACAAGTAGGACAGTTACTGTCTCCCCTGACCAGAAGGATGGGGTGTGTGGTGTGTGAGGTCATAGTTTTACTCAAAGATCGGTAATAATGGGCTAGCACTGGGAAGGTAAGAACAGGTGGTTGCAAATCTGCTCATGATCAGGCCCTGGTGGATAAATACACGCACACACATGCACACAAGAATTGGGGCTTTTGCTAAGGGCTGAGCTACTGGTGATCGCTGGCTATTTCAACACAGAGTGTGGTCTTCATTCCCACAGTGCTCTAGAGAAGCTCATTCTAAAGCAGCCTCTCATGGTACATTTTGATGCACCGTTCTTCAATTCTTCAAAACATTGAGAATAAGTGTAAGTTAAATACTGTACTTACAACTAGATTCAGTTTTCACATTTATTTCTAGTCTGCTACATATTTAATTCAAATTATTTTTCTCTGGTTTCTGAAGAGATTAAGGTTTTATCTGGCAAATTCCCAAAAGGGTAAAACAAGTATTATTTGTGCTGACAGGATATTGACAGGCAAAACCACATGGAGCCAAGATGACAGGCTAATATCAGACATGACAACTTCTCCAAAACACCCAACAGATAAGAAGCGGGAGATAAAGAGTTAGTAGTACTGTTGCAAAACCCCAATCCATACATGTGTTGCAGTTCATTGCACAAACAAATCAACAAAGAACCAAGGTGTGAAAGGATGGATTGTATTTCCAAAGTAAAAAATGGCAACACAGGGGAGACAATGGGAAACACGGTGTAAAAAGACAATCTTCACAAGTGTCCAGCAAAGATTCAGCATCAAAACATGGTTACATCTTTCATATGTACCAGGATTTATATACTCGAGCCATGTTAAATGTATCATTTAACTTAAATAGATAAGTTAAGTCATGTTGAGGAAAAAAATAGTACTGGTCATAATGCAAGAATATATCCTATTATTTAGCTCGTTTTGTTACATTTCTTAATTCTTTGCTTGGTGGTGGTAGCTAAAAATTTCTTAACATTTCATTAACTGGTTTGATAATATGCAAACGACAATTTTTTTCCATCTGGCCCCTTTATATGAGTAAAATTTTATCAGCTGGTTAAACTGACAATTTTTCCAGACCATAGCAAATACCCCAACAAGACTGTTGTTCTTTTTTCCTGGAGCCCCACCTCCTCAAAACACACACACACACACACACACACACACACACACACACACATGGATGCATATAGGTCAGGGTTGCCACTCTTCTCATTATCAAGGTCATAACTCTTCAGCTGAGCCTGTCCCTAACCTCAGCCAGGTAATCAGGTGGTACGGCTGTAAATGACCAGCACATGCTGCATCTGGTCAGGGTTCACTTGGTTGTGAGTCAAGTCTTATTAACCCTTACACTAGCAGCTCACTATTCAAAACTTCATGCATCCACAGTGGCCCCTTGACTTCACAGATCTTGGAAAATACACAGAGGAAAACTCTAGGGATAAATCAAGTCTAAAGCTGAATAATCTACCAATTAAATAAAACTTAAAACATTTTTAATCTACCATTATGAGGATGAAAATTTTCTAGACAAACCATCACAAACCATGAGTATATAACTGTTGTGTGTTCTGCAGTACAATGTTTCTTAACCATATAATACTTTTAACATTCATGGGAAAATCCATTGTTGGTTTGTTGGACAGGCTACCCTCCCTTCACATCACATTCGGAAAATCTAAGGTTTCAGTGTCTAATAATCTATTTGACAAACAAAAATAGCTATATAAGTTTATATATGTATGTATATATATACTATATATTTATGGGAAAGGAAGAATTTCTATAGGAAATACAGCTTCCTCTGCCCATCCAGGTACTCCTTCAGCATCAATAACAAATATCTTATACTTGTTATGGCTTAAATCACCCTTATTTGGCTGATGGGTGAATAACTAAGTAAAGACTGTGGCAGGGTATTAGTGATGAAAACACTTGCAGCTGTAGCTATGAGAACTATTATTACTACTAATTAAAGTTATAAAAATGTAGAAAACAATCTACGAGACATTTCATGTGGTACTCAGCTTAAAGTTCCACCACTTTGTGTTTTCAGTCAGCTCAAATCTGGCAACCAAATCTGAGGCTCATAGCACAACACAGCCTGCTCACTAGAGCCGAATGCCCACTAACACACTAGGGTTGCTATCTCTTATTGTTGACCAGCATGAGGCGGTTGCTGGGGCTGTTCATCACCACCTCAATGGGTCCATCCAGCTCCCCCTTCCCAGCACAAAGCTGATTCACAATGTTCACTATCATCTCCATCCCTTCAGGACTCTGCACATTCAGGTTGGTTCCTGGCGGCACCTGGATGATGAACTTTCTCTGCTGTCCGCTAACCGAGGCAGTGATGTGAATCTCTGCTGGTTGTGGGGCAGGTGTCTTCTGAATGTTAGTTATGGGCATCATTTCATAGTTTTGAGTGCCCAGGATCTCCTGTAAATCATCTGTGGCTTCCAGTCTTTCTTCCTCCTCAGTCTCTTCCTCTTCACCAAATTCAATGTCATTGCCTGACATGTTGCCACCTGACTTTGCCTGGAGGCTTTCAATAGTGTCAGTGGCCTGACTCACTGCTGCTGCTATCACCTTGTCCACCAAGTCTTCATCCCTCTGAGAGTCATTGTCAGGAATGGTCTGGGTGAGGCTGAGCACTCCCTTGGATACCCTGACATTGGTGCCGCCCCGCACTGCCGGAGACTGTGATGGATTGTTTTTAAGGAACTGCATAAGAGGAGAGTTGGAAGGCACCTTTCTCCTCTGTCCTTCTGGTGTTGGAGAAGGAAGGACAGTGTTACTTTCTTCTTCTTCTTCTTCTTCTTCTTCTTCTTCTTCTTCTTCCTCCTCCTCCTCCTCCTCCTCTTCCTCCTCTTCATCCTCATCCTCTTCCTGGGTATTCATGCTTTCTCCATCCATGCTGTCTTCTTTCTTGATCATAAGCTCACCGGGAGAAAATAATTTTTGCTCATCCATTTCAGTGACTGTGATTTCAATGGCTTTATCTTCCTCATCCATGTCTTCATCATCTTCATTATCTTCTTCTTCTAGCTCTTCCAACTCTAACTCCCTGCTTTCATTCATGCTGCTCTTTGGAGGATTCCTTTCCTTCAGTTCTTCCATCTCTAGCTGCTTCAACTGTTTAGTGGCAAGATCATCATCCACGGTAGAATACGCTGGCACGGCTCCATCAGGCAGAGGGTGGATGTAGCGGATGTGGTTCTCATAGTACTCCCTCTTGCCAAACTTGAACCCACATGTGGAACAACCATAGTAGATAGCTTTGTCATGGTTCTGCAGATGTGCTTTCAGGTTCTTACGATCAGAGAACTCTTTCATACACTTCTGGCATTTGAAAGGCTTTTGGCTTTTATGCACCAGCCTTTTGTGTCTCTCCACATCACCCTTACGAGTAAATCTGGACTGGCAGATGTCGCACATGTGTGGCTTTTCTCCCGTGTGTGTTTTGTAATGCTGCTTCATGGAGGACTCCTTTAGGACTTTAAAACAGATATTACACTCCACATACTTATCTCCCTCACCCTCAACTCTTTTAAAGAAAGGTGCAGCTTTTTTCTTTGGCTTTGTCTTCTTTGTGGCTTCCCCAAATTCATTGAAGGCATCCAGGAGCTCCTCTCCAACATCACTGATATTTTCTGCTGCCTCTGACAGAGCTTTCTGGAGTTCATCCAGATCTGTGCCCTCAACCTCTTGCTTCACCACTTCACTTTCCTTTGGTTCTTGTTTAATGTTAATGGGTAACAAGGCCTTGCCAGGCTTTCTTCCTCTCTTTGACTTTGGTGTCCTGTCAACCCCTGGTTCGAACTTCCTCACCACTCCCCTTCCAGTAAAGATCATGCGAGGCTTAGCATAAATGTTCTCCATCTCTGACGTCACCATTCTAGCTCTCCTAGAACGTGACTCAGCCTTGCCCCTCTCCACACACTTTGCCCGTCCAGGTTTGTCATCAGAGTCAAGGTCTGACAGGTACTCCTCAGGCTCCTCCTTGATCACAATGGAGTCTATCAGCATCTCATCTGAAACTCTTTTCTGTTTCACACTTGTGCTCTGATCATCAATGTCCTCTGCTGTGGCACTTTTCCGAGAACTTTTCAGTGTTTTTTTAACAGTTTTGCTGGCACCACCTCCACCTTTCTGCTTTAATTTACCTTCCATCACAGATTCTTTTCTGAGGAAAGAAAGTTCTTCTGAGTTCACTGTTTTTTCATGTAACTTGGAGACCTGGTCTTCAGATTCAACACTGACTAACACTGTTTCCTTCTCACCAGAATTTTCAGAATTCTGATGTGTTGTATCTGAAACCCTGTCACTGTCTGCTGAAGCTGATTTCTCACAAACAGCACTCTCACTCACTGAGTCACCTGTTTCACTCTTTGATGCAGCTTTCTTCAGTAAGGAGTTTTGCACACTTTTTTCTTCAAGTGATGTTTCAGTGTCTTTCACTTTTGATTTGGGACTACCTTTCTTCACTACAGACTTGGGACCTTTTAGGGACTTGGATGGACTCTTTGTAACTGTAGTCTCAGATTTACCTTTACCACTACACTCTTTACAAGAAGGACAATTACAACCTTCAATCTTCTCCTCCCATGTCCCTAGCATGTGAAGGATAGAGATCCTCCTTCGACGAGTTCCTTCACGAACTGACATTTCTTGGTAAGGAATACAAGTTTAAGTCGTCCTGAGGTGTTCCCAACAGATACTAACAAGGAATATTTGCCAGTTGTTTCTCACTCAACATATCATCAGCACTACACCTTGGCTCAGTAACCCTAGCGTGCCTCTCACAATAACGAGAAACGTCCTTTCCAGCTTGTTCAGCACCTATGGATGAAAAAAAGAGAGCTGATGTTATTATTCTTATATCATAGGAGGCAGTATAGGCTTATTTCTATTAAAAATAATATCAACTCTCTTTTTGGTTCTACCCTTACAGTGACTAACTAGACATGCTTTACAGAGGAGAAAGATGCCACCCAATCTCTGGGGTGGGGTGGAGTGGGGAGGGATGGTAGCTAGAACAGTCCAGATAATTACATATTCATCCTAGCACTCCTCAACACTCATCATCCACACTTCCTTCATGAGGCTTGATGAGATTAAGTGAGATGAACACAAATATTTCTCTTTACTGTGAGAGGGAAACAACGGTGTAATTTGCCTCAATGAAGCAATGCCTTCTTTCCTCTCACAGCAGTGAAAACTTGTGCACACAGATGCACACCAATACAGCCATACTTCTAAATTTGATTGCTACTCAAAAAGGAAGATTACGCTACAATAATTACAATGTTAAAATACATCTCAGGTGTACAATATGAAAACCATGCAAAAGAAAGTGTGTAAATGTACAGCTAATGTACCTGAAAAATTCTAATATCAACAATGTAATAAGGAAAAGCACAGTACAGCTTATTTTGAATCATTTGGTACAAATATTTGTAAGATTATTGACATCCATATCAAAAGAACACAAATGGGATCTTTACAGCCAGCCTCATAATAATGCACCACACAGCTCAATTCTTCAAATTAACACTAATATGACGTTACTTCATATAAAATTCAACCCATAAAATTTATAATAGTGTTAAAAAAAAATAAATAAATAAATGAATAAAAGAAAATTATATATATATATATATATATATATATATATATATATATATATATATATATATATATATATATATATATATAATCCTTTATTATTTTTTTTAGATGATATCCAGATCTGTATGTTGAAGTACAATCAGACAGTCAGAAGATCTTCAACAGCCACATGGCCGCAGACAGTCTCAACTAACATAACAGACCAGTTTATTTTGACTATAGCTTTACAATGAAACTATTTTGTATGGAAATGACTAATAAATGTAAGTGTTGCAACAAAATAAACAATTTAATGCTATATAGTTATTTCCACTCCCTTGATGAATTTCACATAAACTTCAATTTTCATTTTATGAAAGTACACAAATTTCAACACATAATGTTGAAGTTGATATATTCCAATATAATCATGAAGCGCTGACACAAATAATGACGAAGTACAGTTGACAATTAAGAACCAACAGTGCACACACTACAGGACACAGAGGACTGAGAGAGAAGCCATAAACACAGACTTAAGAAACAAGTTTTGAAATAAGCTGTATACGTGACTACTTGCTCTATAGTAAAATCAGCATGAAAAAAAAAAAAAAAAAGTAACAAGAATACTTCAGGACAAAGATGAATACAGTAAAGATTTCCACATATAATCAAGCACTCACCAGTCTACCCAGCCAGGCACCAGACAAGGTTTTCAATGGATTATGTACTTACATGAGTGTCACTAGTAGAAGAAAGTACACCACATGGATGGAACGGACTGCATCAAATGCCACAAACACACCAATACAGCGGAAGAGCTTGGTGACCAGCAGTAGCCACACATACCTGCAGGAATAAGTCACATGTAGAAGGAGCTTTGAATTTTCCTATTTATAAGATTAAAATAACACCAAAGGAATCCCAGCCATCTGGGATCATGGGATGCTTAACCTATAAAGGGCAAGCAGTGTCTACAGTTAATGCAGGGCAAGTGGCATCTATAGTTGATGTGCCTTTTGTGAGTTTAATTTCAAATTTCATGCAAATCTTTTGGCCTGCAAACATCCTTCCCTCACAACTACATCTCCCTCTAAGCCTCACAACTGTAGTGATGGCAAAAGGGAAAAACAATCATTCCTTTCCCTGGTACCTGGGACAAGGGCAAGTAGCCAATGACCTCCACTCCACAAAAGAGACAATATGCACCACAACAACCTCTTACTGAAAATAATATAGGGAGTGATTTAAAACTCAGTGATACTCTCTCAAATTTTGAAAGTGGTTTTACCAGAAAAAATATAAATCTCCAGTAAATTGGGTTTTGTTGGTGTGCATCCTTCTAGTCATGATGATTACAATTCTTTCTTCAATGTTATGTGATAGATAGTGGTACTATTTCCTTTGATGCATCTACAAAATGATAGATTTAGGTGTGTATGCGAGTGCATTACTGAGAGATACTGATGAGTGAGGCAAAGGAGACTCGGAGAGCCTCAGCCATATCACTGCATGGCGCACAACCTTCTCTGAACACAGGCTGAGGAAGCACAGAATTTGCTTCACCAAATCACTTCACCACAGGGACAATACATCATCTATAAAGTTTAGGTTGTGATGCTGTTATATTTCAATCAATAAGTCAAGGCAAAATGGAGAAATTGGTGGAGGAAAATCAGTTATTTTTTGCTGAATTGTCAAAACAGGGCCAGCTGGGAGGGATATCTGCAGGGAATGTCACTGTCCTTCAGGAGTTAAGCAACCACAGTTTTTAAGGGAATACAGTATATACATTTGTGCAGATCTGAACATGATAGTTTCATTGACTAATATTAAATTGTATACAAACAACAATATTCAACATGTGGTACACATCACAGTCATTCTTATTGTTAATTCTCATGCATAATGGATATTTAAATACAGTGATTATTACTGTTAGAACAGCAATGAATTATTTCTAGATCACAGATCTGGAACAATACTAAAAAACATTCAGCTTTACCACGGTATCTTGGTGGAGGGATAGATGACCGGGCTGGAGGAACTGTCTCGCAATCCAATGTTTGAGTTGCTTCGCATTATAAAGTTCTCACCTGAAAGGAAACACATCATTGATACTCAATCATGACAATTAAGACCAGCTCAAAACACATTAAGAAGAAAAAAAAAAAAAAAAAAAAAAAAAAAAACGGTCAAATGTGACGCACACCTAATATAGTTTTCCTCCAGGGGGTGGGGGATGAAGACCTAGGTTACATTAGGTTAAATCAGTGTCTTTCAGGGAGGACTCGAGGGAATAATGTCACAGATAGTTGCTGCCTGTTGTCTATTTTTTAGAAATTTCTCCTAAAGCATTGTTATTCTTCTGAGACTGTTGACATACCTCTAATTTGGATTGTTTAAGCCTCCCACCATGTCCACAACCTGGCTCGTCCTGGAGAGCTGCGACAATAACATACATAAGAAGGAACTATGGTACGATTTCATCTACCTACTAAAATAACAACGCGTTTTCATCCAAGGCATGACATGGCTTACATTTCATACGAACTTGTCACAGTTTGTTTTCGTTGAAGAAATAACAACAATTTGTCAGGAAATAGATAGTGTCTGGAAATTAATCGGATAGAATTGTTTGCATTATCTTCAGTACAGCATCAACATCTTTGTGGCACAAAATAAGTTCCTACAAATACCGTTCCATCGAACACAGCTACTCCCCATACACTCATGGCACGCCCTGGAATCTGGTATCCCGTCCCCAGGTAGTGCAGGGACCAGCGTTCACCAGTACAGCGGGCATCACCATCCACCACTCCACTCTCTCCTTCCCCAGTCCCGCATCAAAACAAACATAACATGGCTGCCTGCTGTACTATTTACCTGTAATAACCCGCGTTTTCTGCATTTATACGGGTCGTCACGTGCTCTAAATGACAGAAAAGGCATGGAGTGACGGCAGATGTGTTGGCGGATGTGGGTTCTGATTGCACAGAGAACAATTATGACAGATGGCTGGGAGGCTAATAGTAGCGGAGAGTGGCGTCCATCGGCGGGAAGGAACCAGCAGCCCTTCCTTCCTCGTGGGGCACGACGCTATTACAATTTGTCTTCTTTGTCGTCTCTTATTTTAAGTATCATGGATGCTGCTGTGCATTTTTTATGATAGTTTGTTGATTCTGATACATAAAAAATATGTCTCTAATTTTTGCGAGACTAATCCAATTTATTTCCTTTGATACTTGGTGTCATTATTGTTTCATATTGTGCTATAACTTTCACGACACTGGGGATAGGTAATGATAAATTCAAAAGACTAATGGTTTGCTCGTACAAGTGGTAATGTTGATGCTTATGTAAGTTCTGGTAAAACTTAATTGAATGATATTATGTGGTACGTAAAATCTAGATATCAGATTTTTATCTAAATAAATACTGATTTTTTTTTTTTTTTTCATTTTGATTTTCTCTACATCATCCGCTATAACTGCGTGACTCCATGCAGTTCAGTGAGCTCTCTCCACAGAGGAGCAGCTGGATAGGTGACCAACAGACGACCGTGTAGGTCACACACACACACTAGAAAGATTTTCTTCATATAAATGACATTCCTCCCTTTCCATCTAACAGCAGCAGTAGGAGCAGGACACACTAGTTATGCTTGTTTGGTGGTTGTTACAATTAAGTGTATATATAGCCGTATATCCTGGTTAAACTTAAAACATTCCCGATTAAAATGTCACCTATTAGTCATAACGCACGTTCCCAACAATGAGAAGCAGGATTCACATTACTTTATACTTACGGTACTTATATCATCAGTATTACTACAAATATAACTTGAGGATAAAATAATACCTATCTATGCTGTAGTATCAATACCACTCTGATGGCAAAACTTCCTTTTCAAATAATAAGCTATATATAAAAAAATAAAAAAAATACTTAACACGCAGACAGCGGCCAACCCACTCGTTGACATTATGGTACCACCCACCCACCCTCTGCCTCCGGCCTCCAGTCTCCCTCCAAAAAGTCCAAGCCTACCGTCCATTTCAGTCGTTCGTGCAAGCAGGAGGCGAGCGAGTTGCAGCTACTGCTACAATTAAAAGCTCTTGTTGATATAATATGGGATTTTAAGAGTATTTTTATCATTTTAGTGACATATTAACAAGATTTCTACACTCACACGGCTCTGGTTGAAGTGACACGTACGGAATTTCTGCTGGTGACAATGCGTTGGGGTTTCCACGTCCCGAAATCATCTAAAGCCATGAAACTAAACCACAGAAGCAAGATTACGTTATCAAAGTGAGTGACACAAGATTTACCATATCTCGGTAGTCACAGCCAAGGGATAACTCAGGAGATGCTCAAGATAAATCATCAAATGCCTTCCATGCCATTTTCAAATTTCTGGGTAAGGAGGTTAAACTTAACTATTTGTTATTATGGTATTTTCGATGTTATTTACCAATCATTTAGCTTTTTGAGCTAATTATTGATACAAAACTACTGAGGGGGCGGCCGGCTGGTCCCTAATTAGACATAATCTGCTTTATCTCCCTCATTATTATAGGCTTCTTACCTCAACATGCAGCTACTTAACTAAGCTCTCATAATCTGCGTTCATAGACAGCCGCCATGGCCTGGTTTAAGTTTGGTGAAGGCTTGTATGTGAGGTAGAGGGGGAGGGTCCATCCAACAAGA
>NC_059303.1:14975708-14983208 GCF_017591435.1 Portunus trituberculatus | reverse complement strand
AGTGTTTACATTACGTGTCAGCTGAGTGAGTGGTGTGAGGTGCGGCCTGTTTCTCAGGCGCCAGACAGGGAAGGCTTTCTCGCCAAGCTTGTGGTGTGGCTAGACAAATGATCTGACTGTGTTTTCTTTGGAAAAGAGGCAAAAATTGCACGAGCAATTGTATCTTTATCACAATTCCAGTTCCCCCTGCCGGGTGCACTGCAGCGAGCACGTCCCCGGGCTATAATGTGTCCATGCTTTAAAAAAAAAGAAGAAAAAAAAAAAAAGATAGTCACACAGGTTTTCTTCCCTATTTTTCCGTGTGAATTTAATTAGATAAAAGGACATTATGTCATTGTTTATTATGCTTGCCTTTGTTTTTCCAAGAAAACGTCTTAGTATTGACGTAGTATCTCCTGTGGGGAGGGGTTGTAGATCACTCCCCAGAGAGGGTCACCTCAGATAGTGTTACGCGTTCAGCTAACCTGACGGTGCCGGCGGCCGTCAGCTGAGGGATGGACATGCAGGGTGGAAGTAGACATTTGCTACAGACATATATGTTTGGTATCTTTATATGAAGTTTGAAGGAATTGTATCATTACAGTGTTTTCTGAGCCATGCTATCTTGTTTTTCAGATTGTGTAACCATCATCAAATATGGCTCTCAGTATGTACTATTATCTCTTGTTCTTATAATGAAGTATCAAAACTTAACTTTTTACCAGTCTTTCAAGTTATATCACATTGATATATTATTCATAAACTGGGGTAAAACATGTTATTTTGTCTGTACCTGATGTATTATTTTAGATAAAGGAAAAGCAAAGTGTATGTGTGTATAGTTGTGACTCAATCTCTGTTGCAGCAATAACCCCGGAACTGATGGACCAGTACCGCACTGAAGTGCAGAGCGAGCCCTCCTCCTGCCTCGCCATGAATGCCTGCTTTAAGTCTGACCCACTGGAGATGTGCATGTGCCGCTGTAAGGTGATGGCCACCAGCCACGTCTTCACCCACAAGGTGTGTTGGCCTCACCTGATAGCAAGATGACAAGATGGGATGGTGTTAAGCATGTGCAGAGCTTTGTAAACTAAATTCCTGTGATTTCTTCTCAGTTTTAGATGATTATATTGTAAAAAAGTATATTGATATAAGAATGATATACAGATAACAAAGGCATAAATCTTAAATATGATAAAGCAAAAAAGCCCAAAAGGATCATTATTGATGTTCATGGTCAAATAATGAGACAGCAGAATTTTACCAAGGTACAAAAAATATATCCGTGAAATAATGAAGACATTATATAAGGTGACTTTTCCTAATAGAGTAGTAATACAACAGAAGTGAAATCAATGGCAGACACCAAAGGTACTCATTTTACCAATGGGATGGAGAGGAGGGCAAGGAGATAGGGAACAAAAGGGGAAGAGAGGGAACAGTATTAAGTAAAGGAATAGCAAGACCAGTATAAGTGTCACTATGCTTCTTCCCTGACACACATGCACTGGCAGGTTGAGAGTGAGGGGCGGCCAGTCACCAACCAGAAGTCCTCCGGGCGATGCTGGATCTTTGCCGCGCTGAACGTGATGCGCCTTCCCTTCATCAAACAGTACAATCTGGAGGAATTTGAATTTTCACAGGCATATCTCTTTTACATGGACAAGGTGAATGATTCAATGTTTTATACAGCTCATTTACTTTTTGGGATAAATATAAAAGGAAAATTAATCATGAAATGTCAACCTGGTACATAGATGGAATTTATTTATCAAATGTGTAGAGTGACTGATACCAAACTTGTGTATTTTGAGTAGCTGGAACGCTGCAATTATTTCCTGAACAAAATGGTGGAGTGTGCCAAGCGTGGGGAAGAGGTTGAAGGACGGCTGCTGTCCTTCCTCCTGCATGACCCAATCGTTGATGGAGGCCAATGGGACATGTTTGTTAACCTCATCACCAGGTAAGGATGACCAGGAGTAAAAATGTGCGAGTTACTCTCGTTATGTTCGTTCAGATAAGAATGGGCTGTAGATCATCTCATTTCTCCATTTACCGATTCATTAGATGGAATTTCTCATCATGAGAGGCTAAATGTACTGGTACCTTACATATAAGAATTCCATGGTGCACAATGTCTTCATCTTTATTGCTTGAAAACACAAAATATCACGTAATAGGCATACAGCCCTTCCATCCACAATCTTGCTACATTTACTGATTACCTTCATAAGTTTGTGGATGAATGCTACAATTTTCATCCAACAAGTTTCACTATCCTCCTAACCTTTTTATGCATCAGGATCCTGGTTCCGGCTAGGAGATACTCTCTAAATTAATCTTGTATACGGTAAAAACTTGAATAGTTATCTTCCTTACATTGGTGTGTGTCATCCTCTGGAGTCTTGTAATCTCACATTCTGTCATCACAGGTACGGTGTGATGCCCAAAAAGTATTTCCCCGAGTCATACAGTGCTGAAAATTCTATGAGGATGAACCGAATTCTGCAAAGTAAGGTGAGAATAAAGATTGTTTGTTGTTTGGTTCTCTGATATTCCATTTCTCTGCTCACTGTTGAGTCACTCAATTCAAGCTTGCAAGAGATGAAAAAAATGATATAAATTTATTGAATAGTACTTGTGTGATTACTTGTCATGGAGGTCTTGTTTCCCCTATTATTTTATGTAGAGTGAACAGCTGGCCATTGTATATTGGTGATTTCAGCTGCGGGAATACACCAGAGAGCTGCGTGCTGTGGTGAGCAAGGATGGCGATGAAAGCACCGTGGTCAGCACTCTCACTCGGCAGATGAAGGAAATTTATCGCATTGTTTCCATCTGCCTGGGCATTCCCCCAGAAACCTTCACCTGGGAGTATTATGACAAGTCCAAGACGTACCATAAAATTGGGCCCATCACACCACTAGAGTTTTACAATGAATATGTCAAGCCAGTGTACAATGTAGAAGACAAGGTGGGCAGCATCTTACTGTGAATGAATGAATATTGTACAGTGATTCAAATTTATGTAAGAACACTATATATGATAAATGACTAGTCAATGATTTGTGGTTGCCTTCAAGTTTGGAAAACCTTTTCTCATGGTTTCATGACTTATTGCATTCTTAGTAAATATTCTCCTTTGCATTCAAATTTGTTTACAACTGTGAGTCTGCTTAATTATGCCTCATGGCTTGAAAAATGTATGAAATGTATTTATTCTCTTCCAGGTGTGCTTAGTTACTGACCCAAGGCCCAACAATGCCTATGGCCATGCTTACACAGTGGACTGTTTAGGGAACATGGTTGGGGGAAGGTCTACCATATACAATAACCAACCAGTGGAGATGCTTATGAATCTTACCAGTGAGAGCATTAAGAATGGGGAAGCTGTGTGGTTTGGCTGTGAGGTGGCCAAGCGGTTTGCAGGGAAACTAGGAATCCAGGATCTTGAAGTGTGAGTTGGTTTGTGTCTTTTACTTTAATTTTTTCTCTCACATTATTTTGAAAATGGAAAGATACTGTAATGGAGACTGGAACTGAACTGAATCTACTTAGAAACAAAAATTTGGTAAGGTAATGTTGCTGTGTTATTTAGGGGAGCTGGTAATGTATCTTACTGTTTTGCAGCCACAACTACAAGTCTGTCTTTGGTGTGGAGGTGAACTTAGGCCTCAGTAAAGCTGATCGTCTTCTGTATGGAGAGTCTCTTATGACTCATGCTATGGTCTTCACTGCCACCACCCTCAATGTGAGCATACCATCAATAAGTGATTAATAATTGCCCAATTCTACAGTGCAATATTAACCTTATTGCATTCCAGAGGCACACAGAGATAACAATTCAATCCTTACAGGAATCTGGTTCTCCTGAGAAGTGGCGTGTGGAGAACAGTTGGGGTGAGGACAGAGGTGAGAAAGGCTACCTCCTCATGACCTCTGAGTGGTTCAGAGAGTTTGTATTTGAGACTGTGGTGGACAAAAAGTATGTACCTGAGGAGGTGCTAGCAGTGTTCAACCAGGAGCCCATCGTCCTTCCTGCCTGGGATCCCATGGGAGCCCTGGCCAGGGACGTCAGGTCTCAGCTGCAGTTTTAATAATAATTTTTGCCATTAAGGTGTAATAGTTCTCTGCATTTTGTTTTAAGTACAATTAAGTTACATATACCTCTATTTACCTGCATTTTGTTAGTATTTTGCTGAAGTCTGCCTCTGGTGTGGCTTTGGCAAGTTGAAGGCTTGTTGCTCTCCCACCTGGATCAATACTCTTTGTACCAGTTCTTGACATGAGATTCCAACTTCATTGATCACCAGAAAGTTAGATGCATTTTAACCAGTGGGAGTTGTAAGTGTTTTAGGGGAACAATTTAATTTTTTATTAATGTTTTCTAATGTACTTCCTCACTTGTTTGTTAGCTGAGCATAGTGCTGCAGCTTACATCTGTTGCCTGAGACTACCCACCCCTCACTTGTTAACAAAGCTCATATCCTTTTACTCCTTTCCAATATATACATACTCATGACTAATTTGTATCATAGGAATCTCTAATACTATTGGTCTTAGCCTGTCAAGTATTCTAATAACTTAAATTAAGGAATGTATACTACTCTTGGATTTGCATGCTGACTTGCCCACTGGGTCTCTCATACTCTTATAAATGCTCAGCCCAGGGTGATCACAGCATTCCAGAGGTAGCCTTCTTTTTTTCCTGTATCTGAAGGCCCTTGTGAATAAGCTAATGGAACGTAGTTCTCAGCTTTCCTCAGGCACTTGTCTTATATTCTACAGTATCGACTCTGGTCTTTTGTAAGCCTAAATAAGTGATTGACAGTGTGGAATGTGAGCATTTGATGTTATTTTAACTCAGTTTTGTGTAGTATGTAGGTTAGCATGACAATATTATACCTTGGTGGATTATGTTTCAGTTTATTTTTGTAATAAGAGGACAATAAATTTTTATTAAAATGACAAAGCTCCATTGAGAAAAGAAAGAGAAACAGACTTTTTACAACCAGACAAATGTCTTTTATTGAGAAAACAAAGAATAAAACAGGCTGACCATCACTAACCCAGTTCCATCACTAATCTGGCACTGATCTTGGGTAGCATGATGTTAGATTTCCCAGGTCACTGCACCAACCTGCTGCCACTCTGGCTTGTTGAAAAGAATGTACAATGTATTGACATGTAAATTGCCAGCCACAGCTCAGGCTGGATAGTGTGCAAGTGGAAGCCACAGCTCAGGCTGTAGGAACTTTGATAATTTCTCTTAAAAGTGTAATGTGTACTGGGATGCTTATTGACTAATTTCTGGCCGGCAGACCACTTAATCCGTAAACTACAACATACATCATATGAAGAATATGATGTAAAGGCTATTTTTAAACTTGGTGGCATATATTTTGTTCCTATATGTCTTGAAATGATGTTTGGCAACTCAGGATGGGGTCCATACTCTCTGTTATTACAAATAAGTGCATGTGTGTTGATGACACAGTAGAATAAACTTTTGCTTTGCATTAGGCTACATGGAAACAGTGTAGCTTATTGTACAGATGAAAATAGATGATTCTGAACTATGAATAAATCTCCTACTGTTTATTACTGTACTGTGTTTAGTACTTGATAAGACATCCTCCTCTCCACCACAACAACTACTATCTGTCTATCAGCTCACTCTCCACCACAAAAACTAACTACCAGCTGGATGAAACATCAACTTGCCTCAACTAGTGTAAACAGTGAAATGATATTTGGCTTTTCTTTACTTGTCTGTACAATCTTTCATCTTGAAACAGTAGAAAATATTTTTATTTTTTTATGCCAATAATTGCACACTACTGGTATGACTGCTGGAACTTTATTGTGCATTTGACAGGCTAAAAGATTTTTGAACACAGCTTTGAAAAAAAAAATTGCATAATAATGAAAAAGAAACTTTACAAGAGTAACAGAAGCAAAGAAAGGATTACTCCACAAGCATTATAAAGCACAAGTCACAAGAAGCAACAAGTACTAGCTGGATGAAGACAAGTGATGTTGGGTTAGTGAGGGATGACCTGTAACACATTCTTACTAGTATTAAAAGCCATAACATGAGTATCATTAAATCTATTCAAGAACTTGAAATTATTTAGCACTATCATATAGCTGCTGATGAAAAAGAAGCATCTTATTATAGAGATGTGTGTAACACTAGCTTTCAGCTTATGGAAATGAAGTTGAGCACTATACAAGCTGTAACTAATGCACTGCTAAGTAGTGCCTCCATTTTGTACTCCAATATTGTTAGGAAGTTTAGCAGAAGGAAAAGGGAAGATGGAATTTTTTTCTATTTACTTCATATAAATTCTGTATTTTGAAATATGCCATTTTAACCTGAACTATGTCATGCTATACTCTAAACAAAACATACTCAAATGTGAGAATCTTTTTATAACTACATGTGTGGCAGCATTTACAGAAAATAATGGGCATTTCCTTTCCAAGCCAAATGATAATTGTTGCATGGATTTTGTGATCTTTCCTTAGTGTTAATAATGTACTATACTGATTTACCTGTACTACTTGTTACAAAGTGACAGTGATGTAGGTTGTTGAAGTGAATTTTGGCTTAATATCACTCAAAATATAATAGGCAGCAGCATCTGTCTGGCTGCGATATTTCTCTCTCTGATTCACACCAGTGTAGGCTGAACTTATTTATGATTAGAGAAATGACTGGCAGCTCATGTGGTGAATACTGTTTAAAATTGCCATGGCATCTACACTCTTAGGTGTATCTCAGATGATCATCAAATTGGGCTGTAGCATCAGAAAAAAAAGAAACACACACACACACACACACACACACACACACAGGCCCGGTAGCTCAGTGGTTAGAGCGCTGGCTTCACAAGCCAGAGGACCAGGGTTCGATTCCCCGGCCGGGTGGAGATATTTGGGTGTGTCTCCTTTCACATGTAGCCCCTGTTCACCTAGCAGTGAGTAGGTACGGGATGTAAATCAAGGAGTTGTGACCTTGTTGTCCCGGTGTGTGGTGTGTGCCTGGTCTCAGACCTATCCCAAGATCGGAAATAATGAGCTCTGAGCTCGTTCCGTATGGTAACGTCTGGCTGTCTCGTCAGAGACTGCAGCAGATCAAACAGTGAATTACACACACACACACACACACACACACATGGTAAGACAAACTAGAAAAAAACTAACCCTATTTAGGCTCCTCTTATGATTATGTTGATATTCATGATTGATATGCAGTGCCATTAGCTGTGTGTCCTCATAAATGCATTTCCAACCAATGCTAGTGTGTTTGTCTCTTCTGCACCATTGCCATCATTGCCTATAGGAAACAATTGCCTTTTTGCAGCAGTGATATCAATGAAGAACTAAACATAAGTATACATCTTTAATCATTTTTTGTCTTGAACTCCTATGAAGGCCAAAGAATGACTTGTTTCTGCTACTAATGGGAAATCAAATGCTGGAGTGCTTTATGTATTGGTCATAACTTTGTCTCAT
>NC_059303.1:14940708-14973208 GCF_017591435.1 Portunus trituberculatus | reverse complement strand
GGCCACAGAGACAACTAGCCAAGTTTCTGCATTACCTGTTGGTAATGCAGAAACCTTGTTGAAAAATGGCACTAGAATTGTTACAGAAACATCATTAAAAACCCGTATAACCTCAACTAGAGCCCTTTGAAAATAGTGGAGGTGAGGCGCATAAGAGTTTCAGAATGTGGACCTGGAATCTCAAAACACATTTCTTACTGGCTTGGTGACGCACAGGAGCGGTGAAGAGGTGTGGTATTGGTGGCGTCATCTTCAGCCATGGATTCTATATAGCTTTCTTTCCTTTATTCGAGTCTATCCAATTCCACAGCCGTGAGAGGTAATGCAGTAAGAGCCTTGAATTCTTGTTTTCGTCTGCGTTGGGTTTGTTACAGTTTGGAGGAAAGTAAAATTGATATGAAGTTGATGTATAATCCCTTGAAGCATTCAGTGGTAGTGCAAACGGGTAGGCGAAGCAGATTATCTTCTTGAAATAGTGGAACTGGACAGAGAACGAAAAATAGATTCTGAATATTTCCAAAACCTTATCTGATTTATTTCTAGAAATTCACATTGATATTGAAGAAAGAAAAAGAAAAAAAAAAACAAAAAAAAAAACAAAGCGAAATTTTCAGAGGCATATAAGTTGGATAAAGAATAGAGGTGATCACACAACCACTACCACCACCACCACCATCACCATCACCACCGTCACCACTATGACTATCACCACCACCACCACCACCAGTTATTTTTTTTCATTGAATTTCAAGCAAAGCTGGTCTAATCCTGGAAAAGAATATTACGCATCGAAAACCAATAAACAAAACATAGACTTTTAGAGAGCAATATCCACTACCACTACCACCACACTACCACATACTACTACTTCCACTACCACCACCAGCACTGCTATTAATACTACCACCACCACCACTACCACCATCATCACCAACGTTCATCTCCTTTCGTTAAATCCCCATAAGCGAGGAAACTTAATCACGTATCGGAGAAGGCTCGCCGGAGTGTTAGAGGGACACTCAACACAGCATTGGCCGAGGGAGACGTGTGGACCTGGCTCATTACCGCTCTGTCTATGAGATTTGGCTCCACGACGTGAAACCTATGAGCACCATATGGTCTCCCATGCCTATAGGTATCCTGAGACGCCCTGCTCTCTCATCACGACTATTTCTAAAGGCCACAGAGGTGATCAGCCGGGTTCTAAAGAATGTTTCTCCTATTTACGTCACTAAAATCGTAGAAACATCATTGAAACCAGTGTAACTTCAATTGCAGTCTTTGAGAGTACCTAGTCTAGGTGTGAAGTAGAAGTGTTCTAGAATATGGTGTTATCTCTGACGCCTCTATCCGTTCATGCGTTCTCTGCCAGCTCTTGTTTTCCATCCTGGCACACCTCAAGATGAAACAGAGAGGAGACATGAGACACGCAGCCTTCCACGCTCATCTTTCACGTATATACTTGCTCACGCTCCCTCGCTGGGCTAAACTCAGCCAATTCTTGTCCTCCTCCGCCCTTGCGTTGCTAAAGATGAAGCAGACAAGGGACATAAGACGTAACGGAAGGATTCATGAAGCTTTTTGTAATATTGTCTATTGTCAAACTTATCTATTATATTTTATTGAGAAAGGAAGGTTTAAAAATGATTAGAGAAATATTCAACACAAACACATATCTTTGTTTTACGTTATTCCTCTGCCAATTTTATCTTCCATGAAATTTAATTTGTAATACTCTTTAATATTACATTAATAAAATCTGTGAAGTTTTCATATGAATTATTAATGAAACAATGACTTAATAAGGAAGGATAATGGGTCCACTATAGCTACTAACTCGTAAAAGAACAAACTTCCACGCACATCACATAAAATGAAATAAGACAAACTACGGCCTTTGAACGCAGACGTGCCTGGATTAGATGGATGCTTTCAGAGATGGCGATGATGGTTGTGTCGCTGGTGAGGGAGGTGGTGGTGGTGGTGGTGGTGGTGGTGGTGGTGGTGTTAGTGGTGATGGTGGTAGAGGAGGTGCCTCGAAAATAGAAGGTGGAATGCATTATGTAAAGCAAATGAAGGGATGTGCAGTGTTCCCCTTCTTGATGAAGCGTGAGGGAGATGAAATATGCATTCACAACACCTGGGAGACTCGGTACCAGACAAACATCCACCTACACACACACACACACACACACACACACACACACACACACACACACACACACACACACACACACACACACACACACACACACACACACACACACACACACACACACACACACACACACACACACACACACACACACACACACACACACACACACATATACACGAAATTATAACAATGAAGAAATCTAATGGAATATTAATAAAAGCCTTACGCATTTCAAGGATAATCAGTAACAAAGATCAACAACAAATTTATTGTCAAAGATATTGCAGCTAATTCATAACCAATTCCGTGTGCTGAATGTAAAGATTCCATTGGTTTTGTTCAATCAGCCCAAGTTTTTGAGATATGGCTGCGTATTGTTTCATTAGCTTTTGTTCACATGTACGGATGTTTTCACTTTATGTAGTGAGCATTTTCATTCTTTCTTAAACTAATCGAATTTTGAAGAGTTTTGATGTAACAATTAATAATTTTAGGTTGTCAGAGTCCTCTGCCAAACTGTTGACACTCAGATTGAAGGCAAGAGGCCTCCTCTCTGACATTTCTCGCATCACTTTCTAACGCTTGAAAAGTCTCTCCATTGTTATATTCTTACTTAGTGTACAATACAGTTACTGTGCAGTTTGTGTACAAGTTTGGAGCGCCACAGTACGAACTAAAAGATCGTTAACTGTTCACTGACAGCAGTAAGCGTTGTGCTGCGCAGCGGCAATTAGTTTGCCTGCGTACCCGTCGCTCACTCCACCACTCTGGAGTAGAAGCATGTAGCGGTGAAATATTATGTGCTGGAGTAAAATTCGATATGATCAGCATGAGTGGCTTATCTGTATTGACCTGAAGAGATGATTTGCTTTGTGGTGACAAAAGTCTAAATTCACCAAGTTCCCATGCTGCTCACTCTTCTGTAAAAGGAACTGATGCCTTGCAGATCAAGAAATGTCACCAAAAAACCCTCTCGTGGACAGAGGCAGGATACTCTTCCCGCCGCTACACATCAAGCTCGGCCTAGATAAGCAGTTGACAAACACTCTGGACAAGGATCAGTTTCCGAACAATCTGGGATTTATGTAATCGATGTTTAACATTTAATCTATAAATTGTTATAAAACAACTTTTTTTTCCATCATAAACCTATTTCGTGTCAAAAATATTAACAAAAATCAACTATTAATGTAATAATGCAGTCGATTTAGTCAAAAAGTCGCATTTGAAAAAGTAATTTTGCGCAAAAACCAAACCTGATCGAGCAAAACGAGTGTCATTTTCTGACTCAGCGGTGCAACATTGTCTTCAATCAGTGAAGAAAGAATGTAGATTACTTACACACAAAAAGAGAAAGTATAGCTTAGTATATTACATCTTTAAGTTGGAATTTGGATGATAACATTGTCTTACGTACTCTCTCTCTCTCTCTCTCTCTCTCTCTCTCTCTCTCTCTCTCTCTCTCTCTCTCTCTCTCTCTCTCTCTCTCTCTCTCTCTCTCTCTCTCTCTCTCTCTCTCATTACGTAAAATCAAAACCCTTTACATGGTCTCCCCTCTTACTCTCACTCCCCTCAAACTACTTAATCTGCCATTCTTTCTATAATCATCCCACACGTTCCCCCTTTGGTCTCACTGTCTGCTCTCTCTCTCCCTGTTCGATTGGAGTTTGCAAGGCTTGAGGCGTCGCTGTTGATCTTTGCTCCCTGAGGAGAGGCGCGGGGGAGCAAGGCGGAGCAACATTTCCAAGCAGGCGTCAGAGTTTGTTTTACTTGTATTTCATGTTTTGCCCTGGCGAAAGAAAACGAACAGTAGGATTTGATGGCTTTCCTCAAACTACAACAATTTGGTGAGTTTCGAGAGTTTCTTCAGCGCAGTTCTCTCCTAATGGAAGTATTTAGACGCCTATCGGTGCCCTTGTTTTGTAATGCTGGGTGTTAAGAAGGTAGACCCGGAGAGGCGGATCAGACTTGTCGAGGGGATAGGTGTAGAGTTCGTCTTGAAATGGCTTAAGCTTCGTTGCAAGATTGACTTTTATGGGTAATCTATCACCTCTCCATCCTCTCTCCTTGGCTCTCTCTCTCTCTCTCTCTCTCTCTCTCTCTCTCTCTCTCTCTCTCTCTCTCTCTCTCTCTCTCTCTCATTTTTCGTTGTATATTTTGTCTCGTCAGTTTACATTGTCTTGATTTTCGTTTGAGGGAACAGCGGGGCAATGTGTGAAGGTTGATTTTTTATGCTCAGTCTAATCACTATTCATATCTCTCCTGGTTTTACTTCCATATAATTCTCATCACGTTCAATATTTTATATTACTTATGTAATGTTCTCATTGTTCACCTCATGACCTGGCAACGTTCGTATGAGCACTAACTCTTTCCTTGAAGGAGATTTATACGTAACATTACATCTTGCTCTCGTGGACTGTGTAGCTTTATAACACTCCGAATCTGCTTCATCTTTTACTTTCCTTCTTTCATTTCTTTCTGTTAAATCCTCTCCCACTTTTCAAAGACATATCAGCGACACTGAAATCGAAACCTCACATGCGCTTGTCTGATTCTTTTCTGTTTTCCTCCCCTGTCTCTTTTCCGATACTTGAAAGAGTGACAGTACCCAGTTCAGCGTCCCCTCTTCCCTTGAGTCCAATAATTTTCTACTATAAAATGCTTACAAATCTGAATTGGTCGTGTGGTACTTTGCTTCTTCATCTAAGCTTCTCAGCTTGTAAGAATGTTTACAGGAGGAGGGCAAAAAAGCGTTAGGAGGCCCGTCTTGTTGTTCCCTGAGGCCTCTGGATCCTTAATCCTGGAGCGACGGGTCACTACAGAGACAAATGGGCAATTTTGTAAAGTGTTTCCTTACGAGGAGGAGGAGGCCACCCCGAGGCACGCCGGAGAAAGAAAGATTCGTGTTGTTTTCCTCCGGCCGGCCACCCTGTGAGGACAAGTCTCTACCCACCTACGTCACTGGTGTGTCCTCTTGTCTCCTTCGCTTTAGCATCCTCACAAAACCTTCAAGATGTTCTCATATAACTACAACATACGTTTTCTAGAATGATACCCGATGCTGCGTTAAGCTGCTGCTGTTGTGGCCAGAGTAAAAGAAGGGACATTTACCTCCTCTGATACCTAAGTCTTTGTTTTGTCTCTTCCAGCAGTTCTTTTCTTTTTAATTCAGGGAGGGGGAGTGGAACTGGTAAGTGGGACCGTTGAGGGGGCACAGGATCCTAAAAATAGCTGCGCCACATGGGTCGGTATAACCACCAGGACTGCGGCAGTGACGTCGGCTGAACGTAGCCAGCGCGTGGGCGGACGTAATGATGCCGTCGGTACTCGGCGCGGCGCCCCCGACTCGGCCAGCCCCGCCACCTCCGTCCACCCACGCTTCTCGCCCAGGTACCACTCGATTTACCTCTCCTCTTGAAACGACTTTTTTTTTGCCCCTCGTCGACTGTCCCGCCCACAACACACACACGCGCTGCGTCCTGGCCTGATTTTCCGTTGAGCCACTTCAGGTTTCTGAAGACATCGCTAGACTGATCCAAGGCGCGAACTGCATGTTGCAAACGCGACACTCTCATACAACAACTGTGAGTCAGTAATTTGACTTCAGACACTTCATAATTCACCAATTCATAAAAACAAATTCTTCCTCAATTCATTTTCGTTGGGTGGAACCTTCCAAACATTCTCTGGAAGCTCATCGTTCACGGCGAGGTGGGCGTGACCTCGCAACAATGACGTCATTGCTCAGCCCCGCCTCCCTGACGAGCTTCAGCCGACTTTCCAGACCGCTCTGCAAGTTCGAATGTAGGCGGGAACTTCCTCCATTAGGGCCACGAGCGGGACACAGACGGGCCTGTAGAGGTACCGAGCCAAGGCTTCATTCGTACTCTCACCGTCTTGGTCACCGCTCGGCTAAAAGTTCTCCGCGGAATTGAGAAAAGTTTGAGATCTCTGTGGTGTGTCTGGGAGTAACGGGACCATCCTCAACGACCAACACAATCCCTAGCACTTAGACAGCCGCGCGTGGAGGGCTCTAGCCGGCCCCTTCAGCACTCAGCATCCTCGTCAGCACCTGCAACACCCTCAGCAGGCTCAGCACTCCTCAACCGTTCTTCACTTCGCCCTCGAGCACAGCAGGTAAGGATTCCGGAGACTTTCACCAACTAAACGACCTTTTTAAGACGTACTCCTTCTGGAGCTTGCTTGGTCAGGCGTTCGTGTTATTTCATTGTATTCCACGTTCACCCTTGCTTTGAAACGTGCGACTCGTGATTAACGGCATTCCTTTGTTACTCTGCGTGTTAATTTGGGATTCATAGCACGCTGTTGCTCTATACGTAACTCCCCCCCCTTCTCTCTCTCTCTCTCTCTCTCTTACTCTTTTAGTGTGTGTGTGTGTGTGTGTGTGTGTGTGTGTGTGTGTGTGTGTGTGTGTGTGTGTGTGTGTGTGTGTGTGTGTGTGTGTGTGTGTGTGTGTGTGTGTGTGTGTGTGTGTGTGTGTGTGTGTGTGTGTGTATGTGCCATCTCATTACCTACACTACTACTACTACTACTACTACTACTACTACTACTACTACTACTACTACTACTACTACTACTACTACTACTACTACTACTACTACTACTACTACTACTACTACTACTACTACTACTACTACTACTACTACTACTACTACTACTACTACTACTACTACTACTACTACTACTACTACTACTATCATTACTATTATATTCACCTTATAAGGTAATAATTAACAAAAAGACGCTCTTCTGCATCCATACCATGTCAAAAACTCATAACACAATTTTTTCCCCCGAGAGAAATCACCTTTGCAAACATTCGAACTAATCTATTTCAAAAGACAAGCGAATCCTGGACTAAAAATATGATCACGATACGATTAAAGGAATTTATTTTTCATGTCATGTTCAGAAATTAAAGTAGATGTACATAGCTACGTGCTACGGTGTACATGGCTGTGTGTGTGTGTGTGTGTGTGTGTGTGTGTGTTTTACCTGTCAGAATAATTAACTCAAAACAAATTCACGTAACCTCAAAATTATCATTGTATATTAATCTTTCCATCTATCCGTTTCTTTTAATCTTTCCTTTATCACCATCTATCTCCCTCTCACCTCACCTCCATTTTCCTCTCCATAAAGGAAAGCCCAATAATAGTGGCCATTATAGTCTTTCTCTCCATTTTTCTTCTCATCGCTTCTCACTTTTTTCTCTTTTTTTCTTCTCATCTCTCTCTCTCTCTCTCTCTCTCTCTCTCTCTCTCTCTCTCTCTCTCTCTCTCTCTCTCTCTCTCTCTCTCTCTCTCTCTCTCATCACTTTCAATTTCTTCTTTTTTCTTACTCTTATCGCTTCTCATCTCTTCCCTTCGTCTCATCAATTCCAATATCTCTCTCTCTCTTTTCTTCCTTTCATCGCTTTCCACTTGTTTTTATCAGATTTTCCTTTCTCATTTCTTACTCACTTCTTTATCGTTTCCTATTCCCTTCCTTCAGCTCCTCACTTCTCTTTCAACACTTTACCTTCATAACTCCATCTTATTCATATTCGTTTTCTCCCTCCAACTTTTTCATCTTCGCATTTTTCTCGTCATCACATTCATCATGTTCCTATTTCTCCTCGTTTTCTATTCATCCTCGTTTGATTAATTTCCGTCATTCTCTGCTTTTCTATCTTTCTATTCTTTCTATTCCTTCTATTCCTCCTCCTCCTCCTCGTCATTCTATTCTTTTTTTCCTCAAAACCAATCTCGTGTTCTGCTACTCATTCCTCTTCCCTAGACAGTCTTTTTCTCCCTCTCTCGCTCCTCACGTACGCATATCAGAACGCACATACACACTCGTCCTGACAGTAAGGTCAACACAAGACGCGTCCCAAAATTCTCTCTCTCTATGGGTCTACACAAAGTTTGGTGCATCAGTTTGGGTTTTATGTAGAAAGTTTGCGTCTGTGTGAGAGGCTGAACAAAATGGTGGCAGCGACATGGATATCGTGAAAAGAGAGAGAGAGAGAGAGAGAGAGAGAGAGAGAGAGAGAGAGAGAGAGAGAGAGAGAGAGAGAGAGAGAGAGGAAATTAATACACTATATCACTGCTATTTCTTAATTTCTCCTTCCTTTCTAATTCCCTTTATCTACACCTTCCATACCTTCACACTTTGCACGTACTCATATCTACCAGCAAAGAAGAGAGAGAAAAAAAAGACTATTACATATTCTTTTCGCTGGTTTCAAGATTGCCTGACTATAATCTTCCACCACACGCTTGCAAACGAGTGAGAAAGCAAAGTAACGAAAAGTAATGTGTGGTAAAATCTTTCCCCGAGGAAGCGGAGGAGGCGACCGCGCTGGGGTGCAACACGACGGGGGCGAAATGAGCGGGAGGGAAGGGCGGGACAGGCAGGAGTGAAGGAAGAGGTGGAAGGGTGAAATTTCCAATGATTTCACCTTGTCCTTAAAGGTTTAAAGTCTGAGCTGATACCGCTGAGACCTTAATGACAAAAGGAGGGTAATACCTTGATATATAGACACAAGGGAGAGGGTTCTGAGCTCAAACCGTGTAGTTATGAAGGCTAACGTTTGGTTTTTATATTGAAATGGATGTGGCTCAGTGTACTTTTTATAAATGTACTCCCTTGACAGAAAAAAAGGGATATCAAATGTCAGGTGAGAGAAAAAAAAACAGCAAAAGTTAGTTTCGCCAGAATATTAACTATATGAATATGCATCAACTTCATAATATTTGAATGTAAAAAGTAAAAATACCACTGACTGCATACCGATTCTCAAACTGTTATTCATCTATTTTTTTATTCTTTATTTTTATTTTTTTCCTTTTATAGGGTATCCGTATAATGAGTTTGGAATGTCTGGTTATGAGACAGCGAATGGCAGACGCCGGACGAGGGAACTAATTGAAGAGAAAATAGGGTTGGCTATTTCTGTCCCCGCTACGAGTACTCATGAGCTGTACATGTATACTGTGTGTGTACTGTGTGAGGTCAATAAATCTCTCTCTCTCTCTCTCTCTCTCTCTCTCTCTCTCTCTCTCTCTCTCTACTGATAATAACCCTTCAGACTTTATACAGACGTAAAAATACATTAAAAGAACGAAAAATGGCTGACAAAACACACATTATTACGTCCTTAGCTCACAATTTTCCTTTCACTGCCCAGATCTCGCACGTGGCCATCCATCCCATCACTCCTTCAACATTTCACGTAGATATGTTTTTCCCCACAAAGGCACAAAGGAGACCATCTGGGTGTGCTGAATACTAATCCTAACTACGTGATTCAAGCCTCAAATTGCGGGTGGTAATGAGGCGGCTTGTAATCGAGGCAGGTGACAAAGCAGTGTAATATAATGCTTTCAGGATCTCGTGAATGCAGTGCACCTCTCCAGCCTCAGTAATCCACGTACAATAGTTTCCAGGCTTAGATACGATGAAGTTTTCCTCTGTCGCCACCTCGGGTCTCGTTCTAGATAGTTTATAGTGGCTCAGAATAGACAGAAAAAAAGAGAAGATACGGAGAAAATACACTACACTATGAATAAATCGGAATAGATATGATAAATATAGGATAACAAGTAGTGTGATGAACTTTACTCGTTCTTGTTGGATTAAACGCACGTAATCTTTCTTTTACTGCATCAAAATAGACTCGCAAAAGAGGAAGCATGGAGAATATGCAACTAAAATAAAAGCAAAATATATACATTGCTATCGTGAAAGGTCAAAGTGGAGATATGTGTATACGTATAAACAAGAAGATAAAAAAAAAGATGGAGATGTGAGGAAGAGATGATACATAGAGACAAATATAAACATGGAAAGAAAAAAAATATATAAAAAGTGGAGAGGACTTGTATGTAAAAAAAAAAAAAAATGGAGAGACAAAATAAAATAAAAGAAAGGATACATAGAGACAAATATAGATATGAAAAAAAAGAATAAAGAAAAAACAACAACAAAAACATAAAAGGCCAAGGAACGAAGAAAATACGTATGTAAAAGAAAAAGTAAAATAAAAAAAAAACAGACGAAAAGAGATCGTAAATATAAACACACAAAAAAAAAAAAAAAAAAACCCAGAAAAACCAAAACAAGACCAAGAAACGAAGAGAACACGTGTAAAAACAAAAACAAAAGATAAAAACACAGGGGAAGGAAGACTTGAGGATCGTAATCTTGATGAAGGCGAGAAGAGTACCAATCAGAGGAGAGGAGATAAGCTGGCGAGGGAAGCAAGGTCAGCAGCAGAGGCGAGAACTGACGGGAGTGCTATCATGTGAGGGAGCGACGGGAAGTGTTAGGTAACTGCGCGCACCTGACGGAAGAAAACAAGGCGAGAAGGAGACCAGGTGGGGAAAAAAAGGTGAGAGGATTGAGAAGATGAAAGACGGAGAAATAGGAGAGAGAAGAGGATGGAAGGAGGATAACATCAGAAAAAAAGGGATGATATAGACAATTGTGAGTGTGATGAGGAGCAAGAGGAGGAGGAGGAGGAGGAGGAGGAGGAGGAGGAGGAGGAGGAGGAGGAGGAGGAGGAGGAAGAAGAGAAGGAAAATGAGGACACTGATAAGACAACACATAAAATCAGTATCACATGAGAGAGAGAGAGAGAGAGAGAGAGAGAGAGAGAGAGAGAGAGAGAGAGAGAGAGAGAGAGAGAGAGAGAGAGAGAGAGAGAGAGAGAGAGAGAGAGAGAGAGAGAGAGAGAGAGAGAGAGAGAGAGAGAGAGAGAGAGAGAGAGAGAGAGAGAGAGAGAGAGAGAGAGAGAGAGAGAGAGAGAGAGAGAGAGAGAGAGAGAGAGAGAGAGAGAGAGAGAGAGAGAGAGAGAGAGAGAGAGAGAGAGAGAGAGAGAGAGAGAGAGAGAGAGAGAGAGAAATTTACCTGTACCTTTCTCTCTCTTTAAAAATTTTCCTATAGTTTCCCTTTCACGATTTTCTGAGGTACCTTTTCTCGATCCGACATCCTTTTTTTTCCTCAATCAATTCTTTTTTCTTTTCTTTTCTTTCTTCTTTTATTTCTTTTCTTTGCCTCTTTTTCCCGCGAGACTTCATCCTCCAACGGCTTCAAATCCCTTCTGGGGAAATTTTGACGGTAAATATCTGTGGCACGTATCAACTCTTAGGATCTTACGCAATCTCTCTCTCTCTCTCTCTCTCTCTCTCTCTCTCTCTCTCTCTCTCTCTCTCTCCTTCCTTTCTGCTTTTCCTACCTCCCATTGCCTCTCTGCTCCACCTATCATGAACCTCCCCTTCCTATCCTTCTCTCTCTCTCTCTCTCTCTCTCTCTCTCTCTCTCTCTCTCTCTCTCTCTCTCTCTCTCTCTCTCTCTCTCTCATTCTAAATTATTTAAAGATCTGAGTACGATTGCTTTTCGGCAGCTGGAAATTCAGATGGTGACGAGAGAAATTACTTTTATACCCTGGAGAGAGAGAGAGAGAGAGAGAGAGAGAGAGAGAGAGAGAGAGAGAGAGAGAGAGAGAGAGAGAGAGAGAGAGAGAGAGAGAGAGAGAGAGAGAGAGAGAGAGAGAGAGAGAGAGAGAGGGTGGGGAGGAATATAATAGGTAGAGCGGAGAGGCTTGAGGGGAGGTAGGTAGAAGCAGGGGAGGAAGGAAAGGAGGGAGAGAGAGAGAGGGAGAGAGGGAGATTAAATGAGGGAGTTAAAGGGAGAGAGAGGAGAGAGAGAGAGAGAGAGAGAGAGAGAGAGAGAGAGAGAGAGAGAGAGAGAGAGAGAGAGAGAGAGAGAGAGAGAGAGAGAGAGAGAGAGAGAGAGAGAGAGAGAGAGAGAGAGAGAGAGAGAGAGAGAGAGAGAGAGAGAGAGAGAGAGAGAGAGAGAGAGAGAGAGAGAGAGAGAGAGAGAGAGAGAGGGGGAAGAACGGAGAAGAAACGAGAGAGAGAGAAAGGGAGAAAGGGAACTGAGAGAACGAAATGAGAGACAAAGAGGGAAGGAACACACAAAAAAAGTGAGAAAAAGAAGAAAGTAAAAAAAAGGAGAAAGAAGTGAAGAATAAGGTGAAGAGAAAGAGAAACAAAAGAAGAGGGTGAAGGACAAGAGAGAGAGAGAGAGAGAGAGAGAGAGAGAGAGAGAGAGAGAGAGAGAGAGAGAGAGAGAGAGAGAGAGAGAGAGAGAGAGAACGGGAGAGAAAAGGAGAAGTAAGGAGGGAGACGACGGAGATGAGAAGGATAAGGAAGATGATGATGGTGATGATGATGATGAAGAGGCGAAGGAAGAGAAAACAAAAACAAGATGATGATAAGAACAAGGAAGAGAAGGAACAAGAACTGAAGAACAAGAGAAGGAGAGTGATGATGCGGAGAATGACAAGGAGAAATATGAAGAAGAGGCTAACAAGAACACACACAAGAGAGACAGAAAGAGAAAAAAGAAGAGGGAGAGGAATAAATAGCCGAATAAATAGCCTTCAAACAACACTTTTTAGTCCCATACAGGTGTTTATAAGAGAAAAACAAGAAATAACACATGAAATTTCCCACTCTAAACATTTTACCTCACTTCAGCAGACTTCCTCCTTCTCCTTAAGTCGACACGGGAACACTGGTATGGGAGGTCGAGGCGAGGCACTTAATAATCTTCTCTCGTATAAAGATTTCTACGTGAGACCACTCGTGGGCTTAGAGGGAGTGTAAATATTGGAATAAGTAGGATTTTGTGCCTGAAAGTGTGTGGATTCTTTTTGGTGTTCGCTATTTTATTTTTAGCATGATCCCGTAGTCTCATTTACTCCTTTTGGATTTTTTTTTTGGGTTAAGAGAGAGAGAGAGAGAGAGAGAGAGAGAGAGAGAGAGAGAGAGAGAGAGAGAGAGAGAGAGAGAGAGAGAGAGAGAGAGAGAGAGATTATCACTTATATCAGCTAGATATGGACTTGTAAATAACATCAACACAAGGTTATGGTACACACACTACGTTATGAAGGAGAATATACACGCATACATAAATTAGGCTACATGAATTTTTAAAAGTTCTTGGAGTTTTATTCTATTATTTTCCCCGTGAGTTGGTTCCCGTTGAGTTTATCTGCACGCTTATTTTGCTTCCTTGTTATGCAATTGTTTATCTTGCCACCTGCCTGGATAACTCTCTGGCGTAGCGTGAATTTCTTTTTACTGTCCCTCTGTTCAGTGTTTTCTCTTTATTTCAAGCCTTATTTTCCTGTCATGTACACTGACGTTGCATCGTTTTTTCTATGTCTATCACATACTTGGCGAGAAAAGTCAAGATAATTATAGTGTATATGAAAACCTGCAATTTTTACTATATGATTTTGTGCTTCGAAAACATGTTCTTTGCTAGAGTACGTTCAGTTGTTTAAGATTATTCACTTTGACTGTATGTTTTACTGATGACCTATTAATTTTCCTGCTTTTCATTTTGTCTAACTCCATTTCTTTTCCTTTGTGATGCGTAAATCTGTTAATAATCCACTTTTTTCCTGCACATGCAAATTTCCTATCACGGCTCCACGCTCGCCCTTAACTTCCTTGCTTCATCGGCCACCACGCAGCGTCCCTCTTTGTTCCCACTCTGTTCACGCCTAACGAACCTGATCATGCTACGTAGTCTTCTCTTGTATTTCCATTCACTCATCTCTCCTCTCTTCTCTTCTCTTCCCTCTCTTCATTCACCTCCAAACATTCTATCAGTCTGTATCTCCTCCTGCTCTATCTCCTCCTTTGCTTCATCTTCACTCTCCCTGTTCCGTCACTCCAGATTAGACAGTGTAGATCAGAAGCAGCCTTGTAAGGGTTAATAAGCCTCCTGCCTTGTTCTTCGTTTGTATTCCTTTTTCGTCCTTGTCTTCGCCTTCTATTTTATTTCTTCTACTCTTCTTCCTCTTCTTCGTCCTTATCGCTTTTTTTTGTTCTACTACCACTGCTTCTCGCCCTCCTCACCCTCGTCCTCTTTTTTTCCTTCCTGTTCCTCCTCGTTCGCCTACTACTCTTCCTCCTCTCCGCTGGTTATTGAGAAAGGCAGACGTTAACTACAAAGTATGATTGATGATCCTGAAGGGAACAGTTTTCTAGTAACACACACACGCCGCGGTAAACTCAGTCAGTCAGTCAGTTAGTCAATGAGTCAGTGAGTCGCGTCCATCAGCGCGTGGTAACACATGAGCTTTTAATGCAAATGTCCCAGCTCCGCCTCGCCACTGCCACTCTCGTCCCTTCCGGTTGTTGTCGCCGTCATACATCACTTTAAATTGTCGTACGTTCTGTCCGGAAAGAGCCATTCACCCTGTTTGGTGTGTGTTTTAGGTCAATTACTCTTGTTCTTAATGTAATCACGTCCGTCTCTCCTTTAATTCGTAATGAAATGTTATTATCATAGCGCTACCTCTTCTAAAATTGCACTTCCTTTTGCTCTCTGGGCGTAAATTACTCCCTTTTTGGACGTAATTGAGTGGTAATGGCAGGTAATCTTAGTGACGGCACAATTATGGGCTCGTCGCGTTGCTCGAGTTCCCAGTGGCGGCGAGGACACCAGCGAGACACGAGGAGGGACCAATTTGCAGCAGCTCGCCAGGGAAGGCTTAAAGACAAGGAGGATACGTAAATGTAAGATGGGAAGACATTTTGTTCTTCTACTATTCCTTCTTCTCCTCCTCATTCTTGAAATGAAATTTAATTTTAATAAATGCCATGTATTACACATTGGAAATAGCAACCCATAAGAACATTAAAAAATGGGTAACACCGACATCAAACCAGTGGATGCTGAAAAAGACCCGGGCATTTACCTGTCAAAAGATCTTAAACCAAGCAAACATTGCCAGAATTGATTTAACATTAAGAATTGAAAAAAAAAGGCAACATATAATAACAAAAGATAATTACAAGGCTTCGCAATAAACATTAAGAGAAACACCTTAAAGAACTAAATATATTGTTACGAATATTATTAAGGGTGGACTTGATGTTGCTTTATAAAATTATTAAGGTTTCACAAAGGACTCCTGAACTCTTTCCAATATTCAACCAATCAAATAGTACAAGAAACAATGCTTTCAAACTAAAAGCAAAACGATTTCAAACAAATGAAACTATTTTTTTCTTTAATTGCGTAATGAACATCTGCAATTGTCTTGCGTCATGCGTCTTTGACTCATATACTCGTACTGTGGATTCATTTAAAACCGTCTCGATAAGAATCTAGAAACTAATCTACTTCAGAGCAAAGAAAATAACTCAGACTAGTGGTGGTTGAGTTCCTCGGCGATTAACTGCTGACTCCTTCACAGCAATGGTAAAAGGAATTAAGTCTTTACAGAGCAACTAACCCGTCACTATAGTCATCTAATAAAAATGTATCCCATTTAAACCCAAAGGTAAGATAGAGGAAGCGCCTCATTAGATGACACTAATATTAGGATTTTGTGTAGATTATATGTGGCAGAAGTGGACATCATCTCTTTCTTACGTTCCTCTCAAACTCCATGTTTTTTTTTTTCTATACAACGTGGTACTATTTTCTTTTTTTCTGGTCAGTTTCAGATGGAGGGATTTTATTTATTTATTTATTTTTTGGTGGAGAGACGGGGAGGGAGAGAAGGCCTTTTCTCTACTATTCTGTCTCTCTCACTAATAGTTTGAGTCACTCAAGCAGCCCAGTAAAGAGCATAGGGTGTGTTGCTGTTTGGACCTCCTTCGTATTCTTTTGTATTTTATTGTACTCCTCCTCCTTCTCCCCCTCCTCTTCCACTCACTATTACTACTAAATGACAGATATAACACGACATACTTGTCTTCATTTAATCTGGTGACCATTTGCAAAGTTTACCTGAAAATAGAAGAATATAACAATAACAACAAAGATACTCTAACATTGATTATAATTATTACTGAACATTTCCCTCTACCAAATGAATGCACCTTAGCAGGCCTTACTTTCCTTTCCTTTTCCCTGTGCCAGTGTTCCTCGTACATAAAGACGATAAAACAAGAGAACAGTCACTCATTCACTCTGTCTCCAGCCTTCTTCTCAGTGGCGTGAGTTGGAAGGGAAGGAAAAGCTTGAAGGGCTTCGTGACTCATGGGCGAAAGTGTGACGCGTTCAAGTAATTGGTTCCAGCACACGCACACGCACAGAAATGAATAAAAAAAAAGGTGAGATGAAAAAGAAAAAAAAAATGTTAGAGGGAACGAACTGAGCTGCTGTGAAGGGAGAGGGAGAGTTTGTCACACTTCCTGATTCTGTTTGATTTATTTCAGCTAATATTTTTGTGTATCAATAAGTGAACTGCATACGAGAAAAAAGAATAATTAACACTCCAGAATACTTACAATGCTCATGAATACTGAAATAAAATGAAATAAAGAAAACATCATTCCAGTATTTTATTTTACTGAAAGGCAAAATCTTTCTTCCTTAAACACCTTGTAATTGTACCAGAGAGAGAAAAAAGAAAGAGAGAGAGAGAAAAGAAATAGAAAGAGAAAGAGAGAGAAAGAGACACATATAGACAAACAGAAAGACAAAATTAAACAAAGAGAAGGCGAGGAAGACCATAACCTGCTCTCACCAAACACGCTGTAATGATATCAGGAACCCTTAAGCAAATGCCTGGCGAGCATGAACGGCAAACTGCATGGGGATCAACGGACCGTCTAAACTCTAAACCTTCCCTCGAGTGTTTGTTCAAGAAAGGTTGATGTGTTCCCGCCTCTTCCTCGGCAGCAAATATACACTGACCCAAATCCTCTCCTTGGGAACCATAGTCGGTTTTCTTGACGGGGAATAAGGAGAGGAGAAGGAGGAAGAGGAGGAGGAGAAAGACGAGGAGGAGGAGGAGGAGGAGGAGGAGGAGGAGGAGGAGGAGGAGGAGGAGGAGGAACAATAAGGATAAAAATAAAAAAAGAGAGAGATAGGATTACTTAAATTTTCATGTTGCATGAAAGGAAAGCACACATAGAAACACACACACACACACACACACACACACACACACACACACACACACACACACACACACACACACACACACACACACACACACACACACACACACACACACACACACACACACACACACACACACACACACACACACACACACACACACACACACACACACACACACACACACACACACACACACACACACACACACACACACACACACAAAAGACAGAAAATAATCGTGTTGTCATCATTTAGTTGTCGAATTTGGAATAGAAGAAAAACGAGGAAGAGTAAGAGAAGGAGTTGGAGATGGAAGAGGAGGAGGAGGAAGAGGAGGAGGAGGAGGAGGAGGAGGAGGAGGAGGAGGAGGAGGAAGAGGAGAAGGTAGCGGTGTTTAACATGCGCCGTAGGGAGGAAAAGAGACAGTAAACCGACCAAACACAGAGTTATAGGCGAGGTCTCTCCGCCTATTACCCTGATCGAAGGAGGTGGGAGGGAGGGAGGGAGGGAGGGAAGGAGGGAAGGAAGGGAGAGAGGAAAGGGAGAGATGAGAAGGCAGAGGGAAGGGAAGGAAGGGAGAGAAGGAGTGAGTGAGTAAGTGAAGCAAAGAAGGAAGAAAAGAAAAAAGGAAGGGAAAACAGAGGGAGCGAGGGAAGGGAAGGGGTGGGGTAGGAAGGCAGAAGAAAGAAAAGGGAGGTAGAAGGAGGGAAAGGTAGAGGGAAGGAAGGAGAGAAGGAAAGAAGAAAAGGAGGGATGGGAAGGCAGAGGGAAGAGAGAAAAGGGAGGGAAGGTAGAGAGGGAAGGGAGGAAGGAAGGAAGGAAGGGAAGGAGGAAGGGAAGGCAGAGAGAGGAAGGGAAGGAAGGAAGAAAGAAAGAAAGAAAGAAAGGAGGAAGGAAGGAAGGATGGAGGAAGGAAGGAAGGAAGGAAGGAAGGAAGGAAAGGAAGGAAAAGGAGGCTGAGGGAGGGAATGAAGGGAGGGAGGGATGGAGGGAAGCTAAGGAGTAAAAGGTACAGAAGGTTTAACTAGCACATACCCTCTTCCCATTTTCTGTCCAGCCTCTTTCTTTTTATGCCTTTAGTTCCTTTTCCTTGTTTTTATCTTTCCTATTTGTCTTTAATTTTGTTGAATGGGAACGCTATTTTCTATCTCCTAATTTTTGTTATCTATTTATTTTTTATTGATTTCCATTATCATCATTTTCTTATCATTTCCTTATTCTTTTTTTTTGTGAAGGTGAAACAAAACGAGGCAGTGAAATAAACAGAAGAAAAATAATGGTAAAGAAATAATAATAATATGATGAGAGAAAGAATAAAAATCAGAATAAAGAAGAAAAAAAAACATAAGTAAAAAGAAGAAAAATCGTAGAAAAGTAATAATCAGGGTGAGTTGAGATATTGCATTCTGAACCGGGTGAAAAATTAACCAAGCCACACACGCTCTTAATTAATGGTTTATCTATAATTCACGATTTTTTTCCCTTCCTACTACTACTGTTACTCTTACTGCTACTCTATGCTGCTCCTTGTGGTGGTGGTGGTGGTGGTGGTTGTAGTAGTAGTGGTAATTGTTGTAGTTGTCATTGTTTTTGTTGTTCTTGTAGTAGTAGTAGTAGTAGTAGTAGTAGTAGTAGTAGTTGTGGCAGTAGTAGGAGGGATAGTCGTTGTAGTGGTGGTAATGGTGATTGTGGTGGTGATGGTGGTATTATATTGGTGGTGGTAGTGGTGGTGGTGGTGGTGGTGGTGTTGTTGGTGGTGGTGGTGGTGGTAATGATATTGGTGGTGGTGGTGGTGGTGGAATGGTGGCTATACTTGAAGGCAACTAAGCAAATTTAATGAACTTTCTTAATTAAACCCGACATAACAGTAATGAACCTTTAAAATGGAACATAATACGGAAATCTACTACGCTAGTGTGTGTGTGTGTGTGTGTGTGTGTGTGTGTGTGTGTGTGTGTGTGTGTGTGTGTGTGTGTGTGTGTGTGTGTGTGTGTGTGTGTGTGTGTGTGTCCGTTTGCATTACTAAAACAAACCGTCACTCACTTTAAACACAATGAATATTCAATACCACAACAAACAACATCAAAAGAACAACAACAACAACAACAACAACAACAACAGCAACAACAACAAATAAAAGGAAGTAACTAACGTCATTATTTTCAATCAACAAAGGGATGGAGAGACTGGTGGAAAAATAAATAATTGTCAAACGCTGCTTTAAAATACTCGTTTTTTTTTTTTTATCCGGGACGAGAAGTGAGTGTTGTGATGCAGGTCTCTATCACTCACGCCTCTGTTGACTCCACGAGAAGACAAAAAAGTGAATTAATGTGCCGTAATTGTATTAAGTGAATGAATTATTTAGCGCGTGCTGGGCGTGTGTGTGTGGAGAGAGAGAGAGAGAGAGAGAGAGAGAGAGAGAGAGAGAGAGAGAGAGAGAGAGAGAGAGAGAGAGAGAGAGAGAGAGAGAGAGAGAGAGAGAGAGAGAGAGAGAGAGAGAGAGAGAGAGAGAGAGAGAGAGAGAGAGAGAGAGAGAGAGAGAGAGAGAGAGAGAGAGAGAGAGAGAGAGAGAGAGAGAGAGAGAGAGAGAGAGAGAGAGAGAGAGAGAGAGAGAGAGAGAGAGAGAGAGAGAGAGAGAGAGAGAGAGAGAGAGAGAGAGAGAGAGAGAGAGAGAGAGAGAGAGAGAGAGAGAGAGAGAGGTGTACGTGTGTGTGCCTTTAAAATACCTGTGCGAATAGAAAGATTTTCACTCGCGCTGAAAAGTTCTGATTGCAACACTGCTGACCTACATGCAACTCAAAAATACAACAGACTCTACTGACAGAGAGAAAAGAGAAACACACACACACACACACACACACACACACACACACACACACACACACACACACACACACACACACACACACACACACACACGACTCCCACACAACAATCCGAAGAACTGATAATATCTTCTATTCACTGATTATGATGTTATTCTCTCTCTCTCCCTCTCTTTCTCTCTCTCTCTCTCTCTCTCTCTCTCTCTCTCTCTCTCTCTCTCTCTCTCTCTCTCTCTTCAACACACATCTTTGCCTCTCTTTCTCTGTAGCTGGTAAAGTCACAGCCACGAGGACTTAAGCAGGAAACTCTACTTCTTCTCTTATATTTTTTCTCCGGACGGACATAACGTGACGAAATATCCGCTTGTACCTAAAATTGGATATCTGGCTGACTTTTCCAGAGAGAGAGAGAGAGAGAGAGAGAGAGAGAGAGAGAGAGAGAGAGTACAAATCTCTCCTCTCTCTCTCTCTCTCTCTCTCTCTCTCTCTCTCTCTCTCTCTCTCTCTCTCTCTCTCTCTCTCTCTCTCTCTCTCTCTCTCTCTCTCGCTCTCTGGCGCCCACAACAAGTTACATTATTTATCTCTTGGTCTTGTGTTGATGGAGGAGGAGGAGGAGGAGGAGGAGGAGGAGGAGGAGGAGGAGGAGGAGGATTAGTTGACAGGATTTTTACTTTTATCTTGTAAACTGAATTGGTGTCATTAAACCTTGATGAAAAATGGAAAAAGAGACAAAATATTCTCGTCCACAGCCCAGTCGACCTTTACCGCTATTATGAATATGTGTGGCAAAACATTCATTCCACTTGTTGCCATTTTGAAAGCGTTTGTTTAATATAGATTTGCAGGGAGACTTCCATACGCCACAACCTTTTCTATTTTATCTCCCTCTTTTTTTCTTTTTTTCTTCATCCAAGTCCAGGGAAATTTCGTCTCAGCGTCATCTTTTTTTCTTTTTCTTTTTTTTTCTTGCAACATTCTTAATTTGCACTTGATTTTTAAAAAATTTATCGTCCACTAAACAGTAAATTGAGGTTATTTGTTTTCCATCTGAGTTTTGGTGGTTATAATAGTTTTAAATCAACTTCTCTTTGAAAATAATAAGTATAGTATTTAATCTTGTGTAGTATTATATTATTCTATCACACAACCTTCTATTTCTTTCATTATTTATTTTCTTCTGTCCTCAGTCAATTTCCAAGAACAGCACACCGCATCCGGAAGCTTCTCACTCTTACAGTTCAGACTGCATGCATTTAAAACACTGTCTGCACCATTATGATAATCTTGTGGCACTGCAACTTTCATTACTTACATTATACTTTTCCTTCTCTTCTGGTCTCGTCTCAGTTCCCAAGAGCAACATGCAAGTTTGTCTCGAGTTTTAGTGCTTTAGTTTGCTTTACCTTCTTATTCACTTTGCTTTTATACTTCAGTCCATTTTTTTCATTTACCTGCTGCTCTGGGTCTTCATGTCTCCGGGTATAGTCTCCTTCTCTCTTCGTCAAACAAAGACAGGGGTGAGGGAGTTAAAGATCTTGCAAAGAGCTTAGAAATTTTTCGTCACCAAGAAATTTATTGTTTTGACGTCACCACTGAATCCATTTGCACGAGAGAGAGAGAGAGAGAGAGAGAGAGAGAGAGAGAGAGAGAGAGAGAGAGAGAGAGAGAGAGAGAGAGAGAGAGAGAGAGAGAGAGAGAGAGAGAGAGAGAGAGAGAGAGAGAGAGAGAGAGAGAGAGAGAGAGAGAGAGAGAGAGAGAGAGAGAGAGAGAGAGAGAGAGAGAGAGAGAGAGAGAGAGAGAGAGAGAGAGAGAGAGAGAGAGAGAGTCATAACCATTCCTACATCATACACACACACACACACACACACACACACACACACACACACACACACACACACACACACACACACACACACACACACACTCGTACGTAATAGAAACGAAACATCTAGAAGTGTCGCTGTGTAAAGATGGTTAGGTTTTCTTGCCTGTCTTTCTACTCCCACTCCCACTACCACCACCACCACCAAAACCACTAGCACTACTACTACTACTACTACTACTACTACTACTACTACTACTACTACTACTACTACTACTACTACTACTACTACTACTACTACTACTACTACTACTACTACTACTACTACTATTACTACTACTACTATTGCTACTACTACTATCAATACAAATACTACTACCACCACCACCACCACCACTACCACCACCACCACAGCAAGTACTAACCTCCTCTGTGCTCATGAACATCATCACCATTAATAAAGAACACCAAGATGATTTAAGGCCAGACTAAGGACCTCCACAGTGCCTAACATGCCCTGAAACTTTGGCCATATGAGGCAAAAACGAGGCACTTTGGAAAGAACACTACAAGAATACACCAAGAATATTCGTAACACATACATGAGGTTATGAATCTGGCTTACCCTAGATGGCACCTCCCCTCCAGTCTAACCCGCCTCCAATGTTACTGTTCTGGGATGTGGGCGTCGGCACATTGACCCAAATACTGTCATCCCAGCACGAGGGAGGAGGAACAAAGAGCGAGGGAACACAAGCAGGATTGGGACGAGAGTACGTTTGGGATAAGCTTCGTCTTTGTTTTGGAAAGGCAGCGGCAGGAGAAAGAAAATGTGACGTTGTGGCGGCCAAATTATGGTGTGTCAGGTCAATTTGCTCTTTATTTTCTCTCTTTCTAAATATCTCTTAATGTACGATTGTGGAGTTTTGTCTTTATGATACAGCCTAATGTATTGCCAATTCTGTTGCATTTGAAAACATAATCTATATTCATTTTTCAGTTTACATTTGAAATATCCCTTTTTCAAGCATATTTACCTTGAAATTAAGGGAACATTGAAACAAGACATCAAGAAAATCACTAACCTCACTCAGAGCAAAGTGTATAAGCTACGATCACAAGCACAACAAAGGAGAATATACAGTGAGGAAAAAGAGGCAGAATTGAGCAAGAGTGCAGGAGGGAAAGGCAGACCAGACGAATGGTACTCTTTTGTGTGGCCGAGTTGGCACGAGCGAGGTAGACTTACAATGAGGCTGATTCCGGTTGTTTGAGGCCATCGATTAGAGAAAAGAGAGAGAGAGAGAGAGAGAGAGAGAGAGAGAGAGAGAGAGAGAGAGAGAGAGAGAGAGAGAGAGAGAGAGAGAGAGAGAGAGAGAGAGAGAGAGAGAGAGAGAGAGAGAGAGAGAGAGAGAGAGAGAGAGAGAGAGAGTTAGACAAAAATAGATTAAGAAAAAATACTGATTAATATAAAAAGAAAGATAAAGAAGGAGAAAAAAAAAAGAAGGGTGGTCACATGCTATGCTATAATAACAAGGGATCATCGTCTCCTTCCCTCCTACGTCCCCTCTTTTTTTCTTTTTACCTCCCGCCTTGCACCCTCCCCCTCTATTCCTTCTTCTATTTCTTCCCCTCCCTCCTGGTTATTCATTTTCATCCTTATCCTTCTCCCTTTCTTTTTTACCTCTAGTCTTACACCTTTCCCTTCACTTCTTCTGCTATTCCCTCCTTCCTTTCTCTGGTTATTCTTCTTCATCTATTTCCCTCGTCTCTCTTTCTCTCATTTACACTTTTCTTCTTTTCCTGTTTAATAATTCTCATCTTTCTTCTTCTCCCTTTCTCTTATCATTTCCTTTTCTTTTCTTCCTACTTAATTTTTTCGGCTTTTTTCTTCTCTCTTTTCTATTATCCATTCCCTTTCTCTAGTTATTATTTTCAGCTTTGTCCTTCTTTCCTTTTTTCTCTCGCCTTCCCTTCCTCTACTCACTCATTATTTCTTTTCATCTTTCTCATTTCTTGTCCGTTTTCTATGTCCCTTCTTTCTTCCTACAGCTATTTCTTTCATCAATCTTCTCCTCTTTTTTTTCTGATCCCTTCTCTTCCTTCCTCATCTAATAGGTCAAACAGAGAATCCGTCAGTTAACAAGCAAAAGGGAAGGATAGGAAACGTCAATAAAAGGTCTCTTCTATCCCTTTTTCCTACTTCTCATTTTATATTTCTTGATATCTGAAAGTACTCGTTTTTATTTTATTTTTTCTCTCTCTCTCTCTCACATGCTTTTTACAACTCGGGACTCGTGACCAATGGGTATAAACTTTAATGAGGATAAAAAGTGTTGTTATGTGCGTACCAGATTCCTTAAGGGGAGATAAATGTGATCTGAGAAATAGGGTTAGTTGTGTCTCTTACCAAATATCCGTTTTGTTATGGTGGATTCATATGTTCTTTAAATGGTTTTCTATTGTTTTATCAGATTTTTGTTGCTATTTTATTTCTGACTTTTTTTTTCGATATATTCTTCATGTTTTCTTTATGAGGAACACTACTTTTATATTCTTTTATCATATTTTATCATATTTCTTTTCAATATATGTTTAATGTTTTGTATGAAGAATTGTACTTTTTTAATATCTTTTTTAGCATTATCACTTTTTTTTTCGCTTTTTCTGACAATAATTCTCAAACTTTTTATTCCATTTTTTTTTCACTAAAGCATTTTTAATATACTTTGTGTCGCACCAGGTGAGAAACTTGCAATCAGACTTAATGCAGTAATCATTTTGTAAATTATTCTTCTTACTTGTGTTTTTTTTCTGAGTTCACGAATTATCTTTTTTTTTCTTTCTTTCTAAAATAGCAAAATGATGCTCTTATGCACATTTTTTAGACTGACACGCACACACACACACACACACACACACACACACACACACACACACACACACACACACACACGGCCCGGTAGCTCAGTGGTTAGAGCGCTGGCTTCACAAGCCAGAGGAATAGGGTTCGAATCCCCGGCCGGGTGGAGATATTTGGGTGTGTCTCCTTTCACGTGTAGCCCCTGTTCACCTAGCAGTGAGTAGGTACGGAATGTAAATCGAGGAGTTGTGACCTTGTTGTCCCGGTGTGTGGTGTGTGCCTAGTCTCAGGCCTATCCGAAGATCGGAAATAATGAGCTCTGAGCTCGTTCCGTAGGGTAACGTCTGGCTGTCTCGTCAGAGACTGCAGCAAATCAAACAGTGAATTACACACACACACACACACACACACACACACACACACACACACACACACACAAGAAAAAACACAAGGATTAAAATTTAATCTTTCATTCTTTCATACATCTTTTCTTTTTTTGCCTTTCTTTATGATTCTGTAAAAACTTTTTTTCACTTTTACTTTATTTTCCTTTATATTTCACACTGATATCCACCTCCACCACTCACCACCACCACCACCGTCACTCCTACCACCGTCACCATCTTGCCATCAAACAAATTGGCTGGTGACTTTACGGTAACACGAGCAGCAGTTTACGCTTGCCTGCCCTAGAGTTAAGAGAGGCCATCAAGGCACCTCCGATGGCCTTCTTAACTTCACGTCTTCGCTGCATAATGCATCCACTGCCTCCGACAGCTGCCTTACTCCCTTCCCTCTCAGACAAGGAGCAAATACACTTGTTCTTGAGCAAGCATTTGGAATTTGAGTGTGTTGTTCTCGGATTTTCATTTTCTTTTGTGCTCGTGTGAAGATCATTAATGCGAAGGAGGGAAATACAGGTGTTTCGAGCCAGCATTTGAAATTTTAGGTGTGTGTGTGTGTGTGTGTGTGTGTGTGTGTGTGTGTGTGTGTGTGTGTGTGTGTGTGTGTGTGTGTGTGTGTGTGTGTGTGTGTGTGTGTGTGTGTGTGTGTGTGTGTGTGTGTTGTGTTGAGAGAGAGAGAGAGAGAGAGAGAGAGAGAGAGAGAGAGAGAGAGAGAGAGAGAGAGAGAGAGAGAGAGAGAGAGAGAGAGAGAGAGAGAGAGAGAGAGAGAGAGAGAGAGAGAGAGAGAGAGAGAGAGAGAGAGAGAGAGAGAGAGAGAGAGAGAGAGAGAGAGAGAGAGAGAGAGAGAGAGAGAGAGAGAGAGAGAGAGAGAGAGAGAGAGAGAGAGAGAGAGAGAGAGAGAGAGAGAGAGAGAGAAAAAAACATAAATTCCTTTTCCCTTTAAAGAGACACCACACACACACACACACACACACACACACACACACACACACACACACACACACACACACACACACACACACACACACACACACACACACACACACACACACACACACACACACACACACACACACACACACACACACACACACACACACACACACACACACACACACACACACACACACACACACACACACACACACACACACACACACACACACACACACACACACACACACACACACACACACACACACACACACACATACACACACACATTAAAAAAACACATGGAGAACGAACTCAAACTCTTCATCATTAACGTAACGAGAAGAGAGGTGGATGGAAAGCCACACACACACACACACACACACACACACACACACACACACACAGACAAGAAAAACTACCCACCACCAACTCAATCCACCAAAAGCAAACTTACGTATACCCTCACAGAAACTTCTATTTTTTCGTCTGTTTTTATGGGTCGTGGCTCAGTCCTCCCTCTATAATTTCACGGTACGGGGCTCGGAACTGAGACAAATGGGCGAGAGGTGCGGTGCTTCATGCGTCTCAGTTCTCATGGCTTGGCAGGGTTTGCATCTTAGGAGGGCCAGGAACCGTGAATCTTAAGCCACCTTCCCACGGCAGCACGGGCCACTTTCCGAGCGTGCTGTTTTTGGAGCACTGGATGGAATAGAGAGAGAGAGAGAGAGAGAGAGAGAGAGAGAGAGAGAGAGAGAGAGAGAGAGAGAGAGAGAGAGAGTGGAGAGAGGTGGAGAGAGAGAGTGAGAGAGAGAGAGAGAGAGAGAGAGAGAGAGAGAGAGAGAGAGAGAGAGAGAGAGAGAGAGAGAGAGAGAGAGAGAGAGAGAGAGAGAGAGAGAGAGAGAGAGAGAGAGAGAGAGAGAGAGAGAGAGAGAGAGAGAGAGAGAGAGAGAGAGAGAGAGAGAGAGAGAGAGAGAGAGAGAGAGAGAGAGAGAGAGAGAGAGAGAGAGAGAGAGAGAGAGAGAGAGAGAGAGAGAGAGAGAGAGAGAGAGAGAGAGAGAGAGAGAGAGAGAGAGAGAGAGAGAGAGAGAGAGAGAGAGAGAGAGAGAGAGAGAGAGAGAGAGAGAGAGAGAGAGAGAGAGAGAGAGAGAGAGAGAGAGAGAGAGAGAGAGAGAGAGAGAGAGAGAGAGAGAGAGAGAGAGAGAGAGAGAGAGAGAGAGAGAGAGAGAGAGAGAGAGAGAGAGAGGTGTAAGAAAGAGTTTCTAAGCATTGGGTGGAGGAGGATGGAACAGAGAGAAAAATAGAAGGAGAGAGAAAGTATACCGGTGTGAAAAGAAGGGAGATAAAATAAGAAATAAGGGAAATATATATCGAGAGAGTAACAGAAATGAAAGAAAGAAAAAGGCAAGAAAATAAAGAGTGAATAAGTTAATTTTTAGGGAAAGGATGAATGAATGAGAGGAAGAAAGGTTATGAAGAAGAGAGACGAGTAAAACAGATGAAGAAAGGAAATTAAAGAGGGTGAAATGAAGGGAGGGAGAAAAATAGGATGGAAGAAAGAGGAGTAAAGTAGACAAAAGATAAGGAAAATAAAGATGAAATTAAAGGAGGAAAAAAAGAGGGAGGGGAGAAACAAGGAGGAGGAGTAAGGCAGAGGAAGAGAGAAGTAATATCAGATAGAAAAACAGAAACAAAAAGATGCGCAAGTTTAGTATTTTCTTAGCGTGCCTTGGTTATTGACAGGCTGTGCACATCTTTAGTCCTAATTTCTTGATTCACACAAGTTTAAAATCATATATAATCATCTAAAATTACTCCTTACTCTTTATTTCTTAAGGTTTGGGTAAAAAAAAATTGACTTCTTAAATTTAAAGAGATATTTAGTGATCTTTAGTCCTAATTTCTTGATTCACACCAGTTTAAAATCATATATAATTATTTAAAATTAATCCTTACTTTTTATTTCTTAAGGTATGTGTAAAAAAACAATTGACTTCTTAAATTTAAAGGCGTATATAGTGGTGTACAAAGAAGGATAACAGTACTTTGATAGGTTCGCTGCACAAGTCTACGGTAAGAAGATGCCGCGTTTCATTACTCAAGGGTAATTGTTTGTCATTATCATCATCATCATCATCATCGTCGTCATCGTCATCACCACCATCATCGTCTTCATCATCACCACCGTCATCATCGTCATCATTTTTATTATGTCATCATCAAAATCATCATCATCATCATCATCATTATCACAATCATCATCATCTTCCTTATCATCCTCATCATCATCACCACCACCACCATCATCATCATCACCATCATAATCACCATCATCATCACCACTACCACCACCACCACCACCACCACCACTACAACCACCACTACCACTACCTCCACCACCACCATCATCATTATCAACATCACCATCATCATCATCATCATCATTCTTTAACTACGGAGTAATCTCAAAATACCTCACACATCTGTATTTTCCTTTCAGTTTGCCTCATATCTTTTATAACCTCTTTCATGTCCTAATCTTTCCATCTTTTTTTCTTTCATTACCAGTTCTTTTTCTCGCTTTCCTTCAAAAGTCTTTTACGTTTGTGCTTGTATTCCTCGTACGATCATGACTTTCTTGGCGCTTCGTGTGCTTAGCGTGCTTCTCCGTTAGCCTTTTTTTGTCCTCCACGCCAGATATTCTCGGATCACTTCAAAGGGTCTATCTATATTTACACTTTTTTCGTGAGGTATAATAAGTCTCTGGATTCCTTTCGTGCTCATAAGCTTCGCCTTTAGCGTTTTTTTTCTTCTATTTTCTGTTCTTTACTAAAATAATCTCGTTTTACTTCACAAGGTCTACTATTTCCAATTTTTCATGCAAGTGTTGATAGCTCTCCTACCTTCTTTCGTGCTCATATACTTTAGTCTTCTTATTCTTTCTTTACTTTACTATTTTTCAGTTCTCGTGTAAGTCTTCATAGCTCCCCCGCCTCCTTTCGTGTTCGCGCCGCGGCACAAGCTCCACCTAACCGAGTCGTAAAGGTGATTTAAAGAGCAGCGCCTTAATCCCTTTGGTAGCCACGTACTGACAGCCTTTGCTCCCTGGAAACACACATTTCGAGGAAGAGGTCCATGCATAAAGAAAATACTTCACTTTAATACTTTTGACAGTCCTTTCTTGTGTGTTAATCCCCTTTCCTCTATTCCATCCCTATTTCCCACTTGTTCTCTTATTCATTTCAACACAAGGGAAGAAAATAAAAGCGTATTAATCAACCATAAGAGGGTTGTCGCAAGTTACACTATATAGCCTAAATAAAGATTAGTTGAAAGCAAAAGACGAAAGAACTTATATTCCTATCCACTTTTCTCTTCTACTTCCCTACTTACATTTAATAAGACCTTTTCTACACACACTTAATTTCTCCTTTACAACAGCTTCCTAAGTATGGTCCGCATTCATAAACGCTTTGCTCGCTCACCACGACTAATTTCAAGGGTTACGGAGATAATTAGCTGGATTTTGAAAATTTTCTCTAGTTAATAATGCAGAAATCTTGTCAGTCTGCTGTAGAACAATAAAATAACCTTTAAAAACTCTTATAAATTTAAATAAAGCCTTTTGAAATAGTGGAGATGAAATATAGAAGAGTTTGAGAAAGCTTACCACTATACCTCTCACTTTCTCACACTAAATTATATTTTTTCCTTTCCTTACCGTTCCATGTACCCTCCTACTAATTTCTTCTTTTCTTTTCACTCTTTTCACTTCTTCCATCACACGCACACATTAGTTATTCCCCTCGATCAAACCCTCCATGGCACTTTCTTCCTCTATCTGTCTCACTCTTTTATCCTCTCCCGTACGTAGGTTGCTAAACAAAACACTCTTCTTTGCATCTTTCCCACATACTTCCCTGGTCTACCCCTCTCCATTCTCTGTCACACATCCTCTCCCTTATGTACTTAGCTGAGTAAAACACTTATCTTTGTATTTCCCTAGTCTATCCCTCTCCCATCTCTCTCATTCGTTTTCTCCCTTATCTACGTAGCTCAACAAAATACTCATCTTTGCAATCTTCCCACATACTTCTCTGGCCTATCTCTCTCCATTCTCTCTCACTCATCCTCTTCCTTCTCTACGCAGCTCAACAAAACACCCTTCTTTGCACTTGATATATACTTCCCTGGTCTATCTTTCTCCATTTTCTCTCACTCATCCTCTACCTTATGTACGTAGCTAAGCAAGGCACCTTCCTTTGCACCCTTTCTACATACATCCCTAATCTTTTCTTCTTCTATCTCTCTTATTCCTCTTCCTTTTCTATGTAACTCAAGAAAACACTCACCTTTGCAGATTTCCACATGCCTCCCTGGTCTATCCCTCTATATTTTCTCTCTCTCTCTCTCTCTCTCTCTCTCTCTCTCTCTCTCTCTCTCTCTCTCTCTCTCTCTCTCTCTCTCTCTCTCTCTCTCTCTCTCTCTCTCTCTCTCTCTCTCTCTCTCTCTCTCTCTCTCTCTCTCTCTCTCTCTCTCTCTCTCTCTCTCTCTCTCTCTCTCTCTCTCTCTCTCTCATCCTCTTCCTTCTATACGCAGCTGCCAGGAAAAAAAAGCCCACCGTTACTGTCCCGCATCACGAAGGAGGGTCTCACACGCCACACCATACCCGCTAACTGATCCTCCTCCCTCTTCACCGCGCCACCCACATACACACCCACCCACACACACACACACACACACACACACACACACACACACACACACACACACCACTCTCTCTCTCTCTCCTTCTCTCTCTCCCCCACGCCCTCATTAACCTGCCCCATCTCCTTCCTTTCCGGGTAGTGGTTGAATATAATGGTCATTTTTTTGTCATTTATTCTCTTGTTACTGAGCGTTTTTGTCTTCTATATAATTTGTGAGTGATAATAGAAATGGGCTGGTGTCTTGTCTTTTCCTTCGTTTTCTTTTCTTTTTTTCGTTTTCTTTGTTTTTTTCATTTGATTTAGTGGTTATTTTGTCGATCTTTTATTCAATTTTCTTTTTCTTTTATGTTGTTAAGAGTTATTTCATTTGTTCTCTCTCTTTCTCTCTCTCTCTCTCTCTCTCTCTCTCTCTCTCTCTCTCTCTCTCTCTCTCTCTCTCTCTCTCTCTCTCTCTCTCTCTCTCTCTCTCTCTCTCTCTCTCTCTCTCTCTCTCCTTTTTTGAACACGATTTCCCGGGAATTTAGGACGCCACAGGGAATGGGAATCAGTGGGAATCTGGGAATGGGAGAGCACAGGGAGAATAACTCAATATTGCGTCCAGGAATACTATGGTTTCTTTATTGAGGGGAAGTGAAAAACATATATGAGTGAATGTCGGCCTTCCTGTGGTGGTGGTGGTGGTGTGTGTGGGTGAGGTGGTTGTGGTTTATTAGAATTGCATCTCTGTCTCTCTGTCTCTCTCTCTCTCTCTCTCTCTCTCTCTCTCTCTCTCTCTCTCTCTCTCTCTCTCTCTCTCTCTCTTTAAACTGTCAAAGTGAGAATTAACTAAGCATGAAAAGAGAAGCAAGAACTTTTCAGTCAACACACCAAAGCTTAAGAAAAATAATCGAAAAAGGAAAGAGAAAATAGAACAATACGAACGAAAAAGGAAAAGAGAGAAGAGGAGAATGAGAACGAAAACGAGAAATAACAACAACGAGAAAAAGGAAGGGAAGAGGAAGGAAGAGAATATGAGATAAAGAAGAAGAGCTTTGCACAAATAAGAGCCAGAGAAATGTACCCAATTTCATACACAGACGAATCAACATCGGAACAAGACCTGCATTACATCAAACACTCGGCTCTTCCAGGTCAACACTTTCAGGGGGAGACATACGCTACTGACACCCAAAGATCGTTGAAATAAAAAGAAGATGGCTATTTCTCGCCTCGCTGTCTCTTGAGAGGGAAAGTAAAGGGAGAGAAAGTAAAAGGAAAGGAAGTCAGGACGTGGAGGAGGGAAATATTGTTCTCGAGTCTTTACCAAGAATATGAAAGTTGTTATCTTTCTATACGTGGGTGGAGAGAGAGAGAGAGAGAGAGAGAGAGAGAGAGAGAGAGAGAGAGAGAGAGAGAGAGAGAGAGAGAGAGAGAGAGAGAGAGAGAGAGAGAGAGAGAGAGAGAGAGAGAGAGAGAGAGAGAGAGAGAGAGAGAGAGAGAGAGAGAGAGAGAGAGAGAGAGAGAGAGAGAGAGAGAGAGAGAGAGAGAGAGAGAGAGAGAGAGAGAGAGAGAGAGAGAGAGAGAGAGAGAGAGAGAGAGAGAGAGCTGTACTGACACAGCTGGAAGTGGGCGTGGCTCGGGACGAGGCCACCACCCGCACCATCTGGCTGTGGAACAAAGCAGACTGGGCTTCCTGCGCCGCGACCTGACCCACACCCCATGGGCCACTCTGCTACAGGGAGGAGCAGAGAGTGAAGCACTTGCACTCACCTCTCACCTTCTCGCCCTCCAGAGACGCCACGTCCCACACAGGGAATACACCACCAGACCGACGGATCAGCCATGGTTTGGCTAC
>NC_059303.1:14918208-14935708 GCF_017591435.1 Portunus trituberculatus | reverse complement strand
TGTTCATAAAACTCATAAATAAGGGATTAAAAACTAAAAATAAATGGAAAGATAAATAAATAGATCACTGCAATAAAGTAAAACGAATTCTGCCACACAAAATCTGTGTGTCAAAGCAGGTGGTAGAGTCTGGCCTCCTGCCTTCCTTTACCCTCGCCACCTTCTCTGGGAGATGAATATACCGCGACAATAATGTTGAGGACAAGGCGTGGCGCATCTTAAAGGGCGTAGGGAAGGCTTGGAGAGGCCAGGGCGCAGTGGAGGGGAGTAGGGAACAACGGGAGAGAGTGGGGGAGGAAGAGGGAGTGAAGGGAGACGAGACCAGGTCTTTGAAATAGTCAGAAAAGGAAATCGTAAAACCGTCCTAACCATGCGATGGGAAGCGAGGAGGAGGAGGACAAAGAGGAGAAAGAGGAGGAGGAAGAAGAGGAGGAAGAAGAAGAAAAGGAAGAGGAGGAAGAAGAGGAGGAAGAAGAGGAAGAAGAAGAAGAGGAAGAAGAGGAGGAAGAGGAGGAGGAGGAGGAAGGAGGAAAAGGAATACAAAGGAATATAAAGGAAAGCCAAAAAGCAACAGATCTTTTAATTTTTCAAATGCTGCTTGGTTACTACCTCTAACTCGCTACAGAGAAGAGAGACGGGACAGTACAAGAGAAGGTTCCTCCCCATCCACCACTCCTTACAGCTTTTGCCAGCATGATGAATAGTTGGGAAAAGTACCAAGCATTGTGGAAAAACTAACATGAAATTAACAAGGATTAATTTCTATGTATTTATCGATATTGTTTTTGAATGTTTGAATAGAATTGCTGTTAAAAAAAATTCTGAAGGAAAGATTTTTAATATGAGAGGAGAGAAAAAATTGCTTGACATTTGCTGCTTTCCACCCAAGCGGGACTTTGACAACTAATGAAGCTTCACTGAATAAAATAGTAATCAGTTTCACGCGCTCATTTCTTGCTTCTTTAAAAAGTTTGGGTGACATCTTGACAGGTACAGGTGTTTGGTTTACGTTTGTGTTGTTCATGAGTGAGAGAAGTTAATTTTCTGTAACCATCAAGGCAGTCAGGCAGTGTGGTACCATGTGTCTGGGGCGCGGCGGTAGGCAAGTCACCATGAACATCACTCGTAAAAACTGTTGAAATGTAATCGTTCACAGAGTTCACCATGTTGAGTTTATTCGAAAATTTGTCTGCTGGTTTCTGTCATTAGTACACCATTTATATTTTATGCAGCTATAAAATTATTTGGGGTTTATCGAGCAAGAGAGAGAGCGATCTGGGCTTCAACACGTTTTTTGTTGCAGTTGACCACCTTTCTAGTCGGTCTGCACTCTACAGTCTACACACACTGTCATGCTCCAATTTATCACTGTAATTGTGTGTTCATTTGTATTTGTGGTGCGCTTCTTTCTCAGCCAGAGGACAGAAGAGGAGGAGGAGGAGGAGGAGGAGGAGGAAGAAGACAGAAAAGAGTAGATCATTGTGTATCCTTTTGGGAGAAGGTGGCATGGTTGAGAAATGGGAAGAGGAGGAAGAGAAAGAGAAAGAGGAGGAAGAGGAGGAGGAGGAGGAGGAGGAGGAGGAGGAGGAGGAGGAGGAGGAGGAGGAGGAAATAGAGGACGTGTTCCCTTTATGCAAATTGGATGGAGAACCTTACCTCTGTTCGTGGGGAGGAGGAAATGGAGGAGGAGGAGGAGGAGGAGGAGGAGGAGGAGGAGGAGGAGAAGGAAAAGGCAAAGGAGGAGGAGAGGAGAAGAAAGGCAAAGGAGGAGAAGAAGAAGAAGAAGAAGAAGAAGAAGAAGAAGAAGAAGAAGAAGAAGAAGAAGAAGAAGAAGAAGAAGAAGAAGAAGAAGAAGAAGAAGAAGAAGAAGAAGAAGAAGAAGAAGAAGAAGAAGAAGAAGAAGAAGAAGAAGAAGAAGAAGAAGAAGAAGAAGAAGAAGAAGAAGAAGAAGAAGAAGAAGAAGAAGAAGAAGAAGAAGAAGAAGAAGAAGAAGAAGAAGAAGAAGAAGAAGAAGAAGAAGAAGAAGAAGAAGAAGAAGAAGAAGAAGAAGAAGAAGAAGAAGAAGAAGAAGAAGAAGAAGAAGAAGAAGAAGAAGAAGAAGAAGAAGAAGAAGAAGAAGAAGAAGAAGAAGAAGAAGAAGAAGAAGAAGAAGAAGAGAGAAGAAGAGAGAAGAAGAGAGAGAGAGAAGAGAGAGAGAGAGAGAGAGAGAGAGAGAGAGAGAGAGAGAGAAGAGAGAGAGAGAGAGAGAGAGAGAGAGAGAGAGAGAGAGAGAGAGAGAGAGAGAGAGAGAGAGAGAGAGAGAGAGAGAGAGAGAGAGAGAGAGAGAGAGAGAGAGAGAGAGAGAGAGAGAGAGAGAGAGAGAGAGAGAGAGAGAGAGAGAGAGAGAGAGAGAGAGAGAGAGAGAGAGAGAGAGAGAGAGAGAGAGAGAGAGAGAGAGAGAGAGAGAGAGAGAGAGAGAGAGAGAGAGAGAGAGAGAGAGAGAGAGAGAGAGAGAGAGAGAGAGAGAGAGAGAGAGAGAGAGAGAGAGAGAGAGAGAGAGAGAGAGAGAGAGAGAGAGAGAGAGAGAGAGAGAGAGAGAGAGAGAGAGAGAGAGAGAGAGAGAGAGAGAGAGAGAGAGAGAGAGAGAGAGAGAGAGACGACGATTTACGTCAGGAGCGTCTCCTACAGCGGCTTCTTACGGTGGAAAGATACACAGCCACACCCTTCCCACCTGCAGCGCCTCAGCCCGCCCACCCCCTCACTTCATTTCAGTCCTTGCCACAACCTCGTCCAGTCCTTCCTCAGCCTGGTATCTGGAATCAGAACCAGGGGCGGCAGTGGACCACCTCTTCACCAGTACCAGCAGTCGGCCGCGGACCCTAACCACCACCTCGGACTAGCAGGCCTCGCTCACTACCATCCCTCACCATGGTACAGCCAGCTTGCCCCGCCGCCAACTAAAGGTCGTCTCTAGCAACGTCCGTGGTCTCCGGACTAACCTTGCAGACTTATACCACAACTGTGTGCAACGACACAATGCAGACGTTGTTGTGGTGACCGAGACATGGCTGAACAGTGAGGTGGAGCCCACGTATGGCAGGATGCAGGGCTTCACCCACTGGGTGAGGAGGGACCGACAGGAGCGAACAGGAGGTGGAGTGGCTGTCTGCTTCAAGGAAGGAATGCAGGCCCAGCTACTCGACATAGACACGCCTCCAATGATGGAGATGATGTACTTCCGAGTAATGCTGGCAGACCGCTCAGCCCTCCTGCTGTGTGCCCTGTATCGCCCCCCGCGACAAGGGCCTGACTCACTCTTGTACCTGACTGAGACCTTAGACAACCTGATGATGGCACACAGCTGCAGCCACGTGCTGATTGTGGGGGATCTCAATCACCACCTGGAAAGAGACGCCTACGAGAATCTCCTGAGGTGCAGGGTCTGACAGATCATGTCACCTTCCCCACACATGAACGAGGAGGGACATTAGACCCTGTCATCTCAGACTACCAGGAAGACAAGCTTCAGTGTCATCAGCTGGGGCTCGTGGGCAGCTCTGACCATCACGCTGTACTGACACAGCTGGAAGTGGGCGTGGCTCAGGACGAGGCCACCACCCGCACCATCTGGCTGTGGAACAAAGCAGACTGGGCTTCCTGCGCCGCGACCTGACCCACACCCCATGGGCCACTCTGCTACAGGGAGGAGCAGAGAGTGAAGCACTTGCACTCACCTCTCACCTTCTCGCCCTCCAGAGACGCCACGTCCCACACAGGGAATACACCACCAGATCGACGGATCAGCCATGGTTTGGCTACCGTTGCCGTGTTGCTGCCGAGGCAAAGTATGCTGCCTGGCTCCGCTACAAGAGGAACCCGACTCGGCGCAACAAGGACCTGCACAGGGCTGCATGCAGGAGGATGGTGGTAACCAGCAAGTGGGCCTTAAAAAAGTGGGAGGAAAGCCTGCGCCGGAAACTGTGTGGCACTGGCGTAGGAAACAAAACTTGGTGGTCTCTTGTTAAGGACAAACAAGGAACTGGCCACCAAGAATCCATCCCTCCCTCAGCAAGCAGGACGGTACTGTCGCCACCAGCAGTAAGGAGAGGGCACAGTTGCTGGCTTCCTTGTTTGCTGGAAAATGAAGGTCGGGAATCCACAGCAGCCACCGCCTCAGCTGGTCCAGCAATGTGAGAAGACTGTCACCATGGTGGAGGTGACGCATCAGCAGGTGAAGCGATTATTGCGGGGCTGGACACACAGAAAGCCACCGGCCCTGATGACATCAGCCCGCACCTGCTGAAGCGATGCTCCCAGGAACTGGCTGCCCTCTCACCCAAGTTCACAACTTGTGTACGGGAAAACGTCTGGCCTTCAGTGTGGAAGGAGGCTCGAGTAGTTCCTGCACACAAAAAGCTCCAGGACGGACCCAAAAACTACAGACCCATATCCCTGTTGTCAGTGGTGGGTAAAGTGTTTGAGAGGGTCGTGGCAGAGGTGGTGTGTAGCCATCTCAAGGACAATGCCCTCCTCTCAGACCAACAGTTTGGGTTCAGACCTGGAAGGTCAACCTCCGACCTAATGATGCTTCTCACCAGGCATTGGCAGGACGCCCTCGACGACGGCAAGGACACTATAGTGGTTGCTTTGGACATAGCAGGAGCTTTTGATAAAGTATGGCACAACGGATTACTAGAAAAGCTTCGTGCTAAAGGCATCCAGGGTGGCTTGCTACGACTCTTGGGAAATTACCTGCAGGACAGAAGCCTCAAGGTGGTTGTCAACGGGCAAACATCTGAGTCCCTGCCTGTGGAGGCATCAGTGCCACAGGGTTCAATTCTTGGCCCACTCCTGTGGAATATCTACGTGGATGATCTTCTCCAGCTACTGCCAGGAGTCATGGCCTATGCTGATGACTGCACCCTCTCCTATACCTATCCACGCCAGGACAGTGGGCGGGCTGCTGAGGCCATCAATCAGCAGCTACGAGTGATAAAGGAGTGGGGTGCTCGCTGGCAAGTGACATTCGCGCCGGAGAAGACACAAGCAATGGTTGTCTCTCGGTCCCCAGCCGCCATGGCAGCAATGGCAGGAAAGTTGTCTTTGGCGCTGCTGCTCTCCCACTCCAAGATGACGTCAAGATACTTGGAGTGGAGGTGGATCGAGGGCTGAGGTTTGACAGGCATGTCAAAACCATTGCCAAGAAAGCCTCTCACAGGATCTCCGCTCTCAGAAGGATCGCCAGTTTCCTCGACAGGAAGGGGAGACTGCTGCTGTACAAGGCACAGGTGCGGCCCCACCTTGAATACGCAGCTCTCTCCTGGATGTCCTGTGCCGCCACACACAGAAGGAGACTGGACAGCATCCAACGCCGCGCCATACGGCTAGTAGATGCTGCACTACCACCTCACCCAGAGCCTGAGCGTCCCCTTGATTCACTGGAACACCGCAGAGACGTGGCGGCGATCGTAGTGTTCCATAAGGCACAGGTGCAAAGAGTGCCACATCTGGCAGGGCTGCGTCATCCTCTAAGAGTCACCGCACGGAGCACGAGAACGGTGCTCAATGGTGGTGACGCCGTAGAGGTGCCGCGATCCCACGGGTGTCAGCATCAACGCACCTTCGCAGGACGCGTCTCCAGGATGTGGAACTTGTTCACGGCCGCGGTGCCTCACGTCCAGGAGATGACACACACAGTGTCAAACTGATGGCACATAAGTGGAGACAGACACTGCCAACTCCTCTGACACTCTTTGTGACGTGACACTCAGTGTAGTGCAGTGCGTGAATAGTGCTAGTGAAGTGAAACGAATAGTGCTCCATTTACATGCTGACCATCTTGTATATTATCTATTTTAAGTCTTGTAAATATTGTAGAGAAATAGATTGTAGTACCCTTAGAATAGGTAGCACACGACAGTGCGCCTTTGGGTACATGTTCCTTTGTATTAAGTTTTGTTTAAATAAAAAAAAAAAAAAAAAAAAGAGAGAGAGAGAGAGAGAGAGAGAGAGAGAGAGAGAGAGAGAGAGAACAAGAGGAACACACACACACACACACACACACACACACACACACACACACACACACACACACACACACACACACACACACACTTGGTACAGTCGGTAAATAAATAAGACTTAATGGGACACGTCGCTCCCTTCGCCTTCCTGGGATTAAAACCGAAAAGATCAAAGAAGTATGCTGGAGGAGGAGGAGGAGGAGGAGGAGGAGGAGGAGGAGGAGGAGGAGAAAAAAACGTGCGAGTAATGAGAATGAAAGATGAAAAATAATTTGTTCTTCATTTTTTTAGCTTTTTCATTTTTCTTCTTTTCTTTTCTCTTCTTTTTTCTTTTTTTCTTTTTTTTCTTTTCTATTTTTTTTCTTCATTTCATCTTTTTCTTCTTCTTCTTCACAAAAACACGACTCCGTTTTTCTTTTTCTCGTAAGTCCTTGAAGATATAAACTAGATTTGCTATTCACGACGAACATCTCTCAAGTAAATCCCTTACCTCCACCTAAAGTGTTTCTCGAGGTCTTCTTCCTCCTCCTCCTCCTCCTCCTCCTCCTCCTCCTCCTCCTCTCCTCCTCCTCCTCCTCCTCCTCCTCCTCCTCCTCCTCCTCCTCCTCCTCCTCCTCCTCCTCCTCCTCCCTCCTCCTCCTCCTTCTCTTTTCTCTCTTTCTTCCTCCTCTCTCGTGAACGTAAATCGTGTTTGTGTATATCTGAGTGTAGCTGAGGCTTGTGTGTGTGTGTGTGTGTGTGTGTGTGTGTGTGTGTGTGTGTGTGTGTGTGTGTGTGTGTGTGTGTGTGTGTGTGTGTGTGTGTGTGTGTGTGTCACTCTATCTGAATTTCGTATTTCTTTCAATATTCAGTAGCTTTTTAATATTTTCGTTCTTTGATTTTTCTTTTTATTGAGTTGTCCTTTTCATTCCTCTATATATTTGGAAAAACCGCATTTATTCCCCATCCTTTTCTAATCTCATCTATGAAAACTATTGCCAAACACTCACACACTCCAGTAACACTCATGAACCTTCGTAAGCTTACAAGCGAACGGAGATACGCTGAGTTGTATGTGAGCATCGCTTCAGGCGCCACTCTTCTCACATAACACGCACCGTCTTGGGATTCACGCGTGGGGCGTCTCTGGGGACCTCAGTGTAAGACGAAACCTGCCGGAGTGGAAAGCATAGGACGAGAACGGCCGACAGACGGGCATAAAGCATCAGGCAAGCGAGGAAGGAGGTTGACACGACGCTAGGAACCCAACGAGAAGCCAAGCGAATCCAGGAGTCTTAAGGGACTTTGTGACTATCTTCTATTTCCACGAATCATAAGGTCTGTCTCGTGTTGCTCTTCTAGTACGTGCTTCTTTTTCGGGTTTTGCTGTTTCTAGGCCAAGTGTGCGTGTGTGGTGAGACTCATAAAGGGTGATGATTGTAAGGTGATGTATGTGATATTGCAGTAGTTTGGGATGTTTATGTTGTGTGGCAGTGATGTAGTGATGGTGAATGCGTGTGGTGTGTACTAGGAAATTATGCTAGTGTTGGGTTATTCATTACTACTGTGCTGGTGGGAATGTGTGGTGTAAATGCTGAGTTTGGTGGAAGGAAATGCTATGAAAGTGTATTACAATTGAGGTCATGTAGTGGTAGAGGTGGTGGTGGTGGTGATGGTGGTGGTGGTGGTGGTGGTGGTGGTGGTAGCCAGAATATACGAGTCAAGTTGAGAGTTTAAGAGGAAAGAACAAATGAAAAATGGAAATACACGTTTGGTTTAGCTTCTCCAGGGGTTGGGAAAGAAATGCTTAACAGTCTCTGAGGGAGAGAATCTATGAATATGTAATGATAAAACTTAAAGTGAGACACACACACACACACACACACACACACACACACACACACACACACACACACTCACTCACACACACACACGCCCGGTAGCTCAGTGGTTAGAGCGCTGGCTTCACAAACCAGAGGACGGGGGTTCGATTCCCCGGCCGGGTGGAGATATTTGGGTGTGTCTTCTTTCACGTGTAGCCCCTGTTCACCTAGCAGTGAGTAGGTACGGGATGTAAATCAAGGAGTTGTGACCTTGTTGTCCCGGTGTGTGGTGTGTGCCTGGTCTCAGGCCTATTCGAAGATTGGAAATAATGAGCTCTGAGCTCGTTCCGTAGGGTAACGTCTGGCTGTCTCGTCAGAGACTGCAGCAGATTAAACAGTGAAACAGTGAAACACTTACTATCTATTAATTTTCCTAGTCTACACTGAATAGGAAACAAAAAATAGTACATACATTTTTCTTCCTGTTTTTCGCAGTCCATTTACAAAACAACATATTGATAAGCCTAAATCATCTATTCTTATTGAAAACTAAATAAATGATGAAGAAAGCCACAATATATAATAAAACACAGAGGAACTCTACTAGGATGAAAAGAATATATAAAACTTCAATGTAGCAAAGACAAAAGGAGAGAAAAGAAAACCACACCAGGTAAAATAAGAAAACAGCAAAATTAAGAATAAAAATGTCACGGTAGCAAAAACAAAAAGAGCTAAAAAAAGGAAAAAAAATCGTAAACACAAACTAAGATAAATAATAATAAAGAGAACATCACAAGAAACAACACAAAGAGAAGGTAAACAAGAATTAAATGGTCAAGGAAAACAAGGAAAAATAAGAACAACAAAAAAAAAGAAAACAGCCAACAAAATAAGAAGAAAATACAATACAAAATAAAGACGAAGCCAAGGACAATATTTTACAGGCAGTAGATAAAACTTAAAAAGGCAAGACAACAGAAAACGAGAGTAAGACTTTTTACACTGTGATGTTGTTACCTCGTGTCTTCAATAAGGTGGTGAGGAGGAGGAAGCTGAGCGGAGGAGAGGCAGTGGGAGTGAGGTAGGGGGATGCAGAGAGAGAGAGAGAGAGAGAGAGAGAGAGAGAGAGAGAGAGAGAGAGAGAGAGAGAGAGAGAGAGAGAGAGAGAGAGAGAGAGAGAGAGAGAGAGAGAGAGAGAGAGAGAGAGAGAGAGAGAGAGAGAGAGAGAGAGAGAGAGAGAGAGAGAGAGAGAGAGAGAGAGAGAGAGAGAGAGAGAGAGAGAGAGAGAGAGAGAGAGAGAGAGAGAGAGAGAGAGAGAGAGAGAGAGAGAGAGAGAGAGAGAGAGAGAGAGAGAGAGAGAGAGAGAGAGAGAGAGAGAGAGAGAGAGAGAGAGAGAGAGAGAGAGAGAGAGAGAGAGAGAGAGAGAGAGAGAGAGAGAGAGAGAGAGAGAGAGAGAGAGAGAGAGAGAGAGAGACGAGAGGTGGAGGCAATAGGAGAGGTGAAAGGTAGGAAGAAGAGGAGGAGGAGGAGGAGAAGGAGGAGGAGGAGGAGGAGGAGAAGGAGGAGGAGGAGGAGGAATAACAGGAAGGCGGAGAAAGAGGAAGGGAACTGGAGTAGTGAAGGGAAAACTGAAGATTAAGAAACAAGAGAGAGAGAGAGAGAGAGAGAGAGTAGAGAGAGAGAGAGAGAGAGAAGAGAGAGAGAGAGAGAGAGAGAGAGAGAGAGAGAGAGAGAGAGAGAGAGAGAGAGAGAGAGAGAGAGAGAGAGAGAGAGAGAGAGAGAGAGAGAGAGAGAGAGAGAGAGAGAGAGAGAGAGAGAGAGAGAGAGAGAGAGAGAGAGAGAGAGAGAGAGAGATATGCGGAAATTAACACAAGGGAGAGAAGACAAAAAGATAAAGAAAAATCCAAGAATAGACAAAAGAAAGCGACTCTCCTGAAACGAATTTAAGAAACGATTAGAGATAGAGAAAAAAAGTAAGAAAAAAAAATAAATAAAAAAATAAAAACAAAAAAATCCACTAAGAAAGAAGAAAAAAGAGAAGGAAACTACTTTAACTTTTCCATCTCACCAATTCGGGGGAAAAAAGACAAAGTAAAAAATAGAATGAACAATTTTTTTCCCAGTGACTTAAATTATAATGCCTTTCGTGACTAATCGGCACAGAGAGAGGGAGAAAAGGATGGGAAGGAGGCGCAGGAAATTTGGAGAGAAAGAGATGAGAGACACAAGAGAGAGAGAGAGAGAGAAAAATTATGGGAAGAGATTTTAAGACACAGGGAAAGAAAGAAAAGGACAAGGAGGAGGCGCAGGAAAATTGGAGAGAAAGGGATGAGAGACACAAAAGAGAGAGATAAATTATGGGAAGAGATTTTAAGACAGAGAAAGAGAGAAAAGGATGGAGAGGAGAGCAGGAGAACTTGAGAGAGAGAGAGAGAGAGAGAGAGAGAGAGAGAGAGAGAGAGAGAGAGAGAGAGAGAGAGAGAGAGAGAGAGAGAGAGAGAGAGAGAGAGAGAGAGAGAGAGAGAGAGAGAGAGAGAGAGAGAGAGAGAGAGAGAGAGAGAGAGAGAGAGAGAGAGAGAGAGAGAGAGAGAGAGAGAGAGAGAGAGAGAGAGAGAGAGAGAGAGAGAGAGAGAGAGAGAGAGAGAGAGAGAGAGAGAGAGAGAAATGATACGAAGGGAAGTAGATACATAAAGAAGGAAAATAATGGAAAGGAGTTAGAAGACGAAGGCAAAGAAAAGAAAGGGAGAGGATATGGATAAAGTAGAATGAGAGGGTGAGGAAAGAAAAATTATGGAAAAGAAAGCAAAAACGGGAGTAAAGAAAAAAAAAAAAGAAAGAAAGAGAGGAAAGCGATAAAATAGAGTGATAGGTAGAAGTGTCTGTTTGCTTTGGGGTCAGAGGGGTCTCCAAGCGCGCGGGTTCGAATCCTGTCCACGGTCCGAGCGTAGGTTGGGCTTCCTCACTCGGGGCAACGGTTTCCTAGCGGGTGGGCTTTGCGATAGGAGGTGCCTCAAAAAGTATCCCTTTAACCCATAAATTCCCTTGAAAAACCCACTTGGTATAAATATAGAAATAGAAGAAGGAATTATGGAGAAGGAGAAAAGGAAGGTGTGGCAGAGAGGAAAGAAGTGGAATGGAAGGAAGGGAAGGAAATGAATAGATGGAAGGGATGAAAAATGATAGGGAGAAGGAAGAGGAGGAGAGGAAACGGAATTATTAAGAGAGGGGAAATGAAGGGAAGAGAAGGGGATGTGGGTCACCTGCATAATAAAAGGGGAACAGGTGGTTATGTAATCAAAGAAGCGTTTTCCCTTACTTGGCTTTCTTTTCCTCCCCTTGTATTCTCACACCACCACCACCACCACCACCATCACCACCCCCACTACAAATAATATTACCATCAGAAATATCACTACCACATACTCTAACCTCAAATAACACCGCCATTAACCCTTCAGTCCTGGAACGCATTTTTATCATGACTTTTTGGGTGTGATTAGACGATTTTACTGCCGTTAGGAAGGGTATATGGAAGTCAGAAGATTAATGGCAAGAGTCTTCACTGTTTAAATCCCCACATAAATTTTTGAAGCTGTATAAAATCACCAAATAATAAGCAGAATGAATATGAAAACGCGCCCTGGTACTGAAGGGATTAAGCGAAACATCTACACAAAACCATAAGAAAATAATAAACCAACATGGAAATAAGGAAGACAAACCAACGACAATAGAAATAATAGCAGATGATGAAAAATTCCTTGTTATCATAGTCGCGTGTGAACTCATTAAGAAACAAACGTGTTTTAATGTAATTTACGTGACGATACTCAATTGACTCTGGATAATGAACTCTAGGAATGAGGGAGTGGAGGGAGAAACAGAGGGGAGAGAGAAAAAAAAAGAGGAGGAGGAAGGGAGAAGGAGAGGGAGGGAGATAGACGGCAGGGAGAGGGAAGGAAAGGACGTGGGGAGACTAGACAGTGACAAAGCAAATAGACGAAGAGAAATAAACGGATTATATTTCTAATTAGTTCTCATTGTTGATTACATGAAAAAAGCCGGAAAAAATCTACGTACTTGTTATTTTTAATCATATGTTATTTATTCGTTAGTTTCTTCAACATTTCTCTCTCACGTCAAGAGGAAAAGTCCAGCAAAGTTTGACTGAAGAGCAAGAGGAAGAAGAGAATGGGAATAATTTGCGTTGAGAGAAGAAAAGTAGGAGTGAGAGAGAGGAAAGCGAAACAGGCAATGAAGGGAAGAGGCAAGGGATGTAGAGGAGAGAATGAAGGAAGACAACAGGAGATAAATGAAGAAGGAAGTGAATTACGGAGCAGGGGGAAAGAAAAGGGAGAGCAAGTAATGTAAGAGAAGTGAGAGTAGGCGAAAGTGTAGGAATTTGGGAAACAACTTTTGAACAGAGGAGTGGAAGAGAAAAAAATGACAAGAGAAATAGGAAGGGAGCAAATTACTGAGAAAGAATACTGAGGTAAAACGAAAAGAATGAAGAGAGAGAGAGAGAGAGAGAGAGAGAGAGAGAGAGAGAGAGAGAGAGAGAGAGAGAGAGAGAGAGAGAGAGAGAGAGAGAGAGAGAGAGAGAGAGAGAGAGAGAGAGAGAGAGAGAGAGAGAGAGAGAGAGAGAGAGAGAGAGAGAGAGAGAGAGAGAGAGAGAGAGAGAGAGAGAGAGAGAGAGAGAGAGAGAGAGAGAGAGAGAGAGAGAGAGAGAGAGAGAGAGAGAGAGAGAGAGAGAGAGAGAGAGAGATGAAATGAACGAGCGAAAAAAAAAACTGAGGAAGAAAGAAAAGATGAAAGGAAGGAAAATGGAAGTGAGAAATGTGTTAGTAAGAGGCAGTGAAGAAAGAATAACAGGAAAGGAAGGATAGAGGAAGAAAACTCAATAAGAAATGTGTGTGTAGTACAAGTGAAAGGTTACATGGAGAAAGGGACGAAACTGAGAACAAAATCAAGAAGGCAGTAGCATAAAAATGAGTAAGGAAGGTAAATAGATAAGGAAATAAAGACAAAACCAGAGACTGATGGAGGAAAAAATAAGCAATAAAGTCACTCGTAGAATCAATAAAGAGGGAACAGGTAAGAAGAAACATAAAAGGGTAAAAGAAGGAACGAGGACAGGAACATAAATAGATAATAAGGCAAATATAGAAACAATAAGGCAAATATAGAAACACAGAAAAAGAGCAGACACTTGACCCGAAAACTTTAAAACAATCATTCAACAAATTCAAATTCTCTCACCGCACGTTCCTCTTCCTAGTTTTCCCTGCAGGTGACTGACTCCCCGCTCACTCAGCCACGCGAAAGGGAACTAACACAGGTCGACTGGACAAACACTGATAGTTGATTAAGATTAGCGAGCACGCACGAGACCCCCTTATGATTACTCCGTGTTTCTCATTAGCCACAAGCATAACTTATACAACCCATTCACTCTGTCGATACGGGAAAATGCTGCACCTGTTTTCTATTACGTTATGTCAATTTGTGTTAGTTTGTGTTACTGATACTAGCTTATTTATTTACTCTTTTACGTAGCTATGTCAATTTGTGTTGTCGTTATTGATATTTATCTTATTTATTTACTCTTTTACGTAGCTATGTCAATTTGTGTTAATTTGTGTTATTGATACTAGCTTGGTTCATCTTATCTATTTACTCTTTTACCTTGCTTTCACATCTTTTACATTATTTGCCCTCCCCTTTCTTTCTCCCCTGCTTCGTAATTCTCTTCCTTCTTCATTTATATCCTGTTCTCTTCCCTTTCCATATTTGTGTTAGTTTGTGTTATTGATACTACCTTGGTTGGCTTTTATTTATTTACCTATTGTGGGTCTAAAGGGAGAGAGGAGAGAGATCGGTGTCCTAAAGATGCCTCAGATGGTTACAGTAAATGAACGAAACGTCAGTAAAATTTGAAACGGTGTGGTCTCGTGGGAAATGAAAGCCAGACGTAAAGAAGACCAGCACCGCCTCCACACTCTCTCTCTCTCTCTCTCTCTCTCTCTCTCTCTATCTTTCGGTACATTTATCTCTCTCTCTTTCATTCTCTCTCTCTCTCTCTCTCTCTCTCTTCACGTCTCTATCATGTACCTATCTCTGTCTCTCTCTCTCTCTCTCTCTCTCTCTCTCTCTCTCTCTCTCTCTCTCTCTCTCTCTCTCTCTCTCTCTCTTGCTTGAGGGCGTGTTAGGAAGCCGAGGCGCAGCAAGGTGCCTTCTTATGCCCACATAATATAGCCTAGTTTATTTTAAAAGCATATATTTTTGCCCCCATATTACAGCGTTGAGAAATAAAAGTTGACCACCTCTCTCTCTCTCTCTCTCTCTCTCTCTCTCTCTCTCTCTCTCTCTCTCTCTCTCTCTCTCTCTCTCTCTCTCTCTCTCTCTCTCTCTCTCTCTCTCTCTCTCTCTCTCTCTCTCTCTCTCTCTCTCTCTCTCTCTTACATTTTCCCTTCCTTCCTTCGTCCACCTCTTCCTCCACCTCCTTCCTTACCTCTCTCTCCTCTTACTCCCTTACCTTTAACTTTCCTCTCTCCTCACCTTCCCTCCTTTCCTCCACCTCCTCTCCTTCCCTCCTTCCCTCCGTCTCCCCTCCCTTCAGAATACCGTGGCCGCAATCAATGAGGTGTTTTGGGGCCGCGACTCTACCTGCCTTTATAATTACTTGGACCTCACCTGAGAAACATTCCATTGGTCTCTCCTTTCCTCCTCCTCCTCCTCCTCCTCCTCCTCCTCCTCCTCCTCCTCCTCCTCCTCCTCCTCCTCCTTTCCTTCTCCTCCTTCTGTTTTTTCCCTTCATTTTTATTTTTTTCGCTCTCTCATATAATTATCTCACACACACACACACACACACACACACACACACACACACACACACACACACACACACACACACACACACACACACACACACACACACACACACACACACACACACACACACACACACACACACACACCTGCTCAAAGTGATTTATCATAGGAGCTCATTAACACCTGTCTCGACATTACGAAGGAAGGAATTAATCTTCCGTGAGCAGAAGGAGGAGGAGGTAGAGGAGGAGGAGGAGGAGGAGGAGGAGGAGGAAAAAGAATAAAGAGATTACGAGAGAGAGAGAGAGAGAGAGAGAGAGAGAGAGAGAGAGAGAGAGAGAGAGAGAGAGAGAGAGAGAGAGAGAGAGACAAACAAGTGGCCTCCGAGACTGTCAACTTACTTTTCCTTCGCCTCGACAGTCGCCAGGTGGTCCTTACTTGAAGATGGCTTGCTGCTTGTCAATAGAGGGGACAGTGTGTCTTCTGTGTCGCCATCTTCTCTCTCTCTCTCTCTCTGGCCTGCGGGAGGAGCTGCAAGAGAGAGATATTAAGAGAGAGAGAGAGAGAGAGAGAGAGAGAGAGAGAGAGAGAGAGAGAGAGAGAGAGAGAGAGAGAGAGAGAGAGAGAGAGAGAGAGAGAGAGAGAGAGAGAGAGAGAGAGAGAGAGAGAGAGAGAGAGAGAGAGAGAGAGAGAGAGAGAGAGAGAGAGAGAGAGAGAGAGAGAGAGAGGGTGTCACAATAGTTTGACCTGCATGGACACAGAAAAGATTGGCACTAACATAAAATTCTACTCGATTTGTTAGTGTTTATCTTCTTCTTTCTCTCTTCTTCTCTTCTCTTCTCTCTCTCTCTCTCTCTCTCTCGTACCTTTGTGTGAAACGAGAGATCATTTTCCTGTCTGGACATTTGTGTGAAAGAGAGAGAGAGAGAGAGAGAGAGAGAGAGAGAGAGAGAGAGAGAGAGAGAGAGAGAGAGAGAGAGAGAGAGAGAGAGAGAGAGAGAGAGAGAGAGAGAGAGAGAGAGAGAGAGAGAGAGAGAGAGAGAGAGAGAGAGAGAGAGAGAGAGAGAGAGAGAGAGAGAGAGAGAGAGAGAGAGAGAGAGAGAGAGAGAGAGAGAGAGAGAGAGAGAGAGAGAGAGAGAGAGAGACTACAAACACGGAAGAGAAATGACAAGCTTCACTATTATTTCTTATTTTCTTTGATCTCTTTTCTTTCTTTTCCTCCGTTTCTTCCTTTCTCAAGAATTACACAGTTAAAAAATGTAATAAAAACAAAAAACGTTATAAAATAGAAAAATAATGGCAAATGGAGACTTCACAAAAAAAAAAAAAAAGATAAATATATACATGTCTAAGGGTGTGGCTGTCTGGCTTCCGTGCGTGATTGTAAAGGGGAATAACTGACTCTCTCTCTCTCTCTGGTAAAAGGAGAAGCAAAAGCTGAACAACGTAAAACAAATTAGTATTATAAAAAGAGCAAAGGAAGAAAAGTCAAACTGTTGAAGTTAATAACGAAAGGAGGAACAGAAAGAATTGTTATTTGCAGGAATTTTATGAAGAAAGGTTAGAAATCAGTGAGGATTCAAATTAGATCTTATTTCTTAGGTGATTAACAGAAGGAGGGAGAAAACAAGGGAAGGAGAGAGGGAGGGAAAGAAGGAGAAGAGGGAGGAGGGGGAGAAAAAATTAACAAGAAAGTGAGAGGATAGAGGGAAATGAGGGAGGAGGGAGATGATGAGGAAAGAGGGGAGGGAGGGAGGGAAAGAAGTAGAGGGAGGAGGGAGAGAACAAGGGAAGGAGGGAGGGAGGAAAGAAGGAGAGGGAGGAAGGAGATGACGAGGGAAATAGGGAGGGAGGGAAATATGAAGAGGGAGGATGGAGAGACAGAGGGAAGAAGAAAGTGGAGGAAAAGAGGGAAAAGAGGAAGAAGGGAGAGAGAGAGAGATGCAGAAAGTAAAAATATAGAGGGAGAAGAGGGAGAAGGAGAGAATAAGGAAGAAGAAAGTGAGAAGAGAAAGGAGAGAATGGAGGAAGAAAATAAAGGAAGAAGAAAGATAGAGAAATAATATGCATCACGTATTTGTATCTTCCAATCTTCTTCTCATCCTTACTTCTTCTCTCTTCTTTACCTCTCTTTCATATTTTTTTCTTTCTTCTTCAACCTTCTTTCTCTTTCTTATCTTTCCCTTCCATCTTTCATTAACTCTTCTCTTTCTCTTCTACCATTTAGCTTCTCCCTCATTCTTCCCTCTCTTCACTCCATTAATTTCTTTTTCTTATTCCTTTCATCGAAAATTTCAGTTATATTTTTCTTCTTTTATCTGATTTTTTTCTTCTTATCTTCCTTCTCCGTAGACTCCTCCTTCCTTGCCCTCTTTACCTAACTTTCCCCTTTCCTTAATTTCTACTAACTTTCCATTGTTACGCTTGTCTTTTCATTATATACTTTCCCTCTCTTCTTTCTCGTTCGTCCTGTCTATCTTCCTATCTTCTTTCCCTTGTTCACCTTTTTTTCGTTCTTCCGTGTTCCTCATTTCGATCAATCTTATTCGATTCTCTTTTTCTTTCATCATATTCTTTCCTTTTATTCTCTCTCGTTCTACTTTCCTACCACTCTCGTCTTCCTCGTCTTTATTTCATTGTCTCTTTTCGTTTCCATTTCTTACCTTTTTTTGTTCGTGTTTCCTATATTCCATTTTTTCCTTTTCTACCTTTTCTCTCAGTCGTCTTTCCTATAGTCCTTGTCTTCCTCATCTTTCCTCCTTTCTTGTCGCACTTGGCCTTCGTAAAGCAAATGAAGTTTGCCAATAAATGGAGGAAGACAGGCAATCTTTCTCTTCTGCCTAGCCGTCACTTAAGTCTTCA
>NC_059303.1:14895708-14903208 GCF_017591435.1 Portunus trituberculatus | reverse complement strand
TTTCTTCTATTTCTTTTATTATTTTTCTAGGTTGGACCCTTTAATTTTCGTATATCTTAAATCTTTTATTTCTTCTTTACTCCTACTTTTTTCTCCTTCTTTCTTTGGTTTAGTTTCAATTTTCCTTCATTGATCTCTTTTGTCTCCTTAATATTACTGTGGGAAGGTAAGCTAATTTCAAACCATCTCCTTTTTCAATCAAATCAAATAACCATGATCCATTTCCTTACTTTTCTATGTAGATTCAGTACCTCCACTCTATTTGGCGACAACATGTATATATTTTCCACCGTTCTTTGGCGTGGATGGCAGGATGGTGACAAACGAGCTTCATTCCAGAAACATTGGTAATACTGTGAAAACTTTAGGGCACAAATTTGCCAGCTGACTGTTCACTGCATCGAGTGGTGCAATTCTGTTAAACCTCACTGTCTGTTCTTCCTATTTTCCCTTAGTCTTTTCTCCAACATTCGTCCTTATGCTTCTTCTCGTCCTTTTATTCCTTCCTACAATCACATTTCTCTTTTTCTATGTTCTAAGTGGTTGTTCTCGTCATCTTTCTTCCTATCATCTATAATCTTCTTCTCTCTTACATTCATCACTATGCTTTCTCTCTTCCTTTTTCTCCTTCCTACAATCACATTTCTTTTTCTCTATGTTCTAAATGGCTGTCCTTGTCATTTTCTTTCTCTCACTTATAACCTTGGACTCTCCCCTCTCCTACATTCATCCTTATGCTTTCTCTCGTCCTTTTCTTCCTTCCTTCATTCACATGGCCTTCTCTTCTCCAATGTTCTAAATGGCTGTCCTCGTCATTTTATTCCTCACACCTATAACCTTGGTCTCCACTTTTCTAAGTCCTAAACACTTGTCCTGGTCCTCCTCCTACACATTCATCCAGCTGTATCTTTCTTTTCCTACATCCTGAATATTTGTCCTTCTCTTCCTTCTCTCTAAACAATCCCAATTTTTCCAGTTTCTCTAATATTTTCCCCTTCTTCTCTTCCTCCTCTTTCTCCTCCCACTTTTCATTTATTCTCCCCAACACTCCATCATCCAAATCCTTCACTTCCCCTCCTTTTCTCCTCTTTCCTCTCCTTATAACAGAAAAAAAACCGCATTTCAATCACACTTTTAAATCTGAAACATTCGAGGCACCAAATTCTTCGTATCATTCACTACAGCAAATGAAACCCCGAACAGTTTTTATTTTCCATTTTGCCTTTCGTTTGAATAATTACGATTTTTTTTTTGCTGGAAGAAGAAGAAAAAATATGACGAACTGTTTAATATATTTTGGGAAAGAAAAATGTACACCTCCGCTTCATTATAAATGCATTCTAGTTACAAAGAAAAGTGATTAAAAATTGTAAGCATTTAAGTTCCGCTGGCTTTCTCTGTATCGGCGTGCATAGTTTTCTTTTTGGCTTCCTTTTGCTTGTTATTACGTCTCGAAAAGTAATGATTGCTTTTGCTCTCTTTCTTTTCATCAGTGTATCTTTCTTAATTCATTATTTTCTGCTGGTAATAGTGAGTATTTTTCCTTAGATTATTGTTATTGTTATTGTTATTATTATTATTATTATTATTATTATTATTTGATTTATTTTTTTATTATTATTATTATTGTTATTATTATTTATTATTATTATTATTCTATTCATTGTTTATTTTTTAATATTTCAACTTTTTTTTTCTTTGTGGTACAAGAATTAATATTATTTTCTGTTGATATGTTCAGTGTTAATCTTCTTTTCTTATGTCATTCTCTTAATATGAATAGTGATACCTTATTTTACGACTGTCACTACTACTACTACTACTACTGCTACTACTACTATTACTACTACTACTACTACTACTACTACTACTAATGATAATAATAATAATACCAATACCACTACCACTACTACTACTACTACTACTACTACTACTACTACTACTACTACTACTACTACTACTACTACTACTACTATTACTACTACACTATCATTATCATTAACATTAGAGTATCAGCCATTTCCATTTCAAATTGGAATCGATGATAAAATGATTTTTCTATTCAAATCCACGCATATAATTTTTCCCTCCCCAACATAATAGTGTATTCATGAAGCATTAATGTTGACTGGATGAGTAAATCTCTCTCTCTCTCTCTCTCTCTCTCTCTCTCTCTCTCTCTCTCTCTCTCTCTCTCTCTCTCTCTCTCTCTGTCTATCTATTTATCTATCTATCTACCTACTTATACATTAATTACATTTTAGTTTGGTCATTTTACAGGTTAAAGATGCATTATGGGTACAGCCTTTCTTAAAACCTAACCAAAAATAGTCTGAATTATGTTTATGAGTTATAGAATACAAATTAAATTACAATAAAATTACAAATAGATGGTAGTTTTGAAGTTTTATTAGTTCTGTATTGTCACTGTCACTTGAGTTAACCAGTCGTTTACACACACACACACACACACACACACACTCTCTCTCTCTCTCTCTCTCTCTCTCTCTCTCTCTCTCTCTCTCTCTCTCTCTCTCTCTCTCTCTCTCTCTCTCTCTCTCTCTCTCTCTCTCTCATGCATTCCTTTACCAGCATCCATCGACAATGCAATTTTCTTTCATGTATTAAAGGAAGATATGACAGATATGGGAACTGTTCATTTTTTACTTAATTGGTATTCTTTATTGACATAGAGGAGGAGGAGGAGGAGGAGGAGGAGGAGGTGGAGTCCAACTCGCTAATACAAGAGTTAACCAGTACTCTCAATCATTCACACCTTTCTCTGGTAAACTCTGGAACTCCCTGCCTGCTTCTGTATTTCCATCTCCCTTCTACTTGACTTCTTTTAAGAGGGAGGTTTCAAGACATTTGTCCCAGACTTTTGGCTAACTCTATTAATCTTTTAGGGAACTGGCAATCAAGTGGGCCTTTTTTATATTTTTGTTGCCCTTGGCCGGCTTCCCCTCTCCCATAAAAAGAGAAAAAATGTTGTCATCGTAAATGTTTCCAGGCAATGATGCGTTTGGCAGTGACACGTTAGAGGAGAGAGATAACTCAATTAACAAACAGGATAGACACACACTGTTGGTCATGATATTTCTGAAAAGCATCAAATATTAATTACCACAACATTATGTCAAGAGATCCAGTATATAAAGTGTCATTTATTAATTTCTGTGTGACGAATATCTGTGTATGAGATAGATAGATAGATAGATAGATAGATAGATAGATAGATAGAGAGAGAGAGAGAGAGAGAGAGAGAGAGAGAGAGAGAGAGAGAGAGAGAGAGAGAGAGAGAGAGAGAGAGAGAGAGAGAGAGAGAGAGAGAGAGAGAGAGAGAGAGAGAGAGAGAGAGAGAGAGAGAGAGAGAGAGAGAGAGAGAGAGAGAGAGAGAGAGAGAGAGAGAGAGAGAGAGAGAGAGAGAGAGAGAGAGAGACGATTACAGATGAATAGATAGACAGATAAGTTATTAGTTAGACAGACAGTCCCAAATAAACATAATTAGTCAACAGGTTCATCACAATTACCAAACACTTTCATTATCACACTTCACGATTTTTTCCCAAACTTTTCACTTCAAATAAACAGACGAAATAGTTTCCTAATTTTCTTTGAAACATCACTACAATTTTACCTCTCTCCTTTTTCCTTCCTCCTGCCCCTCCTCCTCCTCCTCCTCCTGGTGATGGTCGCCAAGCCTCGTGGGAATACCGGGACATCCCTCGGCCCAATATATCGGGGACGCAGCCCCCCTTACCGTGTTTGCCGCCTCTCTTCTAATAATCGATGGTTGCCCTTCCCTCACCACGCCCCTCCTTCACCTCTCCCTTGCCCACTCCCACACCACGTCCCTCCTTCACTCACCACATTCTTCCTTCACCCCTTCTCCATTTACCCTCCTTCTCTCACCATACTTCTCTTTCACCCCTCCTCCTTTTCCCTTTTTCCCACACCACGTCCTTCCTTCATCCCTCTTCCATTTACCACACCTCTCTTTCATCTCTCCATTTACCAACTTCTCTCTCCACATCCCTCCTTCACCACTCTTCCCTACACCTCCTTCTCTCATCATATTCCTTTTTCATCCCTCTTTTTACCTGTTTCTTTCACCACATTCGTCTTTCATCATTCCTTTTACCTCCTTTTACCACATTTCTCTCTCATCCCTGCTTTTGCCTCCTTCTCTCGCAACATTCCTTATTTACCATTCCTTTACCTTCTTCTTTCACCATATTCCTCTTTCATCTCTGCCTTTGTCTCCTCTCATCATACCCCTCCTTCATTCCTCCATCCTATATCTACTTTATCTCTCACTTTATATCTTTCTCGCCCTCTCTTTAACTCACTCCTACACTCAGTTTTACCTCCATCGCTCAGTACCTTCTTTATCCCTCTTTTTGTCCTTCCTCGATCACTTTATCTTTTCCTTTCCATCATTTACCTTATTCATTCTCTCACTTTGCTTTCTTCACCTTTCTCTCCTTCCTCATACATCTTTCTCTCACGTAAATTTACCTCTTTTCTTCTCTCACTAAAACTTCTTTCTTTTTAGAACTTTTTTTTTCATCTACATTTTATCTCCTTCCCTTCTCTTCCCTTTCCTCTCTATCCTTCACAACTTCCATATATTATTCCTTTCCATTTCTCTCCTCCCATGTTTTCGTCCTTTCTTCCTATTCTCTTCTCAGTCCTTTCCCTTCCCACCCACCCACTCACACATACACTCACACACACCTTTTCTTCTTTTCTTTACTCTTCTCTGTTCCTCCTAAACTCATTTTCATCTCACTCCTACACATAACCTCTTCTTCAACCCACCTTCTCCTCCTCCTCTTCCTCCTCTTCCTACCAGCCTCCTTTCCATCTTCATCCTAGTATCACTTCCCCACACACACCTGAGCAAGATTATTACACGTGTCGGCTCAGGTGTTTGCTAACGGGACGTCCCAGTGTGTGCCCAATATGGAGTGAGGGACACGTGTGGGAATGCTGTAGTGGAGCGGTCTCGCGTTAAAGGTGCAGCTGCCTGGGTGTACGTAGAGAAAAGCTACGTAGGCGCACTGTGAGAATTGTTGCGAATATTCTACTGACGTAATTGCGCAATGGAAAACTCAGTGGTGTAGGAAAAAAAATTGAAGGGAAAAAGTAGAAAAATGTGAAAATAATAATGGTTCCTAAATCTAAAGGTATTATGGCTTTATTAAGATTGAAATAGTGTGTGTGTGTGTGTGTGTGTGTGTGTGTGTGTGTTTCACTGTTTGATCTGTTGCAGTCTCTGACGAGACAGCCAGACGTTACCCTACGGAACGAGCTCAGAGCTCATTATTTCCAATCTTCGGATAGGCCTGAGACCAGGCACACACCACACACCGGGACAAGGTCACAACTCCTCGATTTACATCCCGTACCTACTCACTGCTAGATGAACAGGGGCTACACGTGAAAGGAGACACACCCAAATATCTCAACCCGGCCGGGGAATCGAACCCCGGTCCTCTGGCTTGTGAAGCCAGCGCTCTAACCACTGAGCTACCGGACGTGTGTGTGTGTGTGTGTGTGTGTGAGAGAGAGAGAGAGAGAGAGAGAGAGAGAGAGAGAGAGAGAGAGAGAGAGAGAGAGAGAGAGAGAGAGAGAGAGAGAGAGAGAGAGAGAGAGAGAGAGAGAGAGAGAGAGAGAGAGAGAGAGACGAAGACAGAATAATAGTAACCAAAACTGTCTCATGGAAAAATCGTAAGAGGAAAAAAATAATAGAATAAAAATAGCTACATTGATAAAGCAGTGGCTCCCAGAACTATATTAATGTTTGGGAACGTGAGCACTGAGGGAACCGAGGCGTGGATTATTATGAATAGCCCACTGACGTAATTCGGTAATAGAAAACTCACTGGTGTAAATATCATAGAAATAAAGAAGGTAGTAATGGCAATGGCTTCCGAGGTTATGTTAATGCTGTGTGAGTATGTGTGAATGCTCGGCCTGGGAACTGTTATGAATATTCCAGTGGTGTAATCCAGTAACGTAAAACTCACTGGTGTAAAATATTGGAGATAATAAATGGTGGTGATAACGACTGAGCACAAATTCAGATTAAATGTTGAATTAATTTGAGAACACGTGTGGTGAGGAGCGAAATAATTCTAAGTGTTCTATTAAGCTGACAGAATGATGTTGACTTAATAGTGAGAGAAGAGAATATTAATACGGTAATAGTAATCATTTCGGGACACTGTTAAAGTTTCAAATATTCCAAAAATGTGTGAAAAAACCCTGGTATAATTACGAACACTGGCAACATAACAAGCTGATCTGAAGTTCCATGTATATACAATAAAATTATGAGTGATAATTATAACGTAGTGAATACATAAGCCTAACTAACCAACCGCCAACACATACACACACACACACACACACACACACACACACACACACACACACACACACACACACACACACACACACACACACACACACGTGCATTTTCCTATTACATAAGCTTGCCTACCATATCAATTTTCCATATCAGATGTCAATGAAGTGAGATCAAGAACCTGAGGCGTGAATGGGGACGTGGAGTGTGGAGGAGGAGGTGAGAGGGAGGGTAGGCAAGAGTCAGATGTGCTAGAAGAGTGTAGATGTGACAGATGAGAAGGCAAGGAGTTGTGAAAGAGGCTGAGGTGATATGCTAGTCTCTGCAGTGTAAGAAAAGGAAGGGAAAGAGTAGGGATGGCTGGATAAAAGGAAAAATAGTGAAAATATTGGGATAATTTACGTGAGATGAGGTAAAGGAAGGTAAGAAAAAAAGATGAAAATGCAATAAAGAAGAGAAAGGAGTACGAAATGTATAAAAATGAAGGAAGAAAACTGTAAAAATGTCTGGAAAAAAATGAAAGAGATGAAATACATGAAATAGGAGTTAAAATAAGAAAAGGCAAGTAAAATGAAAATGATAAGAGATGAAATTGAAGAAGGAATAATATAAGAACATGTAAGAAACTGAAAAAAGACTGGAAAAGAAAAAAAATAACAACAAAAAAGCCAGACATAACACTAAAAATCAAATAAACTCCATTGACAAAAAAGAAAATGACATTAGAAAGAAAAATAACAAGAGTAAAAGAACAAGAGAGAAACTATACAAGGAAACGAAGAGGAGAAAGATACGGATGAAGGAACACAGGAGGGGAAAAGGGAGAGAGAGAAAAGTGAAAGAGAGAGAGGGAACGGGAGAGACTGGTAAAGGCTGGAAGTCATTAGAAGGAAAATGTTTGTTGGTTTTTCATCATTGCTTCCCTGCGGTGAGACAAAAACAATGGAGGAGGAGCTGGAAGGTAAGTAGGGAGAGGAGGTAGGAGAGGGAGAGGGAGAGGAGGAGGGAGGGAGAGAAGAAGGGAGAAAAGGAAATCTGACAAGGAAGAGACAAGGGGACTCGGTGACACATCAGGAAGAAAGGAAAGAGAGGAAAGGAGATAGTTAGAGAGAGAAGTAAATAGGGAG
>NC_059303.1:14863208-14890708 GCF_017591435.1 Portunus trituberculatus | reverse complement strand
CTCTCTCTCTCTCTCTCTCTCTCTCTCTCTCTCTCTCTCTCTCTCTCTCTCTCTCTCTCTCTCTCTCTCTCTCTCTCTCTCTCTCTCTCTCTCTCTCTCTCTCTCTCTCTCTCTCTCTCTCATATATTCTCTTATTTCTTCCTTTCTTTCCTCCTTTTTTCGTCTTTTTCCTTCTTCTTACTCCTCTCTGCCAGTCCTCAAGTTTTCTCCTTCATTATTCTCACACCATAAAAATTTCGGTCCCTTTCTCTGACCATCTATTCCTGCTCCTTTTCCTCCTCCTTTTCCTTCTCCTTTCCCTCCACTTACCTTGTTTTACCTCCTTGTTCTCTTTTACTAATCTCTTTATTGCTATTTTCATTTCTCCTTTTTTTCTATCGTCGTCCTTTTCTTCCATCTTCTCCTTTTCCTCCTCCATGTCTTGTTTCTTCTCCTTGTTCTCTTTTACTGATTTCTTTATTGATGTCTTCATTTCTCTTTTTTTTTTAGTTTATTACTAGTTTTTTTTTCTTTCATCTTCTCCTTTTCATCCTTCAGGCCTTGATTTTCTTCCTTTTTTTCGCTTTTACTGATCTCTTTATTGCTATCTTCCTTTCTCCTTCTTCATCTCTAATCATCGTCTTCTTCCTTCTCCTCCTTTTTCTAATTTTTTCTTGTTTTTTTTTCCTTTTAACTCTCTTGATTCCTTTCTACTCATCTTATGTCTACCTTCCTTTTTCTTCGTCGTCTCTTATTCGTTCTCTTTTTCTCCTCCTTCCCCTCCTCCTCCTCCTCTTTGTGCGTTCTTGTTTTTCTTCCTTGAACCCTAGTGTCCTTCAGCCTCTAACTCATAGAATCTGTAGTGGTAGGATAGGCACACAGACAGCCTCGTTAGACCCAGTAGGGCTGTTGCTATCTGTTCCTTCCTTTGTATTCATTTGTATTCCTTTGTATTCCTCCTCCTCCTCTTCTTCCTCCTCCTCCTCCTCCTCCTCCTCCTCCTCCTCCTCCTCCTCCTCCTCCTCCTCCTCCTCCTCCTCCTCCTTGTCTTAGTGAAGTGGTTCCAACAGTCACGTGACTCACTAACATGAAGAGAGTGGAGTGTCACACAATGAGCCACCTTTAATGAACAGTTCTCGTATGTATTATCTCTCTCTCTCTCTCTCTCTCTCTCTCTCTCTCTCTCTCTCTCTCTCTCTCTCTCTCTCTCTCCTGTTGATTTGGGTATCTTTTCCCGTTTTCTTTTTTATTTCGTCATTTTTTCATTCTTTTTATATCATTCAGTCGGAGGAGGAAGAGGAGGAAGAGAGGAGGAGGAGGAGGAGGAGGAGGGGGTGAAAATAAATACCTCCCTCATTTCTTTCACAACAACAAAGGAAGGAGGAGGAAAAAACAAAGCGTTCGTGTTAATGAAAAAGAAAAGAAAGAGAAACAGTGGACGTTTGAAAAGATCGTTTTGAGAACAACACTGAAGACAGTTTTGGGACTTACTCTGGCAAGAATTTTAGAAAGAGAGAAAGAAACAGTAAAATCTGTGGCTCTCTCTCTCTCTCTCTCTCTCTCTCTCTCTCTCTCTCTCTCTCTCTCTCTTTCTCTGCTGGAAACATGGAAAAATGGACACAAAACCAAATATATAAAGAGACTTAAACGTTTCTTCATAAAAACAAGAAATATTACAAATACCCTAGACTGTGTGTGTGTGTGTGTGTGTGTGTGTGTGTGTGTGTGTGTGTGTGTGTGTGTGTGTGTGTGTGTGTGTGTGTGTGTGTGTGTGTGTGTGTGTGTGTGTGTGTGTGTGTGTGTGTGTGTGTGTGTGTGTGTGTGTGTGTGTGTGTGTGTGTGTGTGTGTGTGTGTGTGTGTGTGTGTGTGTGTGTGTGTGTGTGTGTGTGTGTGTGTGTGTGTGTGTGTGTGTGTAAATGTATGTCAGTCTGTTCGCAAGTTTGTCAGCATGATCCCTATGTTCTTTTTTTCTATCGTCCCTTTCTTTGGTGTGTATATCCTCCTCGGGGGCTCAGCCTGAATTGTTGACGAACAGTAAACTCACCTTCAAAGGCCGAAAGGTTGTGAAATATTGAAGGGAAGGCTTTTATATATTGAAGATTCTGAACCGATAGCGCGCGTTTGTCACTTGATCTAACGCGCGTAGGAAGTAGAGAGAGAGAGAGAGAGAGAGAGAGAGAGAGAGAGAGAGAGAGAGAGAGAGAGAGAGAGAGAGAGAGAGAGAGATTTTTTGTGTGTATCTGTGTTTTGTAAGAGAGAAAAACCGGCCCAGAGCAACAGAAAGTATAAAAAAAGGCCCACGTATTTGCCAGTCCCCATGCAGGTCAGAGGGAGTTAGCCAAAAATGAAAGGGATAAATGTTTTGAAACTTCCGTCTTAAATTAGTTCAGATTCTGGGAAGATGGAAATACGGACGGCAGAAGGTAGGGAGTGCCAGTGTGTGTGTGTGTGTGTGTGTGTGTGTGTGTGTGTGTGTGTGTGTGTGTGTGTGTGTGTGTGTGTGTGTGTGTGTGTGTGTGTGTGTGTGTGTGTGTGTGTGTGTGTGTGTGTGTGTGTGTGTGTGTGTGTGTGTGTGTGTCTGCCAAGTATTCATTCCTCCAGCGCAACACACAGAGACAGACAGACAGACAGCGATGATAAGAATAGTAGCAAAAACAGACATTCAGACAGAAATAAAAACAAAGAACAAACCAGACAAACACGTACATTCAATCATCGAGAGTCAAAGCGGAAAAAGAAAAAGGAAGAACGAGAAAGGGAAAAGAGAGATTACTTGCAATATTTGAAAAAGGTGAGAAAGGAGAGAAATAGAAAACAACAACAACACTGAAGCAACGTGTAAGAATTAAGCACAAACAGACAGACAGACACACACACACACACACACACACACACACACACACACACACACACACACACACACACACACACACACACACACACACACACACACACATAGGATGGATAAAAGGTGTGTTGTCCGTGAAATGATGAAAATGCAGCTCACTCTTGACTTAAACCATTCATGACAGGGTAAAGTAAAAGGATTTGACATAACTCGTGAACTTAGCTCCTTCAGTACTGGGACACATTTTTACCTTGAAATTTATGTACGATTAGACCATTTTATTGACATTAGGAAGGGTCTATGGAGGTCAGAAGATTAATGGCCAGAGTCTACACTATTTCAATTCCCCAATAAGTTCCTGAAGCTGTGTAAAATCACCTAATAGCAAACAGGATGAATATGGAAACGAGTCATGGTGCTGAAGGGATTAATAAAGGAAAGGGGAAGTAATTTAGAATACTGAAAAGATTTAGAGCGATAGGAAGAATTTTAGGTAAGAAATAGTGCAAGAAAATGACACGAAGAGGATAGAAATTATGATAAAAATGAATTTTAAACAAGAGGATGAAAATTAAGCAGAAAATAAACGAAAACCATAAAAACAAGCAATTATAAGAGAAAGAAGGCAAGTTTAACAAAGAAAATATGGAAAGAAGACAAAAAATAACTTGGCAATAAAGATAAAAGAGAAAATACATGTGAGGGACGAAAACAACAGTCATAATAACTAAATCAATATTGAAAACAGATATTTAACAAGAAAAACGAGAAAAATACAGGAAGACACACACACACACACACACACACACACACACTCTCTCTCTCTCTCTCTCTCTCTCTCTCTTCGTGGCGTCACATACTCTGCGTGGAATTTATGTAAAGCCGATAAACATGGTAGAGGAAAACAATGAATATAAAGAGATCGTGTGTGAGAAAAGACACGTTTGTTGCGATGCTGGAAACTGCCATCACTTGGTTCGTCGTCTTCATACACACACACACACACACACACACACACACACACACACACACACACACACACACACACACACACACACACACACACACACACACACACACACACACACACACACACACACACACACACACACACACACACTTCGTTTACCTCTCTACACGTTACACAATTTACTAACGAAATGCCTCGCTGTTTCTCTGATCCCTATATTTGCTTGAACAAAAGGAGAGCAAGGCATGAACACAAAGCGAAGTAAACCTCCCTTTTGCCATCGCCTGAAAGTGAAATATAATTACCCAGTGAGATCTAGTCATATATTAATAATCTCGAGTGATATATTCATTTAGTATAACATTTAGAACTCTGTTAAAGAATATTCCATAGATACATAGAAAAAATATACAGAAAAAAATGTTATCCTTGCTCTTTCTAATCTAAAAAGTTACGCATTTACGAAATTGTATCATAAAAATGTGAGTAAAAAGTTGTAAGTGACTATGGAGATGACAGAATTAATCTGCGTTATGGTTCCAGGACATTATCACTTGTAGGAGAGGCATCACTGAGCTACACTTAACTATACCATTACAGCAGGAAACACACCAAGACAACTTACTTTTTCATCTACGTAGCACTTCAGGGGATAGCAAAGAGAAGTAGAACGAGCTGAATAGAAAGAGAAAGGTAAAGAGAAATAGAAAAGCTAATCCACATCATAGATCTCAGAAATCACCAACAGTACTCAAAGCATCACTCACTTGTATCCACACCACACCATTACAGGCTGAAAAAATACCAAGATTACCATAATTTTCACCCATGGAGCACGTAAGGTGATGGCAAAGGATCCGGGAAAAATAACTGGAAGGGCGATAGGATGAAAAACACACGAGTTATAGTTAGGAGGGAGAAGAGCAATTTATTCCACCTCGCGTTATAAGAAAATATGTAAGGCAGGGAGGGAGGGAAGTATTTATTACGGATATAGAGAAATTATTAATGGTGAGAGTAGCAGAGGAGTAGAGAGAGAGAGAGAGAGAGAGAGAGAGAGAGAGAGAGAGAGAGAGAGAGAGAGAGAGAGAGAGAGAGAGAGAGAGAGAGAGAGAGAGAGAGAGAGAGAGAGAGAGAGAGAGAGAGAGAGAGAGAGAGAGAGAGAGAGAGAGAGAGAGAGAGAGAGAGAGAGAGAGAGAGAGAGAGAGAGAGAGAGAGAGAGAGAGAGAGAGAGAGAGAGAGAGAGAGAGAGAGAGAGAGAGAGAGAGAGAGAGAGAGAGAGAGAGTGTACATATGAATCAGCTGGGACGTGTACCTCATGCATAACAACACTAAAATTTTACCTGGCGAGGAGAAAGGAGGAGGAGGAGGAGGAGGAAGTGGAGGAGGAGAGGAGGAGGAGGAGGAGGAGGAGGAGGAGGAGGAGGAGGAGGAGGAGGAAGAGGAGGAGAAGGAGGAGGAGGGGTAAATGAAACAAAAATACCGCAGGAGAAAACAGAAAACAAACGAGCGAAACACGATTGAACACAACACACCTTACCAAAACACACACACACACACACACACACACACCACCACCACCACCACCACCACCATGAAGGTAAAAAAAAAAAAAAAAAGATAAATAAAACCACCTCATCAATACGACACCTGACACTGGAGGCTTTCATTTGATTGGTACAAGGTCACAGGCTCATCACTAAGACGCCTAATTCTATTCGTCTGTCATTCACCACATCACCCTTCCCTATTCACTTCATTAACCCTTGAATTTATTACCCATCTTCATCAGTACGGTAGGTGACATACAAGGTTAAGGAGAGAGAGAGAGAGAGAGAGAGAGAGAGAGAGAGAGAGAGAGAGAGAGAGAGAGAGAGAGAGAGAGAGAGAGAGAGAGAGAGAGAGAGAGAGAGAGAGAGAGAGAGAGAGAGAGAGAGAGAGAGAGAGATAAATGTAGGAAGAAGTGCGAATAATTCCTTGCTATTATTCTTCCTTACTCCTTTTCTTCCTCCTCTTCCTCTTCCTCCTCCTCCTCCTCCTTCTCCTCCTCCTCTTACTCCTCTTCCACCCTTCTTCTTCTCCTCCTCCTTTTTCTTTCCATTCTTTTAATCCATCTTCTCCTCCCGGGTGCATTCAGAGAAGAAAAAGGGTGTGTCTTGTCTTCTGCTGTCCCATGTGACCTGTTATCCTCCTCCACCACCACCACCACCTCCACCACCACCACCACCACCTCTTCAGATAATGGTTCCTGCAATGGACGCGTAACTTAACTTCTCCGAGGACAAACTTTACTCATCAACCTGCTTAGTGGACGAGCCTTCAGCGACGCCTACGGGAGTCGCGGAGGAAGAGGGAGCAAAACGCCTTAACGTAAATTGTCCTTCCCCAATAATAGGAGTGTGGGCGTTACTTGTTTCCCGTTACGTAAAGATTGTCGTAATGGAGTTTGTGGGTCTGTGGATGTGTGGGTGTACTGGTGGGGCGGTAATGTGGTCTTGGATATTAATAACGAGAGATTGGGGTAAAAAAGGGAGGTTATCAAAGGGGTAATGTTCGCTTTGTTGGTCTTTTAAAAAAAAAAAAAAAAAAAATTGAAAATGAGGCTTAAGAAATATGAAAAAGATGAGAAATTCGTGCATGAGAGAAATAGAGAAATGAGAGGAGGGGGAGAAAAAATAGAAGTGAAAATGAAGCAGTAATCGCCAAATACCTGCAAGTAAGACAACTTCAAACAAAAAGAAACTGAATATGAGGATTATGAAATACGGAAAAAGTGAGAAAGTCAGGTACGAGAAGACTAAAACACTATTCACTTGATAAATAAGAGAATTGGAAGTGATAAGCGAAAAAGAGTAAAGAAAAAGAAACAATGGAAGTTATCATCAGAGTCCCATAAGACTAAACTCAACCCAAAAACCATTAGAAAAAGAATTATAGATGAAGACAAACATAAATCATCAAACAAATAGTGAAAAAAAGATCAAGTAGAAAAATAAAATACTTTATCAACTCCAACTGAAAAAAAGGCAAAAAAAAAAAAAAATCTGATCTTTTCGAAATAAATGGAATCTTTGGGAACTTTAAAAGAGGGCGAAGGAAAACAATAAATGACAGAACCCTCAGCTGATCTCCTTCCTCAAGACAAAGGAGCATCGCAACACAACCTTACAATTGTACTTATCGATAGCAAAAAGACACACACTGGCTCTTTTTTGTCTTCTCCGGAGGAAAATAAGGCGACCATTACCAAGAGAGAGAGAGAGAGAGAGAGAGAGAGAGAGAGAGAGAGAGAGAGAGAGAGAGAGAGAGAGAGAGAGAGAGAGAGAGAGAGAGAGAATTTTAGGGATGACTTTTTTTATCACCATTGGATTAGTTTTAGAATCTGTTGGATGAAGTATTCAGATCTCTCTCTCTCTCTCTCTCTCTCTCTCTCTCTCTCTCTCTCTCTCTCTCTCTCTCTCTCTCTCTCTCTCCTCTCTATCTATCTCTCTCTCTTCTGTTCTGTTCTGTTCTGTTCTGTTCTGTTCTCTGTTCTCTTCTCTCTCTTCTCTCTCTCTCTCTCTCTCTCTCTCTCTCTCTCTCTCTCTCTCTCTCTCTCTCTCTCTCTCTCTCTCTCTCTCTCTCTCTCTCTCTCTCTCTACCCCTTAGTATCATGATCATAAATCTTAACGCAGTCACTCTTCCACTCACTCTCTCTCATACTCGCTCTCACTCGCCCTCACTCTCAAGTCCAAGAACGTTAGCGTTTAATTTGGTTACTAGACGTTAACTTAATTACTCAACCAACTTTCTCTGACTCAGTCTTAAGCTTGGAAATTTTTTAATCCTCGTAAACCTGAAGGCGATGCTCAGGGTGAAAGAATATACGTAAAAAATCCTGAAGTGTTTAGAGAATTCAATGCCTTTTCAGCATTTGTCTGCTTTTTCTGTTAATTCTACACCAGTCTATTAGGGAACTTGCATTTAAAGTGGGCGTTTCTTTCTAATATTTTGATGCTCTTGGCTAGTTTCCCTCTTGTATATATATATATATATATATATATATATATATATATATATATATATATATATATATATATATATATATATATATATATATATATATATATATATATATATATATGAAAATATCCATCATCGTTTTTGTTTTCGTCGTTGTTATTATTATTGTTGTTGTTGTTGTTTTTGTTGTTAGAGAAGGGAACTGGCTAAGTACAACAAAAACATGAAGGAAAAAAATGTCCTCTCAGTTGCCAGTCTACTTACAGAGCCGAAAGGATTAGCCGTATGGATAAGGACATATGTATTCAAATTTATGTTGTTTTTGTTGTTGTATCATTGTAAGAGGCAAAATTGTAAAGGTCTATGTGTGTACTTTACTTGTATTCTTTATTTTTTCTTTTTTCTCATTCAATTTCTTTTTTTTATTGCGTTTATTTGTCAACTTCGTCGCTTTTTTTTCCATCATAAAAGTGAGGATTTCAAAGATTTCTCCGTTATTTCCTTATTCTTTATTTTTTATTATTTTTCTTTGTCATCCATCATCTTTCTTTTTTTATTTCATTACTAGTTAATTTCCTTCATTTCTCAGTTCCAGAGCGTTGTAGTCATAATCTAAATCTGTTCACCTCCATTTCTTTCACATTCCTGTTCGTAGTTCAGTTAATGTTGTTTTATTCGCATATATTTAGCGATTACTGCTTCATTTTCTCTTCGAACTATATTTTCTCTCCTTTCTCTTATTTCTCTATGAACTGAATGGTGTTTTAGTTTTCTCATACACAAAAAACTCATCTTTTTCATATTTCCTAAACATTTTATTCAATTATTTTTGCTTAATGTTATTTTACTCGCAGGTATTTGACGATTACTGCTTCATCTTCACTTCTAATTTTGTCTCCCCTTCCTTTTACAACATAACTTCCCACGGTGAGGATCTACACAAGCACATTTACTGAAGAAATATACATAAGTTGCTGGGTATTTTCTGACAATTCCTCTCACAGCTGTACGGTAACTCACGCTTCCCTCAATACTGCTTCTATTTATAAAGCTGCGGAGGGATTTATTATTCACAGAAAACGAGAAATGTCCGTGCTGCTGCTGCTGCCTAAACTTGTCACGCTGGAGTCCACAAATATTTATTGCCATTTTTAAACATCCACCTGCTTCTTTTTTTATTTTATACCTACTATTACCACTACTACTACTACTACCACTATTATTATTATTACTACTACTACTACTACTACTACTACTACTACAACTGCTATTACTACTACTTTTACTACTATTACTTTACTACTACTACTTTTACTATTACTACTATTACTACTACTACTACTACTACTACTACTACTACTACTACTACTACGACTACTAGTACTACTACTACTACTATAACTACTACTATTAACTAACTACTACTATTACTACTACTACTATTACTACTACTACTACTGCTACTACTATTACTACTACTGCTACTACTACTACTACTACAACTACTACTACTGTTGGTTCCTACTCTTCATTATCATCCGCTCCTACAACTACTCCTCCTCTTCCTCCTCTTCTTCCTCCTCCTCCTTCTCTTCCTCTTTCTCCTCCTTTACTTCAGGGACGCTTCACTGACCATCCGTCACCAATCCGTCACCAAGAACAGGTGACAACACTTTCTCATTTCCTTCAACACGGCGAAGCGGCACCGAGTCCAGTCTCTGTGTGTGTATGTGAAGTTCCTCCCAGCCCCGCCCTTCACGCTCCGCTGAATAACGAACTACTACTACGAGGGAGAAAAAAAAAGAAAGGATAAATTCCCTTCACCCTCGATACGTAGCAGCGATAAAGGTCACTGATTAGAGGCAACGAGGACCTCCAGTAAGGACATAAAGCCTTGTATTCATATCAGATAATTTCAGTCATTTTCCTCGCCGAAGTCTTAAGGCGCACTTTTGATTATTCACTCTCCGATAACTGGCACCCAAGAGGAGGAGGAGGAGGAAGGGGTGGTAGAGAAGGAAGAGGTAGAAGAGGAGGAATAGCTGAAATATTCACTTCTATGTGCTTGGAGAAAGGAAGGTAGGAAGGGTACGGGAAGGGAAAGAAAAGACAGCGGTCCTTCTTTTCAACTCCGTGACAAAAAGTGAAAGGAAGCAAAGCAAGAAGGGAAGGAGAAGGAAGAAGGAGAAACACACGAGAAAGAGACACAAGGAGACAAAGGAGGGAAATAAGGTGGAAGAAGAGCAGGACAAAAGGAAGACATGAGGGAAAAGGAGAGATGAGAAAAGAGAAGAGACAAGTGTGAGGTAAGGAAGAGAGAAAAGGAGAGGAGAGGAGAGGAAAGAAAAGGGAAATAACATGGGTGAGGAAGAGATGAGGAAAAAGGAGAGATGAGAAAAGAGAGGAGGCAAGTGTAGGATAAAGAAGACGGTAGAGAAGAGAAGAGGAGAGGAGAGAAGAGAAGAGAGGAAAGAAGAGAGGAGAGAGGAGAAGAGATGAGAAGAGAGGGAACAAGAGGAGGTAAGGCAAGGAAAGGAATCATGTGTATGTGAATTACCAAACATAAACTGACGATTCCAATTACTGTGATTGGTTCTGCCTTGTTGTTTTGCATTATTGCTGATTACAGTTCCTAAGCTCTCACACCTCTCTCTCTCTCTCTCTCTCTCTCTCTCTCTCTCTCTCTCTCTCTCTCTCTCTCTCGTTTTTCTAAGGGTTTTCTTTTTCTACAAGACTTAAAAATAGATAATATACAAGATGGTCAGCATGTAAATGGAGCACTGTTCTTTTCACTTCACTAGCACTATTCACGCACTGCACTACACTGAGTGTCACGTCACAAAGAGTGTCAGAGGAGTTGGCAGTGTCTGTCACACATGTGCCATCACACACACACACACACACACACACACACACACACACACACACACACACACACACACACACACACACACACACACACACACACACACACACACACACACACACACACACACACACACACACACACACACACACACACACACACACACACACACACACACACACACACACACACACACAGAAAACACAATCCCAAGCACACAAAACACAACACAAAACAACGTTAAATAAAAACCTCGCATGATATATTTCACTCTCTTACTCTCTCCCCTCTCTCTCTCTCTCTCTCTCTCTCACTCACCTGAACCCACGAGCCACACCTTTATGCCTCCCACCCACCCTCGCGCTGAGCCTCATTAAGGACAGGTAATGAGCACAGGTAGCGGCAGGAAGGGGGCGGCTCTTTCAGTGGACTCAAGGATCAAGGGTTAATCTCACGCTCCTCAGCCCCTGGCGCCTATGTGTACTAATGGTTAGTAAACAAGCCGTAATAATAGGAAAGGTGATAACTGGCGCATAGAAGACGATGTGGTGGTGGTGGTGGTGGGGTTGGTGGTGGTGGGTAAAGAGGAAAAGGAGGAAGAGGACTACAGATGGGAAAAATATGTGATGGGGAGTTGAAAAAGAAAGAAAAGTAAGATATAAGTTTTAATTCCTCCTCCTCTTTCTCCTCTTCTTTCTACTCCTCCTGCTACTCCTCCTCCTCCTCCTCCTCCTCCTCCTTGTAGGTTATTGTAAAGATGAGAAAAAATTGTGAAGAATTGAGAAAGAGAGAAAAGGAAGATAAAGATTTAATTCCTCCTCCTTTTTCTCCTCTTCTTTTCACTCCTCGTGCTTCTCCTCCTCCTCTTCCTCCTCCTCCTCCTCTTCCTTCTCCTCCTACACTTCCACATCCTACACCAACGTGGAAAAATAAGCTGGAATAATGGAGAGTATCATACAGGGTGAGGAATGAACGGCACAAACACAGCGTAGCGAGTTACAGTGCTTAACGAAGAGAAGTAATTCGATACTTTTTTCACGAACATGGCATAATTAAACCCGGGAACTCCGCCGCCACCAAAAGACGCGAAGAGAAATGAAAAGAAAAAATGAACCACGAGAGGAAAAACACACTAGAAAATTTTGTTTGGTGGAATGATTTACTGAACTATTAGGGAAAAAATGTATACGGCAAAAATATGTTCTGAATATTGTTTTATTGCAATGGTTCAACGAATAAAGGTAACAACGAAACTAATGTGTGTGTGTGTGTGTGTGTGTGTGTGTGTGTGTGTGTGTGTGTGTGTGTGTGTGTGTGTGTGTGTGTGTGTGTGTGTGTGTGTGTGTGTGTGTGTGTGTGTGTGTGTGTGCTTCATGAAATGCAAAATCTGTTGGGGCTATGAATTTATGAAACATGAATATATACAACAATTCTTCATTACAGAATTTATTGAATGGAGATGTGTAGAGTGTTCACACACACACACACACACACACACACACACACACACACACACACACACACACACACACACACACACACACCGCGTAGTGTAGTGGTTAGCATGCTCGACTCACAATCGAGGGGGGCGGGTTCGAGTCTCGGTAAGCGGTGAGGCAAATGGGCAAGCCTCTTAATGTGTGGCCCCTATTCACCTAGCAGTAAATAGGTACGGGATGTAACTCGAGGGGTTGTGGCCTCGCTTTCCCGGTGTGTGTTGTGTGTTGATGTAGTCTCAGTCCTACCCGAAGATCGGTCTATGAGCTCTGAGCTCGCTCCGTGATGGGGAAGACTGGCTGGGTGACCAGCAGGCGATCGAGATGAATTACACACACACACACACACACACACACACACACACACACACACACACACACACACACACACACACACACACACACACAATTTTGTGTATATTTACGTAAAAAACATGTATGAGTCTCGTCGCAAAGAGCGTGATAAATTTACCTTAACGACTCGCAACGGGACACACACACACACACACACACACACACACACACACACACACACACACACACACACACAGAAAGAGAGAGAAATGAGAGAGAGAGAGAGAGAGAGAGAGAGAGAGAGAGAGAGAGAGAGAGAGAGAGAGAGAGAGAGAGAGAGAGAGAGAGAGAGAGAGAGAGAGAGAGAGAGAGAGAGAGAGAGAGTAAATTATAATTGGATTTATATATTTCACTTTTAATTATTTTTTTCTTTGATGTCCGCTACGTTTCTCCTCTTCCTCCTCTTCCTCCTTTTCCTACTCTTCTTCCTCCTCCTCCTCCTCCTCCTTCTCCTCCCCTCTTCTTCTTCTTCCTCCTCCTAAAACATTGTTGCTCAGCCGTGTTTCTATTCTTCGTCAAGTTTTCATTAAAGCTTTACTCTTGTCACTTCTCACTAACATTTTCCTTTTACCCTTCTTATCAATGACTACCTGCTTCTTATCCCTCCCCCTTCTCTCTCTCTCTCTCTCTCTCTCTCTCTCTCTCTCTCTCTCTCTCTCTCTCTCTCTCTCTCTCTCTCTCTCTCTCTCTCTCTCTCTCTCTCTCTCTCTCTCTCTCTCTCTTTCCAGTAACTTCACATCTTACGTAACTCACCCTCAACCTCCCTTTCTACTTGAACTCCACACTAGTCTCATCCTTTTCACATAACTTTTCACGTAACTTAGCCATCTCCGTTTTCTTTCTCTCAAGGTCACACGCGGCGCATCAGCATCCCAGAGTGTGTTGAGTTTGACATCACGACCAACGCGTGCCGGGGCTACTGCGAGTCGTGGTCAGTGCCGTCAGCCTGGCAAACACTTGTGTATAATCCTCACCAAGTGGTCACCTCGATCGGCCAGTGCTGTAACATCATGGAGACTGAGGACGTGAGTATTGGAAGGAGTTATGTGTGGCTGTAAAACACTGAGATTGGAGTTTGCTTGGCTTAGTGGAAGGGGAATGGTCAGGCAGTAATGCCTTCTATATCATGCCACGTTTAAATACTTATTCTGTTTATTATTTAGTGATTTCATTCAGCTTCAGAAACTTATGTGAAGATTAAAATAGTGAAAAACTCTTGTCATTAATCATCTGACTTCCATAGACTCTTCCTATTGTCAATAAAACGGTCTAATCATACACAAATCTCAAGGTAGATATGTATCCCAGTATTAAAAGAAGTGAAGTATGATTGTAAAAAGACTGAGAATGGATTTTGCATGGCCCAGGAGGAGGGAATGGTCATATAGACTAACGGTATAGGAGTGTCGCTTTAAATGAGTGTGGGTGTTGTACGGCCAGCGAAAAAAAATATCGTTTTGTGAGAGGTAAATTTAAAAAGAGAGCTGAACATAACAGGTGTATGACTTTGGAATAATGTTAATACAGACATATGTGGGCGTTAAGTGCTCGTGTCAAAAACTGTAAGCTGTAGGAATGGAAGTTTGGCCTAACGTGGGATATGAAAATTGGCTAAAAGTTGATGAGGTTTAATATAAATCGATGGCTATGTAGAACTAGATAAATGGATGTTTCGCAAGAGATAGATGAAAATTAGAAGTGAATGTAAGGAGAACTGAGGTAAAAAGGACAAAATAGACAAAGGGTATACAAGTTTTGCTGTGAATAGATGAATATGGATGTAGTACAAGTAGAAAAATAATGTTTTCGTAAAGATAAAAGGAAAAGAAGGTAAATGTAAGTAAAGCTGAACAAGAAAGAATGTAGGATTTTTAGAACTCAAAAGAAGGTTTGTATTATATGTATCTAAGAGAGAGAGAGAGAGAGAGAGAGAGAGAGAGAGAGAGAGAGAGAGAGAGAGAGAGAGAGAGAGAGAGAGAGAGAGAGAGAGAGAGAGAGAGAGAGAGAGAGAGAGAGAGAGAGAGAGAGAGAGAGAGAGAGAGAGAGAGAGAGAGAGAGAGAGAGAGAGAGAGAGAGAGAGAGAGAGAGAGAGAGAGAGCACACGAGCTTTTCCTCTTAATAATGGTAGTTCCTCAGGGCGGTAAATAAGTGGACGTGATAAGAAAGGACCAGAGATGAATAAAGAACTGAACAGCGTCAAGAAACACACGACAAGCCTTTTCTCTTTTACCTTTTTTTTTCCTTTACTCCTTTACTTCCGTGACTTTGTTTTCTTACTTCTATTGATAATAAGAGGAAAGAAAAATGGGAAGAAGAGAAGGGCTTGAAAAAAAAAAGAGGAGACGAGGAGACAACTGAAAAAAAAAAACAAAAATAAAAGCAGAGAATAATAATACATCCATGCGCCATTTATAATATTGACTGACTTTTCGTAGCATTCTCTTCATTTGCTCATACTTGTTTTGTATCCCTATTAATTAATACATTAATTATAACACTTTTCATATGAGTATAGGATTATAAAGATGACCTACTAGTAAGGACCTTCTCTCTCTCTCTCTCTCTCTCTCTCTCTCTCTCTCTCTCTCTCTCTCTCTCTCTCTCTCTCTCTCTCTCTCTACGCTTGGGCTAGAGTTCAAAAGGGCGTGACGCAAGCTAGAGTAGACGTGTTAAATAGACCAGTACAGACTCATAATGGCCCGTAGAGAGAGAGAGAGAGAGAGAGAGAGAGAGAGAGAGAGAGAGAGAGAGAGAGAGAGAGAGAGAGAGATTAAATAATATGAAAAAAAAGTTGAATTGAAAAAGTTTAAAACAAGCAAGAATAGAATAAACAAAAGTGGGACGAGAGGAAATAATAAATCTAACAAGTTGTGGAAAGAAGGAAGAAAAAAAGAACATGAGAGGAAACAAATATTGAATTAGAGAAGCAGAGAAAGAAATGTAAATATAGAAAAGCTAAAAGTAGACAAAATGATGTAAGAAGAGAGAGATTTGATTTACCTCCTACTAGTTGAAGAGGAGGTACAATTTTTATTTATGTAAGAGGGGAAAGCTGGCAAAGGGCAACATGAAATAGAATAAAAATACCCACTTAGTTTCCAGTCCCCTTGCAGGTTGGAAAGAGTTAGTTAAAGTGAAGGGATAGATGTCTTGAAACCTCCCTCTTGAATGAAGTCAAGTGATAGGAAGTTGGAAATACAGAAGCAGGTAGAGAGTTTACCAGAGTTTAGTAGCTGTGAAGTAACTGTGAGGAGAAGAAATTGAAAAAAAGGAATTAGGGAAGACAAGTAATAGATTTTAAACACCGGGAAGACAAAATAACATGAAGAGAAAATGAATTCCTTTGTCAACAGTAGATGCGGAAAAAAAAAGTCAAACAGCGTCCTTGTCAAGTAACTGTAAAGAAGAAAAAAATGAATAAAAAATTAGAGAAAACAAATATTAGATTAAAAGAAACAGGGAAGTAAAAAAAAAGACAAGAAGAAAGCTTTAAGTTCTTTGCCACCAGTAGACATGGAGGAAAAATAAATCAAGGTTTAGATAAGCAAAGATAGATAAATAAGTAAAGAATTAGAGAAGACAAATATTAGAACAAGGAAGATAAAAATAAGACGAGAAGAAAGATTGAATTCATTTGTCATCAGTAGACGTGGAACAAATCAAACTTTATCCTTGTCAAGTAATTCTGAAAATAAAATAAAAAAAAAATAATTACGGAAAACAAATATTATAACCGCCGGGAAGATAAAATAAGATGAGGTGAAACAAAAACAATTCCTTTGTCAGAAGCAGATGTGGAAAAAAGACATTTTCTTTATAAAGTGACAGTAAAGAAAAAGATAAATAACTAAAGAAGACAAATATTAGATTAAAAAACAGGGATGACAAAATAAGATGAGAAGAAAGATTGAATTCCTTTGTCATTAGCAGACGTGAAAGAAATAGATAAAGAATTAGATAAGCAAAGATAGGTAAATAAAAAAAAGATTAGAGAACACAGATATTAAAAAAAGACAGGGAAGACAAAATAAGACGAGAAGAAAGAATGAATTCCTTTCTCATCAGTAGACGTGGAACAAATCAAACACTGTCCTTGTCTTCAGCTTCGTCTGGAAAAAAAAAAACTCAAGGAGGAAAAAAGCGAGAAACTATTTCTGCTCCCAACGTGACTGAAGGAAAAAGTTACGTGACCTGGAACTTACTGGTCCGCACTCACGCCCACGCACTGCACACCCACGCCCCTGCCAATCACCAATCAGCGAACAGCGAGTCTACCCAATCACACATGAAAAAAAAGATAAAAGGAAAAAAAATAAGAAAAAGTCACATTCTTGCCAGCACTTATTGACTTTAAACTCAGTCAATGATGCGAATGTGTTGCGAAGAAGAATTATGTTGAGAAATTAAGATGAAGGAAGTTAGAATTCGATAAACATTAACATTGATATCGTACTACATATAATATTGAAATTGTTATTGTTATTGAGGTAAAGTATCCTGATGAATCCCCAAGAATCGATGGAAATACCTTACTGGATCTATTTCTGCAAAGGTCGAGAGTGCAAAATGTGGTTAAGGCATCAACAGGGAAGGGAGGGGATGGAGATTCAATAAACGCTTGCACTTATTAGATTGAAACCTCCGTAAAGGCAGTGCTCATAGTATTAATACCATCAGCCACGCCGATACAAAAACAATGCTTCACTCTTGGGAAAAGAAAATGTAAATCTCAGAAAAAAGATTGAAAAGTAAGTCCATATTATGTAAAAGAGTGTTCATCACTTTTCATAATATTAATGATAGTGATAGTAGTAGTAGTAGTAGTGGTAGTAGAAGTAGTAGTTGTAGTAGTAGTAGTAGTTATGATAGTAGTAGTAGCAGTAGTAGTAGTAGTAGTAGTAGTAGTAGTAGTAGTAGTAGTACCAGTAGTAGTAGTAGTAGTAGCAGTAGTAGTAGTAGTAGTAGTACTAGGAATAATAATAATAATGATAATAACAATAATAATAATAAAAACATTAATAATAATAATAATGATAATAATGATAATAGTAATAATAATAATAACAATAATAATAATAATAATAATAATAATAATAATAATGATAATAATGATAATAATAATAATAATAATAATAATAAAAATAATAACAATAGTATGCAATAGTAACCATAATGCTAATGAAAAGGCTGTAAGAGGGTAAGCGCTCACACCAAATAAGTAAACAGAACACCCTTGAGTAATGAACCATAAGATAAATAAATCAATTAACTAGACAGAATTATAGATGAGCACACAATGACAAAAGAACACTAAATACTCAACAATTGTGCAAATACAAACAAAAAACAGCGGAGAAACAAACTACACAACATAATAACTCAGTGAACTAAACACGTCTATGAATAAAACATTTCTACCATGACTCACAAGAGGCGAGCAAAAACATCAAAGAAAACGAAGCGATAGCAGGAAACTACCAGTATTCTGAAACGCTTTGCCCTCTGACTATCACTGGTTTCCAAAGTCTCTAGTTGAAGATACTTGTGTTTTTAGGAGTATTTTCGTAGTTCTGGTGATGAATTAGTAAGATTTCTAGTTTATTAAAAGGAGAAACTGTCTTCAAAACCCGGCTAGTTGTCTCTGTGGCCTTAAAAATTGTCGTCGTAAGAAGTGAAGGCCTTTCTAAATACTGGCATAAGACACTGACCTCGTAATAGTTTCTCAGCATTAGACAGACAGGAGCTCTCGTAACAAATGATGTAATGTTGAGAGCACGAGATTCCCAGGTAGTGAGTGAGGGAATCCCAGTGACGAGAGAGAGGGCAAGGCGAGAGGGAGGAGAAGGAGAGGGAGGGGAAGGTGAGGTAGTTGTTAGTGAGGGTGGAAGGAAAAGGGAACCGGAAGGGGAAGGGAAAGGGAAGAAAGGGAAGAAGAAGGGGGAAGACTTGTTTGCTGATTAGGGAGTTGAAGAAAGTGAATGGGGGATAAAAAAAATAAAGGTAAAAGAGAAAACAGAAGATAAGTTAAGGAAAGGAAAGGATGAAAGGAAGAGGGAAAGGGAAGGGGAAGGAGAAGGGAAAGAATTGTTCATTGATTAAGGAGTCTAGGAAAGTGAATGAAGGTAAAAATTAAAGTTAAAAGAGAAAATAGAAGATGAGTTAAGGAAAGAAAAAGATAAAAGGAAGAGGGAATGGGAGGAGAAAGAAGGAGAGAAAGACTTGTTGATTGACTTAAGGACTCGAGGAAAGTGAATGAGAGAAAAGAAAAAAAGAGGAACAAGAGAAAAAGAGATGAGACAAGGAAAAGAAAAGATATGAAGGGAGAAAGGTAATAGAAATAATGGGAAACAATATGAAACAAACTAATGAGTATGTAAAAATAACAAAGATCAAGAAGAAAGATAAAAAAGAAAGGAAACATGAAAGACAAAAACAACCTGCTGATTAATAACTACAGAAAAAGGGAACAGAATAAAAATAGAGAAAAATAGAAATAGAGGAGTGAAGAGGATACGAAGATAGGGAAAGGAAGGAGACTGCTGGAGAGGAAAGTATAGTAGAGAGAGAGAGAGAGAGAGAGAGAGAGAGAGAGAGAGAGAGAGAGAGAGAGAGAGAGAGAGAGAGAGAGAGAGAGAGAGAGAGAGAGAGAGAGAGAGAGAGAGAGAGAGAGAGAGAGAGAGAGAGAGAGAGAGAGAGAGAGAGAGAGAGAGAGAGAGAGAGAGAGAGAGAGAGAGAGAGAGAGAGAGAGAGAGAGAGAGAGAGAGAGAGAGAGAGAGAGAGAGAGAGAGAGAGAGAGAGAGAGAGAGAGAGAGAGAGAGAGAGAGAGAGAGAGAGTGTTAGGTTAATTAAAGCGAACAGAGGAGGAAAAACATCTACTGCAATTAAGTTTAAAAGGAAAATATAATAAAGAATATAATCATAGAGGCATTAGGAAGGTGTAGTCTCTCTCTCTCTCTCTCTCTCTCTCTCTCTCTCTCTCTCTCTCTCTCTCTCTCTCTCTCTCTCATTAATCTTCATTTCCGTACTTTTTTTCTTTATTTTTTTCAACCCCTTAGGTTGGGTTACTTATTTTTCGTGTGCGTGTGCGTGTGCGTGCGTGCGTCTGTGTGTGTGTGTGTGTGTGTGTGTGTGTGTGTGTGTGTGTGTGTGTGTGTGTGTGTGTGTGTGTGTGTGTGTGTGTGTGTGTGTGTGTGTGTGTGTGTGTGTGTGTGTGTGTGTGTGTGTGTGTGTGTGTGTGTAAATCTTTCCTTGTCCTCATGTTCCCCATTAATCCTTTCATTAACCCCCTGATCCTCATTCTTATTCCTTACACCACCCCCACCACCACCACAGCACTAATAGTCCGCATCTTTCTCCTGCAGGTAAAAGTGAAGGTGATGTGCGTGGAGGGACCAAGAGAGCTGATCTTTAAGTCCGCCAGCACCTGTGACTGTTTCCACTGCAAGAAGTATTAAGGGCAAAGAGAGACGAAGAAACGAGATGAAGAGAGCAACCAGTTATAAATGACGATAGAGAGAGAAAGAAGAGGCGCTGACGGTGAAGGAAACGCAGATGAAGGAAAAGGATAATCTGTCATAAGGGTGAAAATGGGAGATAACGAGGAGGAGGAGACGGAGGGAGAGGATGAAGAGGTTAAGGAGAAGGATGACTAACTGCAGTGAGGAAAAAAAAATCATGAAAATTCGTGTGGAAATATTATGTTGAGATGAAAATTAATACTGAAAAGATGTGAAAAAAAGCTGAAAACGCTGATTAGAAAAATGAAAGTAAATTATTAGAGAGGAAAAAAATGAAAGTTAGGAGCACAAAAGTCAGCAATGATCACAAAAAGAACCAGAGAAAGAGAAGAAAGAGATTGAGAAAGAAATAAATAGAAAAAATACAGGAGGAGGAAGAGGAGGAAGAGTAAAAAAAAAAAAAAGGATGATGAGAGGCTGGAGAAAAAAAAGGTTACATCATTTTTGAGTTAGACGAAGATATGTATAATAACTTGTCCCTCCTTTTCTCCTCCTCTTCTCGTCATTACTTGCTTTCTCCTCATTCATCACAGTGGCTGGATCTTCCCATCTCTCTCTCTCTCTCTCTCTCTCTCTCTCTCTCTCTCTCTCCATCAATATAATATGTGCTCATGACAAAATAATCAAGAAAAAGCTATAATTAACATGAATAACTTACTGGAAAATAAATAAGGAGTTTTATTCGACCCTAGATACGTTTTATTATACCTGTGATCTATACATTTATTATCATTATTATTATTATTATTATTATTATTATTATTATTATTATTATTATTATTATTATTATTATCAACATCACCGCCGTCATCTTCATCAGTCAACATCACAATTCGTCACCGCATCACCGCCAGAATCATGTTATTATTATCAAGGACACAAACTATTCCTTAATATTTTGTTTCTGTAGTTCATTAATACAGATTTCCATTAAGTAGTAATAAACAATCACTTTGTGCATTTGAGTCTTTCAATGAAAAGTCCAATCGCAAATTCCTCCACCGGCACTCGTCGGGAACATTTCTCTTCATCACCGTTAATTATTTCCTAAATTAGATAACAAAACTCATTTATTTAGCCATTTATTTATCAAACACACTGCCGCGCCATTCCAGCATTGATTTTATTATTCATTTGTCAATTTGCATTCCACTCAGTATATATCAAAGTTTCTCTGGACAGGATGGAAAAAATATATATATAAACAGCCCCTTGATGTAGTATTCTCGATGCATATCATGTCAACTCCACCTGTTCAGCGTGTTCCAGCCGCCCTTCACTGTACAACCTTCCCCTCACACCGTGTCGTGCGCTTCCCTCCCCTTTAGTGAGTTTTGCACCACGCACGTACTCCACCTCCCACCCACCCCCCCATTCTCTCTCTCTCTCTCTCTCTCTCTCTCTCTCTCTCTCTCTCTCTTCCAGCCACGCTCCAAAACACTCTGCTCATGTAGGGTATTTACAAATTGCGGTACGACAACGTTACCAGCAGTTTTATCAGTTCTCTCTAAGCCAACCACTTGACTATCACCTCAAGCATTGTTTCCCCTTGATAGTAGCCCAAATAGTACTGATATAAGACTGGCACTGTACTGACACTATCCCGTCACTGTCACGCCTTCTTCGTGCACATTCCTGGCACACCTGTCCACGGCCAGCTCTTTTCCACACCTGTTAATGCAATACCGTGTACACCGTAAGGATAAGTAATGCTATTTTATCTAGCTAGAGACAAAATTATATTCGTATCATAACTGTCTATCTATTTTCACTAATGCTGTGTGTATTGTAAGACGACTCGACCTGTCCACTGGTAAATGGTATGGTACTATGTTCAAACCACACACACACACACACTCACACACACACACACACACACACACACACACACACACACACACACACACACACACACACACACACACACACACACACACACACACACACACTCTGTCCTACGCATCTACTCATCCATTTTTCCACACACACACACACACACACACACACACACACACACACACACACACACACACACACACACACACACACACACACACACACACACACACACACACACACACACACACACACACACACACACACACACACACACACACACACACACACACACACACACACACTAAAGAGATTATATTGATTCGCGTTTACCTGCCTCACCTTGCCGGGCTGGTGGGTGTGCACTAATCCTATGCTCCTTATCTGTACATATATAAAGTGTACACCGTTACCGCAACCTTTTATTTCCCCTCACTCTCCTGATGTAACAGAGAACGAAATGAAGGACAGGAAAACAATCATGAATAGAATATAAACTTGAAGAAATTGTCATAGGGAAAGGATATTAACCCCTTCAGTACCATGACGCGTTTCCATATTCCTTCTTTTTACTATCTGGTGATTTTCTACACCTTCAGAAACTCATATGGGGGATAAAAGTAGTGAAGACTGTGGCCATTAATCGTGTGACCTCCATACACTCTTCCTAATGACAATAAAATGGTCTAACGTTACACAAATCTTAAGGTAAAAATGTGTCCCAGTACTTAAGGGATTAAAATAGTGAAAACTCTGGCTATTAATCTTGTGATCTCCATACACCCTTCCTAATGTTAATAAAATGGTCTCACAGTACACAAATCTCAAATTAAAAATGTGTTCCAGTATTGAAGGGGTTAAATATATATATAAAAAAAGACAGACATGAGAGGACAAGTGAAATAAAATATCCACACTTTGTTCTTTGATGACGAGAAGCTCGGCAGGAAACAAAAACATGAAGAAAGACTGAAAAAGAAAGAGAAATGAAAGATTCGCAAACATGGAAAGAATAAAGGAAAAGCTGCTAATCCCAAGAGGCAAAGAGTTTTAGAAGCTGGTGCAGGATGTCCGAGGAAAGAAATAGTTATCTCTTAATGTTTTCGGGAATAAACTCGTGTTAATTTTCTTGTGTGGTAAGTATGTCACGTAGACTAAAATAGAAAATAAAACAAAGTGTGACAAAAGCAGAAAACTGAAAGGAAACAGAGGAAGGAAAAAGTTCAAAGATATCACAATAAAAACAACAAAAATGAAACTACACAAAAAAAGAAATGGAAAAACTGGAAACAGGAAATTCAGTAAGAGAAGCAAAGAGGAAAAAAAAGGTAATACACAGATAGAATATTACATTTTCACACGTTATGCTAACTGCTCTACTGATCTTTCTAATTGCATGCCTCGCCTCGCTTCACAAGACTTTTTTTCTTTCTTTCACCAATACTCTGTCCAACTCTCTAATGCAAAAGTTAATCAGTACTCTCAATCATTCATACCTTTCTCTGGTAAACTCTGGAACTCCCTGCCTGCTTCTGTATTTATAACTTTCTATGACTTGACTTAATTTAAGAGGGAGGTTTCAAGACATTTCTCCCTTCATTTTGGGTAACTCTTTCGGCCCTGCTAGAGGACAGGCAAATAAGTGGGTCTTTTTTTCGTTTTATGTTGCCCTCGACCAGTTTTCCCTTCTTACATAAATAAGTCATGTATTTTACAATCAGGCACCAAAGAAATATAACACTACAAAACTATCTCCATTTTACTTACCATACTTAAGCAAAGCACTGAGGGAGAGCCAGGGAAAGTCACACTACTATATAAAAAAGCTGCAAGTAAATAGGAAAATTGCAATGGAAGGCTCATACTTTTGACTTTATACAAGACTGTCTCAAACACGCGTCGGCACAAAGTCACAAAATGGAGTGTAATCAAGACTTTTTCTGCAGCACTGAACTTTTGCTAATTACCACCAAACTTTTCCCTCGTACTACATTCGCCCTGCATCCCAACCTCTGCGATACACAAGTGCATTACAAAGAGAAATAAATAAAGAGATTCACACTTATTGCATTTCTACGGCTCTCTATCAATCTTATCCCAATTTAATCTATTCTTTTTACAATCTCGTAATATATCTTTTTTATTACTAAGGATACGTACACTGTTTGCGTTCCTATGACCTATGTGATACATGAATGCATTAGAAAATAAAATGATACACACTTATTGCACATTGTACGACTTGCCATCAGTTTATCTTGAGCGAAATGCATTATATACTTCAAACATAATCTTATACCTTTTCTTCTTTTTTTACTATCTTAAATATCATGCAATTTCTGCCTTTATTCCCTTTAGCACCAAGAGACGTTTCTATACTTATTTTGCTTACTATGCAGTGATTTTATACTCATAAGGGGATTAAGATAGTGAAAACTGTGGCCATTATTCTTCTGACCTCATAAACTCTTCCTAATGTCAATAAATCCGCCTAATCATACCTAAAACTCATGGCAAAAATGCGTCCCAGTACTGAAGAGGTTCCTTTCGCACAGTTACAACATGTAGCTCAGTTATGTCATACGCTGGGGAGTGCATGAACCTGCTCGTCACGGCTGCAATTTAGACGCTCAAGGACTCAAGGGAAGGGGGGAATGAAAAGCCTTGAAGAGGAGCACGTGCGAGGTAAGGAGGTATGTTTCATCACCGCCCGGCTCAGAGGTTCCGGGAGGAGGCTCAGAATTTACTGAAGGAAAAACAAACACATAAGTAGAAGATTATTTTTATGGATTTTGCGTGCATGGGATATATGAAGAGAGAGAGAGAGAGAGAGAGAGAGAGAGAGAGAGAGAGAGAGAGAGAGAGAGAGAGAGAGAGAGAGAGAGAGAGAGAGAGAGAGAGAGAGAGAGAGAGAGAGAGAGAGAGAGAGAGAGAGAGAGAGAGAGAGAGAGAGAGAGAGAGAGAGAGAGAGAGAGAGAGAGAGAGAGAGAGAGAGAGAGAGAGAGAGAGAGAGAGAGAGAGAGAGAGAGAGAGTGTGTGTGTGTGTGTGTGTGTGTGTGTGTGCAGGAAGCGAAGGTGCGTGTCGGGGTGGCTAACTTTCATATTCGTCACTCAGACTAGTGCCAAACTCTTCACGTTATCAAGAACCTTCTGTCTCTTCCAGGATGCAAAAAATTAAAAAGTTACAGTTTTTCCGGAATCTTTTTTTTTCTATCCTTCATGAGCACTCCATATTAAGTCGTTACTCACGCAAAGAGGAAGCTGCCTTTGATGACCTGCTGCGAAAGGTTTAATTTCTATTCCGAATGAAGCGAATGAAACTTTGATCGTCGCAATGACATAAGAATCCAGTCGAGTCCTCCTCCACGCCAACTTTGCCTGCTTTCTCTTTCCTAACCCGTCAAAGTCTCTTCCTCTACCTTTCAGACGCCCCTTCACTCTTCATCCTCCGCTGAACAATAACAAACAATAACAAATGGTGAATACCTTGCCATCACACATCCTTCACGTAAATCTTTAGATATAATGAAGCTTACTGACTTATCAATATTCAATACTGCATCTTATATGTACAAACAAATCAACTGTAAAGACAATAATACAGAACTTCTATACACTTATCAAACACAATACCAACACACACACACACACACACACACACACACACACACTAAACCCACCAACTAAAACTGTTCACATATTCACTATTGTACTTCGACAACAAGATGTGGAGTGATGTCCCGACACGCTTCACACACTCAGCAAGTACAACATCCTTTGTTGAATCAATAGCGACCTTTAAAAGAAGATTAAACAAATTTATGGATGAGGATCATAGATGGAATTAAGTAGCTTTGCTCACACAGGGACTGCCACGTGTAGCCTGACAGACTCTTGCAGCCTTCCTCATTTTCTTATGTCATTATGTTCTTTCTTTTTCACTTTATCCATAACGTTATGCTTAAGAAAGGATGTTTGTCAAAATTGTATATTTACCCCTAAATTCAATGTACAAATGGCAAATACATTAAGTGCTTAAAATGTTTAAAGTGTTTAAATCCCAACCCTGCATCACCACTTTTACTTCCTCCCCACCTGAAAAAACTATCTGAATTCTACCTCTCTGTTGTACTTGATATCTTATTTGAATTTATTCCTCTACCTTCCAAACCCTGCCTCATTCTACCTCTTCCTCTGCATCTCAACCCCTGTCTTACCTTAATTCAGTCTCCCTCTTCGTCCTCCTCAAAAAGGCCTGAATTCTACCGCTACCTTCACGTACCTCTCCGATTTTTCCATCTCACTGTGTGAAGGCTCCACTACACCTACTTAGCACGTGGCGGAGAGACATATCACCGCAAGACTCCACGCTCTCCTCAGGTTACAAAACGAGAGGAAACGAAAAACACACTGAAGATACACGAAAAGTAATGGCATGGAGAGAAGGAAAAGGTGGAGAGATACGGAAGGAGACAGCATAAGTAGTTAAAAGAGAGAGATGATCACGGGTAAGGAAAAGGTCAAATTTGTACGTGAGACTGAAGGAAATGAACAGAAATGTGAAAGAGGACAAAATAATAAGGAATATGGAAGAAAAGGATGGAAGAATAAAAAGAGAAGGAACGGGAGTGGTAAAAAAAAAAGATAGACAAGTGCAAAGAAAAGTGAAAATTTGGAGTCAAGACTGGAGAAAAAGGAACACCCACACCAGAGAAGAGGAGAGAAAGATTGCAAGCGACGGTGAGTTAAATTGAATAAAGAAAAGAACCTCCAAAAACAAACTAACAAACACAACAAACTGACAAAACTGACAAAACGGTGAAGCAAAAGAGAGATAGAGAAAGAAAACAACAAGACAAAAAATATATATAAACCACACGTGTCGACTAAAACCTCCATAAAAAATACAGATACGAACATTTTAGCGAGGGGACCCACAGCCACACCAGGCCACATGACACACGACCTACTACATAAAAGGAGCCCCGGGGAATCTCTACTGACGAAGAGGACGACGAGAAATTTGATAAGTGGCCTCAGGTAATCCCCACAGCCACGGTTTCCCACTTCTGCTGTGATTATTGGTCCCCTTTCCTGCTGCCCCCTCCCTCCAAGCTGCCTCCGTCCCCTCCCGCCCTCCCATCACTGCTTTCCTGTACCGCTCCAGGTTATGTCGCTGGCGGGGAGAATTGCATTAGTGTGGTTGGCTGTGTCGATAACAGATAATACACCTCCCACTATACCAATGTCTCTCTCTCTCTCTCTCTCTCTCTCTCTCTGTGTGTGTGTGTGTGTGTGTGTGTGTGTGTGTGTGTGTGTGTGTGTGTGTGTGTGTGTGTGTGTGTGTGTGTGTGTGTGTGTGTGTGTGTGTGTGTGTGTGTGTGTGTGTGTGTGTGTGTGTGTGTGTATTTTCCTTCACCACCTCCTCTTGCACTTTCAAACTTGCCTTCATTTTCACTTTCTTCTGTGTATTCTCCTTCTCCTTCTCCTCCTCCTCATTCTATTTCCCCTCTTCCTCCTCCTCCTCCTCCTCCTCCTCCTCCTCCTCCTCCTCCTCCTCCTCCTCCTCTCTTCCTTTTCTTCTCTCTCCCTTTCTTCACGTGCCCACTCCGCAATCATTTCCATTTTCAC
>NC_059303.1:14845708-14858208 GCF_017591435.1 Portunus trituberculatus | reverse complement strand
TCTCGACATTGAGAAACTTTTCATAACAACTTGGCAAACTCTATTTACACCCTGATGAGGTTTTCTGTGGCCACGTTCTTCTTAACATTTCTCCTGAGAGAGAGAGAGAGAGAGAGAGAGAGAGAGAGAGAGAGAGAGAGAGAGAGAGAGAGAGAGAGAGAGAGAGAGAGAGAGAGAGAGAGAGAGAGAGAGAGAGAGAGAGAGAGAGAGAGAGAGAGAGAGAGAGAGAGAGAGAGAGAGAGAGAGAGAGAGAGAGAGAGAGAGAGAGAGAGAGAGAGAGAGAGAGAGAGAGAGAGAGAGAGAGAGAGAGAGAGAGAGAGAGAGAGAGAGAGAGAGAGAGAGAGAGAGAGAGTAGTACAGTAGTAGTAGTAGTAGTAGTAGTAGTAGTAGCAGTAGTAGTAGTAGCAGTAGTACCACCAGGAATAGTACTAGAAGTAGTAGTAGTAGTAGTAGTAGTAGCAGTAGTAGTAGTAGTAGTAGTAGTAGTAGTAGTAGTAGTAGTAGTAGTAGTAGTAGTAGTAGTAGTAGTAGTAGTAGTAGTAGTAGTAGTCGTAGCAGTAATAGCAGTAGTAGTATGAGTAGGAATAGGAATAGGAGCAGCAGTAGTAGTAGTAGTAGCAGCAGCAGCAGTAAAAGCAGCAACACTAGTCATTATAACCTATTTAGGACTCTCTCACTGCTCCCAAATGATCGTGCTGCCTGTCCATCACAACCGCCAGCTCTTCACCAACAGCCTCGCATCAGCACCAAGTCATTAGGAATAAGCCAACGTGCAGTAAACCATCCGGAAACACTTGCAGGCGTGTAATACAATTAATCCTCCACTGTCCCGCACAACAAAACATTCTGAGGATTCTGGTTAACTAACACATGATGCTCCAAACTATTCATTATGTCTTGTAAATATGAATCTAGTTAATCCTATCAGTACAAGGATGCATTTTTATCTTCATTTTTTTGTATGACTAGACGAGTTTGTTTATATTAAGAAGGCTCTACGGAGGTCAGAGGATTAATGGCCACAGTCTTCACTATTCAAATCCCCACATAAGTTTCCGAAGCTGTATAAAATCGCCAAATAGTAACCAGAATGAACGTGAAAACGCGGCATGGTATTGAATCCTATTAATTCTAGTTTATGATTCAGTTGTTATACTTTGACTTTCTTTTTACTTAGTGTTAGCCTTTCCACCGCTACGGTCATTCTTTGTTAATATTCAAGGCTCTATTAAAAGGTATAGTTCGCAAAAGTAAAGACACCTGGAGATGAATTTGATCTTTCATTGGCTGTAGTTCTGAATTCAATGTAATACAAACAATTGGCCTAAAGTTTTGTAAATGAATATGAAAAGAAAACAACTTGATATGAATATTCTTTCTTTTTCCAAGTCAAGGTTAACCGATTTTTTTTAACTATTGTAGATATATCATAGGGAATACCGGTAACTGGAAGCGTCGTTATGGTATGTATTGTATGTAGATATATCCTTCCATTATATCATAGGGAATACCGGTAACTGGAAGCGTCGTTATTGTATGTATTGTATGTAGATATATCCTTCCATTATATCATAGGGAATACCGGTAACTGGAAGCGTCGTTATTGTATGTATTGTATGTAGATATATCACTCCATTATATCATAGGGAATACCGGTAACTGGAAGCGTCGTTATTGTATGTATTGTATGTAGATATATCACTCCATTATATCATAGGGAATACCGATAACTGGAAGCGTCGTTATTGTATATATTGTATGGAGCAATTTGTTTAGTCTACTAACATAAATGTCTTTGATGTATTCGAGTCTGTTGGAAATAAATTACAAAAACATATCACACGGCAGAGGGACAGAAAACTGTTTACTTTATGGTAATGGATCTTGAAAATTATACTTTTATGTAAAATACGAATAGAAAGGTAAGAATCGAATAATTTTCTTTCAACCATCATTTCATCATCTCCTCTGACTTCTGTTCTATGTCGGTCTATTGTCTTTTGATCCATATATGAACACGTTATACAACAGGACAAAAAACTCCTCTACTTTATGGAAACAGAGCGACAAACAAGTACTTTTTAGGGTGAATACAAGTACTTTCCTTTAATCCAACGCTTCATCACTTCCATTTACTACTTTACTGTCAACTCGACGTGTTATTCAGGTTTCACTCTGCTAGTACAATTTACAATAGCACTCCTCATCCACATCTTCATTATCTTCCCCTTCGTAGGAATCGCTACTTTTAATTCACTCTAACAGCATCTTTTTTTCCACTGACTTCCTGAAACTCCACCGAGAAAGTTCCTCCGACCACTGTGTGTTTCCGTCCAAGACACCGAATTAATGAACACGGCGCACTTGACACAAAGATAGACTCACCTGAGACGGAAAAGTTAATTGCCATCCCCTTCCTCGTTACCAACACCTTCATTACACCTCAACTCCCTTCTCTCTCTAACTCTAACTCTAACTCTCTCTCTCTCTCTCTCTCTCTCTCTCTCTCTCTCTCTCTCTCTCTCTCTCTCTCTCTCTCTCTCTCTCTCTCTCTCTTCCCCTCTGTGTTTTAGTAATTCTCTCTCTCGCTCCTTAGAATTACAGATATACTAATACTTTTTAAGAATTTCCCCTGAGAGCAAGGAGTCTCGAGACGTGTTCATCTACAGGTGGGTTCTCTTACATGCGTTGCCTGTCTAATGAGAACTCAGAGCATTACTGTTCATAAGGTTAGTGTGGGTAGTTCAGTTACTTTCATTATTATGCATCGCGATTGTGTGTGTGGGACGGAATGACGGTGTATGTGGGAGGGGATGATGATGTGTGCAGAGGGGATGGCGGTGTGTGGGAGGGGATGGTGGTGCGTGTGAGACGGGATGACTGTTAGTGTGTGTGTATGTGTGTGTGTGTGTGTGTGTGTGTGTGTGTGTGTGTGTGTGTGTGTGTGTGTGTGTGTGTTCAACAATATCATTTGAAGGGAACTGTTCACATGGTACTGGCGAGCCACAATATGTTGGTGTGTGCTTATCTACATGTTGCCCTTTATGATGCCTGCGCGTCTTGAGATATTTTAGGAACCACGTTGTTTGGATTACCTAGTGTATCGACCACCAAACTTCCCGAAGTATACTGTCATTCAAGCTGAACTGTTTTGAGCATCATCTGACCTGAGACTGTATGACCTGAGAACCATCCACCCAGTACTAATTGACTGTGAACCTTAATTCTTCTTGTTCTTTTATTTTACTCCGAAAGTTGATTAAGTTAATGCCCCGTCACACAAACACACACACAGGTTTCACTCCCATACGTATATTTGAAGCCTTACACATATCACACACCTGCACATATCACAATCATATAGACAATCAAAACACAGGTGCATTTCCAGCTAATCAACTCTACAGCATTTCCCAGAGAAACGAGGGGAGGCAGGGACAGACGAGGGCGTGGGCAGGCAGGGAGAAAGTTAAGGGAAAGGAAGGCACGGGGGAAGGGAGGCAACGGAAGGGATAAGGAGACAAAGGAAGGGAATAGAAGGAAAGGAGGGAAATATAAGAATACCTGTATATTCAATTAATAAATATTGATTGTAATATCCAAGGTTTCTATCTCAGCTGTACTGTAATCTGATTTAATCTACTGTAGTCTCTCTCTCTCTCTCTCTCTCTCTCTCTCTCTCTCTCTCTCTCTCTCTCTCTCTCTGTCTATCTATCTATCTATCTATCTATCTATCTATCTCAGGTTATCACTATTTCAACACCTGTGCTCTCAGTAAAATTGGAGCCACGTGGTACATTTTCTTCCTGCCTTTCCCTTCACCTCTCGTCTACATTTTAATAATTTCAAAAGGGAGGGAAAGATTCACACCTCAAATAATTCCAACAAAAATAGCACTTCTTTATTTTTCGTGTAGGAGTATTTGTGATATAGTATGTCTCTCTGTCTCTCTCTCTCTCTCTCTCTCTCTCTCTCTCTCTCTCTCTCTCTCTCTCTCTCTCTCTCTCTCTCTCTCTCTCTCTCTCTCTCTCTCTCTCTCTCTCTCTCTCTCTCTCTCTCTGAGAAAAGGGAGAAGAGAGAGAGAGAGAGAGAGAGAGAGAGAGAGAGAGAGAGAGAGAGAGAGAGAGAGAGAGAGAGAGAGAGAGAGAGAGAGAGAGAGAGAGAGAGAGAGAGAGAGAGAGAGAGAGTATTTGAAGGTAAACGGCAAAACAAATATTTATTAGCGGATTGGAAGTAAATTTAGGTGATGAAGGCTCAACACTATCATTATTATTATCATTACTATTATTATCATTATTATTATTATTATTATTATTATTATTATTATTATTATTATTATTATTATTATTATTATTATTATTATCATTATCATTATTATTATTATTATTATCATCATCATCATCATCATCATTATTATTCTTGGTGGCAGTGAAGTGTTAGCAATAAATCAAGATGAAATGATTAACTGACGATGAAAACAATGAGAATGAAGACGAAGGAAAAGTTATATACCCGGAGATCTGATAACTATGTACTATTGGATTCAAGCAGTGGACTGATGAACGCTATTGGATGATTTCTGTGTACTATTGAATTCAAATGGTTGTCTAATGAACGTTACTTGATTATTTCTATGTACTATTGGATTCAAACAATGGCCTGATGAACGCTATTAGATGAAAAGATTATTAGAGAATGAAGAAAAATTTTACTTGAAGATAAAAGAAGAAATGAAAGGCCGAGGCTTCTCAGTATCTCTAATATCACCAGATCTCATTCCTGGGTGTGAGTGGATAAAAACAGCCACTTCTGAGAACAACTGAATTAAAAAGAGCTTGTAAAAAAAAAGTAAAGGCATTGTTATGTGAAAGTATGAGAAACGGAAGACTTTAAGATGCTTTATGTTGTTATTCTATTTCTTAACCTCTTCAATAATGAGACATATTTTTACCTTGATTTTGGGGTATGATTAGACGATTTTATTTATTTATTTATTTTTTTTTATACCATGTGGGCTTTTCACGGGAATTTATGGGCTAAAGGGGATACTTATTAAGGGTACCTCCTATTTCAAAGCCCACCCGCTAGGAAACCGTTGCCCCGAGTGAGGAAGCCCAACCTACACTCAAACCGTAGACAGGATTCGAACCCGTGCGCTTGGAGATCCCTCGGACCTCAAAGCACGCACGGATCCACTGTACCACGGCGGCCCCTATTTGTATTAGGTAGGGTCTATGGAGGTCAGAAGATTAATGTCCGGAATCTTTACTGCCCTAATCCCAACATATGCCTCTGAAGGTGTATAAGATCATCAAATAGTAACTAGAACAAATATGAAAATGCGTCCTGCTACTGAAGAGATTGATGACGTTAGATAAATTAAATGTTTATCACTCTCTATACACGGACTTTCGAAATGCTCTTCAGGTAACATGAAAGAAAGAAAAGATAAAGAAACGAAAGAAATCTGATAATAAAGACAGGAAGACATTAAACCCTCAAGAAGAAAAAGAAAGAAAAAAATTGGAAAGGGAAAGGGAAAGAAATAAAAAGGAACATCATACAACAATGCCAACATGTCTCTCAAGGTGTATAAAATCTCCGAATAGTAACCAGAACGAATATGAAAACGCGTCCTGCTACTGAAGAGATTAAAGATGATACATAAAATAAATGTTTATCACTCTATATACTAGTACTTACTATATTACTATGCTCGTACTTTAGAAATGGTCTTCAGGTACCATAAAAGAAAGAAATGATAAAGAAGTGAAGGAAATCTGATAATAAAAACAGCATGAAACTAAATCCTCAAGAAGAAAAAGAAGATACGTAACAGGAAACAAAGATGAAGGGAAAAAAAAGAGATCATACAACAATGCCAACATATGTCTCTGAAGGTGAATAAAATCATCAAATAGTAACTAGAACGAATATGAAAACGTGTCCTGCTACTGAAGAGATTGGTGATGTTAGGTGAAATAAAAAGCTTATCTCTCTATACTCGTACCTTCGAAATGGTCTTCAGGTACCATATAAGAAAGAAAAGATAAAGAAGTGAAGGAAATCTGATAATAAAAACAACAAGAAACTAAATCCTCATAAAGGAAAAGAAAACACGTAACAGGAAACAAAGATTAAGGGAAAGAAAAATGAGGATATCATACAACCGTAACGGAAGAGAGGAAGAGACAGGAACTCAACATCAAATTAAAACAAAAACTGTCGACTCCGAAAAAGAAAGAGAGAGAAAAGAAAACGAGGAACAGAGAACATGAGAACACAAGGATTGAAAGGAAAGGCGGAAAAATGTAAAAGATAAACCACCACGTGAAAACAAAACAAAAAAAAAAAAAAACCAGACCACAAGTAGGAGAAAGGAAAGGGAAATATGATAAAAGCGAAACAGGACACTGGAAACAAGGAAGATAAAAACTGGAAATCTCCCCAAAAAAGTCAAAGGAGGAAAGACGAGCAAATACAAGCGGTCACTTAAAACAAGAAATAAAATGGAGACTAATGAAGCGAAAAAATACACAGAGGACTAAAAACAGGAAGAAAGGAAGAGGAAATCACAGTGTCTTTGTTTACAGTCTCAGAGGATCCCATTTGCGTGATAAGCTTTCATTTTTATTTATACCATGTAGACTTTTCACGGGAATTTATGGGCTAAAGGGGATACTTTTTAGGGCATCTCCTATCTCAAAGCCCACCCGCTAGGAAAATGTTGCCTTGAGTGAGGAAGCCCAACCTACTCTCGGACCGTGGACAGGATTCGAACCCGTGCGCTTGGAGAGCCCTCGGACCCATCTTTGTCTCTAAATGATCATGTCCTTTGTGTGATGAGAGCTCGCTGTTGAGTCATATTTTCTCTCTTATCAGGAATACATCTCTCTCTCTCTCTCTCTCTCTCTCTCTCTCTCTCTCTCTCTCTCTCTCTCTCTCTCTCTCTCTCTCTCTCTCTCTCTCTCTCTCTCTCTCTCTCTCTCTCTGTCTGTCTGTCTGTCTGGCCACATCATTATTACATTGTTTCTCAGGTTCCCCGCGGCTCAGAAAGGAAGAGCCTCTGATAAAATATTCGACCAACTCAGGCCAGCGATTTGGGTCACACCTCGCTGCCTCTTCTTCCTTCTACATGTTGGAGAAGGAAGGACGATTTGTGCTTATGGTAAAATCTCCGTCCTCCTGTCAGTCTCCTTCTGGTTCTGCTCTTTTTGTCCTGCCTTGTACAGGAATTTCTTTTTATCTTTTCATGAGTTTGACTTTCTGTAGAGAAGTAATTTTTTATGAGTTTTTTTTTTTGTCTTTCAGTATGTTTGTCTGTCTGTCTGTCTGTCGGTTTGTCTGTTTCTCTGTCTGTCTGTCTGTTTTTCTGCTTGTTTCTCTGTCTGTCTGTCTATTTTTTCTGTCTGTCTGTCTATTTTTTCTGTTTGTTTCTCTCTCTCTCTCTCTCTCTCTCTCTCTCTCTCTCTCTCTCTCTCTCTCTCTCTCTCTCTCTCTCAATATTTCAAGACTACAAGATGGTCTCTCTCTCTCTCTCTCTCTCTCTCTCTCTCTCTCTCTCTCTCTCTCTCTCTCTCTCTCTCTCTCTCTCATCCACTTATTTTTTCTTCTGCCCCTCATATCTTCCTCTACATTTTCTTCTTTCTCTCCATTGTTACATTTCCTTCCCTTCTTTGTGTTTCTCTCCACGTGTCTCGGCAGGTATTTTTCCTTCCCCCTCGTGTCTTGCGTACTTCTGCTCTTGTTACGAATCATATTAACATTTTTCTCTCTCTCGTTACATGTAGTTCACTTCTTTGTCTCTCCATATCTCCTTCATCGCTACGCTTCTTCTAGTGTCCCTCTTAATCCCTCCCTCTTTAGACATTGTTTCCCTAGCTTCCATCCTGGTCTCCCTTCATATGTCTCTTATCGAAACAATTCCTTCCTCTTCGCGTCGGCAATCACCCTCTCATGTCACGCTTTTCTCTAATGTATGTGTTATCATCTCTGTGCCAATTATAAAGGTGCTCGCGTGCCACCTGCCCACGTAACTGTCGGGAAGAGGCGGATCTCACGTATCTTATCGAGTGTCACAAAGGCAATACAGGCAAGAGCTGGTTCTCACTTACTGCCTCAATCATTTATGACTCACTCACGCATCCTGTACCTCCTGTTTTCATTTTTCCCGTCGCACACGTCCACTCAATATGAAAAGTTATTCAATTAAAGATATTTTTATCGGCTGGGAAATTTTTTGACGTATTAGGGAGTTTGTCCTATATCATTTATCTTGTTTGCCTTTACATTATTTTATATTTATTCTATGGGAAAATGTTTAAATGTAGAAAAATATGTTCCTTCTTTCACGTCCTCGTCTCAATCACCGTCTGAATAAAGGAAATAATTTAGGTAACAATTCACTCACTCACTCACTCAATCAATCACTCAATCAATCAATCAGTCACTTTCACATCTTGCCTCCCTTCCTTCCACTTCTTCGTGTCAAACACCAACTGAATATATTAACAGATTCAAGAAAGACACACTTAACTCACTTACTAATTCACTGACTGCTATTTGGTTCGTCTTTCCTTAATCATTAACCTCTCTGAGACTATTTTATTTCGTATTGTATCCATAACCAAACACTTTACTAACTAGAAATTGCAAAATCTATCTTTTTTTTTACATCATGTGGGTTTTCACGGGAATTTATGGACTAAAGGGGATACTTTTTGGGGTACCTCCTATCTCAAAGCCCACCCGCTAGGAAACCGTTGCCCCGAATGAGGAAGCCCAACCTACACTCGTTTTCATCCCTTTCCTTCTTGTAGGTGCTTGTGAAGATGTCATTCAGTGCTTTTAGTGCTCCGAAGTTTTGCATATCGCAGTGAAAGGGTAGAACATCTCGTACCAATCCTTCGTACTTCCTCGTCTCAAATATCCACTAAAAAGAAACTACCACTAAGGTAACTCTAACTCGGCTAAGTGTGCCGTAACCCAAAAACTTGTTTGAGACGTAGCATTCCTAACTTGCTTACTCCCGACACTGTAAGGCGACGGCTTATCAAGTGGCAATTGTCCTTGATAGAAGCTAAATAAGAACACAAGTGACGCACAGACGATGACGTGAATGTGTTAATGTTAGCAAGAGTAGTGAGGGTACGTTGTGTGTGTGTGTGTGTGTGTGTGTGTGTGTGTGTGTGTGTGTGTGTGTGTGTGTGTGTGTGTGTGTGTTTCACTGTTTGATTTGCTGCAGTCTCTGACGAGACAGCCAGACGTTACCCTACGGAACGAGCTCAGAGCTCATTATTTCCGATCTTCGGATAGGCCTGAGACCAGGCACACACCACACACCGGGACAACAAGGTCACAACTCCTCGATTTACATCCCGTACCTACTCACTGCTAGGTGAACAGGGGCTACACGTGAAAGGAGACACACCCAAATACCTCCACCCGGCCTGGGAATCGAAACCCGGTCCTCTGGCTTGTGAAGCCAGCGCTCTAACCACTGAGACTATTTTATTTCGGTGTGTGTGTGTGTGTGTGTGTGTGTGTGTGTGTGTGTGTGAGAGAGAGAGAGAGAGAGAGAGAGAGAGAGAGAGAGAGAGAGAGAGAGAGAGAATTACTGGCGGCCTTCATGTTTTTACACAGTAGGCTTATTTACACATTTTAAAAAGACAAGACGGTCCTACAAGCCATCTCTCTCTCTCTCTCTCTCTCTCTCTCTCTCTCTCTCATCGAAAGACAACAATTTTGCTACTCAGAAAGGTACCATACCACAAACACAAAACCATCTATTTGTTTTTTTAATCCACCTTTAAAATCCATTCCAATTTCTATTTTTGAAGTGTCTACTATGACGGGACAAAAACAAAAAAAAAAGTTCTGCTCGTGTTGCCAATTAATTCAGCCAATTCATTTGATTAACAAAGCATCGCCTGTGACAGTGACAGTTGTTCTTCAAAATATTTCGTCAAGGGAATCAATGTTTTTAGTGCATAGGTAAAAAATTTGTCCTTTCTTTCCAAAGACGCACGCAATATGTTTAATCTACCTGTCTGTCAGTCTCTCTCTCTCTCTCTCTCTCTCTCTCTCTCTCTCTCTCTCTCTCTCTCTCTCTCTCTCTCTCTCTCTCTATCTATCTATCTATCTATCTATCTATTTATCTATCTATCTATCTATCTATCTATCTATCTATCTATCTATGTCAACTTGTCTCTCTCTCTCTTTCTCTTTCGCTCTATCTATCTATCTATCTACTTATCTCAAAACACGCCAACGAGGCGGAGAAAGAGAACAACAAAAACGGAGAGAGAGAGAGAGAGAGAGAGAGAGAGAGAGAGAGAGAGAGAGAGAGAGAGAGAGAGCGTACGCTGGCGAGAAGGAATATGAGTGTGGAGAGCAAGGAATCAGTATGGCAGAGTGATAAGAGAGACTTGACCCCTAAACACGGCACAACAGCGGCGGGAAACCTGACTTGTTCCTTTCCCGAGTATCCTAAATCAGCCAACCTTAAGTGACTCGAACCCCACGTTTGTACAGCTCCCATTGGCTCACTGTTGCCCCACTAACCACTGCGCCACGGTAAGGAATGACGTAAATTTAAGAGGTCATATTCAAATGGATTAGATATATTCTTAACTGGCAGAAATAGAGTCCTTATTCTATTCCTTTCAGTGACGAGTAAGGAGTGAGTCTTTTTTTACATCGTCCTGTATTCTTCTGGTATTTCTATTTCGTTCTGTACCTCGTGTTCTCTTGAGTGTTAGATTTAATGCATGTTCCGGTTCGCGAGGACCAAAAAGTCTGCTGATGTTTATTTTCTTTTCTTTTTATTTTTTTAGGGTTTTGATTTATTTATGGTCAACAGGTTAGTTCATATCCTGAGAGGCAATTAGTCTGCTGCTGTTCCTTCTTCTTTTGTGTTTCTTTTTCCACCTCCTTCTTTATCCTGTGCTCTTCAGTCCTTCTTCTCAACCTGTCAATCATTTTCCTTCACCACCTGTCAGTCCTGCATCTCTTTCTCCTTTTTATCCTACACCTAACACTCCTTTTATCTCCCAATCCTTCCTCTTCACCTCTCATTTCTTCTCCATTTCCTGATTCTTCTTCTTCAATCTCCGTCATTCCTTCATCTTCCTCTCCTCTTTATCCTGCACCTAACACTCCTTCTTTATCTCCAAATACTTCCCCTTCACCTCTTAACCCCTCTCACCTCTCCTCCACCTCCTGATTCTTCTTCTTCACTCTCCCTCAGTCCTTCATCTTCCTCTCCTCTTTATCCTACACCTAACACTCCTTCTTTATCTCCCAATCCTTCCTCCTCACCTCTTAATCCTCCTCCATTTCTCAGTCCTTCTCCTCCACCTCGTAATCCTTCTCCTTCACTACTCAGTCCTTTATCTCCCCTTCTTCTTTATCCTACACCTAACAATCCTTCTTTATCTTCCAATTCTTCCTTTACACCTCTTAATCCTCCTCCATTTCTCAGTCCTTCTCCTCCACCTCGTAATCCTTCTCCTTCACTACTCAGTCCTTTATCTCCCCTTCTTCTTTATCCTACACCTAACAAATCCTTCTTTATCCCCCAATCCTTTTATGTTCTTTATCCTACTCCTACTCCTCTATTTTTCTTCATTATGCCCTTTCCTCCCACCCTTTCCCTTTCTCTCAGCCGGCGTCACCTTCAGGAGCGAACACACCTGACTAATGACCTAAATCAGCTGACAGGTGCACAAAAACAGAGACTAATTACCACCTGGGCGTTTAGAGCTCGTCCACAACATACCTGGAACGGCCTAATGACCACCACCCATGGAGAGAGAGGGAGAGGGAGAGGGAGAGGAGAGAGAGAGAGAGAGAGAGAGAGAGAGAGAGAGAGAGAGAGAGAGAGAGAGAGAGAGAGAGAGAGAGAGAGAGAGAGAGAGAGAGAGAGAGAGAGAGAGAGAGAGAGAGAGAGAGAGAGAGAGAGAGAGAGAGAGAGAGAGAGAGAGAGAGAGAGAGAGAGAGAGAGAGAGAGAGAAATTCAGATTCTTTATTTTCCACCAAGGTGGTTATTACACTGATTGCACTAATGATATAGACATGGTAATATATATGATAAAATAAATATGGTAACAACCATGACAAACATACACATCTTCTGGTTATAGAAACAAAAGCCAGAGTATGTAAATGTATACATGATTGCAGCATTATAATAATTCCAAGTCAATAAAAAAAATAAGTAAATATACTGTCCACTATAAAACATCCACACTATAAAACTTTCAGAATCTATCTAGTTTTACATAAGTTATGTTAAAAGAAATTTCTTGAGCTTTGCCTTAAAAGTGGGGAGTGTAGGTGCCCGTGTGATGGAGGGTGGGAGAGTGTTCCACAATTTGGAGACCTGTACAGCTGTACACCTGTTCCCCGTGTGTGTGTTTGTACGCGGCACACACAGCTGCTGACTCCGTCTAGTTTTACCATTAGTAATGGCTCGTCTACATTTAAAAGATAAAAACCAG
>NC_059303.1:14830708-14835708 GCF_017591435.1 Portunus trituberculatus | reverse complement strand
TTTTTTTTCCCTTCCGTGAACTCTTTCGACAATTATTAAGCAGCGACCCTTTCTCTCTCTCTCTCTCTCTCTCTCTCTCTCTCTCTCTCTCTTGGTACGACTATTTTTTTACGACTTTTCCAGTGCTTGAAATGCTTGGAAACACACACACACACACACACACACACACACACACACACACACACACACACACACACACACACACACACACACACACACACACACACACACACACACACACACACACACACACACACACACACACACACACACACACACACACACACACACACACACACACTCTCTCTCTCTCTCTCTCTCTCTCTCTCTCTCTCTCTCTCTCTGAACGCTTTAACGGGAGCTTAGCAAAGTAATCGTCTCTGACCACCACCACCATCACCACCGCCACTACCACCACCACCACCACCACCATCACCACCACTATTTCTTTGACCTCTAATGACTCTCTCCTTCAGGTAATGACCACCACCACCACTACTACCACACCTCCACGATCACTTCTACTACCATCACCATTCCCGGCAGCTTCTCTTGTATTGGAGAGGTCAGAGGGAAGGCAGCTGTGTGTTGGAGATTCCAGTGTGTTTTGGTCAGTGGTATTTTTCATTACTTCATTCTCTTATTATTTCAGTTTTGGGCAATGTTGTTCATGTGTTCAGTTGTTCGTCTTCTGTTAGCATGTCATTACTCTGTTTTATCTGTTTTTGTTTGTCTGTCTCTCTCTGTCTCATCCTCTCTCTCTCTCTCTCTCTCTCTCTCTCTCTCTCTCTCTCTCTCTCTCTCTCTCTGCAGAAATAGCTTTTTACAATTTTTCGTCTGTCCAACATAGCGTCTTTTGAGAGAGTTATAATGTACAGTCGAGTTGTGAAGGTGGTGGACACATCTCAGCCTGACCCAGTAACTGTTTTTATTTCCCTAACGTTCCAAAGACTTTTTTTTTTTTTGTCGTAACGTTAGAGTAACAAAAGTATTCCTGGGTCAACCTGTGATTTATCTACCGCCTTCACTACTCAATTGCGTCTTTTGGTGGGGAAGGGTTGCTGTCATCTTTTCGTTTTACAGAGACGGGAAACGCGGCTCAACTCTCAAGCACCAGACAATTATCTTTCATATGACTGTTAATATTAGAATGAAGAAGCAAAACTGTCCCTTCAATGGCAAGAATCGTGACTTAGGTCCGTATTTAGACACGCTCTGCTCTCTCACCACGACTGTTTCACAAGGTCACAGGGATGTTTAGCGGGATTTTCAAGAGTGTTTTTCCAGTTAGTAATGTATAATTCTTATCAATCTGCCTCTAGAACTGTAAAAACATCTTTAAAAACTCGTGTAAATAAAAAAAGGAACATCTTGAAATAGTGGAGGTGTTGGAAAATACGAGCCTCAGACTGGAGTTCCGTCTGTAAAAAAGTGTTATTACATTGAACTGGTTAACGTGTCCTCTATTGTTGACCCCTTGAACACCATAACGCGTATCCATATTCCTTCTGGTTACTAGCTGGTGATTTTATACAACCTCAGAAACTCATGTGGGAAGTTGAAATAGTGAGGACCGTGGCAATTAATCTTCTGACCTCCATAGACCTTTCCTAATGTCAATGAAATGGTCTAATCGTACACAAATCTCAAGGCAGAAATGTGTCCCAGTATTGAAAGGGGTTAAACTTTTGAATACGATTGGAGACTGCACTACCTCATTCCCAGTGTTTTTGGGGCCTCGTGTATGAGAACCTGCGCTATATATTACCCTTGTATCTATCTATTTCATACCTCTAACTGCATTGCTCCATTTATTTACGAGAATGTAGCGATAAATTAAGGCTTAACGACTGCACCACCTATTCCCAGAGTCTCTAACCTCGTGTATGGGGACATGCATTATATATTACACCCATATCTACCTACTTCATACCTTTGAGCAAAAAAATATGTGAAAAAAGTAAATAAAAGTGAGAGAGAGAGAGAGAGAGAGAGAGAGAGAGAGAGAGAGAGAGAGAGAGAGAGATAACTACCCTGCTTTGTTTATTTACGACAATGCGACGATAAATTAAGACTTAAAATCTACTTCTATTCTCAGTGTCACTAACCTCGTGTATGGGAACCTGTGCTATATATATACTCCACCCATACCCACCTATTTCACACTTCCCTGCATTGCTTTACTCGTTTCTAGGGCGCGGCAACAAATGAAGCCTCGCAGCACAGCAAATCATTCCGGTGACGACAGGACGCCCACTCAAAAAATGAACTAATCGAGGAGTGATGGATGATGCATATACTCAGAGTCAGCCGTGCAAATCAGGACAGTGACGGAATACAATGGTGCGAAAAATGTCAGCTCTGCACCCACGGTCATTTGTATATGTATGTGTGTGTGTGTGTGTGTGTGTGTGTGTGTGTGTGTGTGTGTGTGTGTGTGTGTGTGTGTGTGTGTGTGTGTGTGTGTGTGTGTGTGTGTGTGTGTGTGGTGTTTGTGTTTTTTCTTTTGTGTGTTTGTTTTTTTGTTTTTGGTTTTACCAATGCGTCTTTGTTATATTCCTTATTTTCTTGTTTTTTTTTTTTTTGTATTTTTGTAGTTTTTATTTATTTTTTAATTTTTCGGTTTGTTTGGCGTTTGTGTGTGTGTGTGTGTGTGTGTGTGTGTGTGTGTGTGTGTGTGTGTGTGTGTGTGTGTGTGTGTGTGTGTGTGTCTGTGTATATTCGTTTTCGTTCAGTGTGTTATTTCCTTTCAAATGTATATCGCGCTTTTATCAGAGTTCTTTGTTACCGTAACCTGTTAACCTTTACTCTGTGTAACATGATTAGATACAACTCTGTAAAAATATCAAGCTTTTTTTTTTAATGTATCTATAACCCCTTCAGTCCTGGGACACATTTTTTACCATGAGTTTTGTGTACGATTAGACGATTTTATTGACATTAGGAAGGGTCTATGGAGGTCAAAAGATTAATGGCCACAGTCTTCACTATTTTCATTCCCCCTACAAAAGTTTCTGAAGCTGTATGATACCAGCAGATAGTAAGCAGAAGGAATATGGAAACGCGTCATGGTACTCAAGTGATTAATGTTACAATACTTATATATACAAACATTTTTTTTTTTTATTATAGTATTCTATGCAGTGTCTTATAACAAAACAACGTGCTAGATAAAATGTTGTAAAATCTATATATCTTTTCAATACGTCTATGATATTATACGACTTATTTTTATCAGCATCTTTATCACTAAATCCTTTTAACTGTGCACTAGATATAAAGCAAAATAAGACCAAAGTTTTCAATGTATCTTTAATATAATAGGACTGATTCTTTTCAGTATCTTGCCTCATTAAATTCCTCTGATTTTTTCACATGATATAAGTAGATAAAACTGTGAAACAAAGAAGATTTTCAACGTATCTTTAACCCCTTCAGTACCATGACGCGTATTCATATTCATTCTGCTTACTATTTGGTGATTTTATACAGCTTCACAAACTCATGTGGGGGATTGAAATAGTGAAGACTCTGGGCATTAATCTTCTTCCTTCCATAGACCCTTGCTAATGTCAATAAAATAGTCTAATCGTACACAAATCTCAAGGTAAAAATGTGTCCCTCTATTGAAAGGGTTAATATCATACAACTTTCTTTCATCTAACGAATACACAGAGGCTTAAGAAACAACCTTGTCGACTAATGCTGTCCCCTCCTCTCCCTTCTTCCTTCTTTATTCACCTCACTCATAAAAAAAGGACGCTCTTTTACTTGAGATCCATTACATCTTCTCCCCTCTTCGTCCTCCTCCTTAAGACTATTTTTATCTCTTTAATATCTTTCTCTTAACCACTTCAAGACCCTTCTCATTATACCACAAACCTGGACATTAAAGTTAGCACCTACACAGTCACCGCTCACTCTTTTCCTCTTCTTTTTTTTTTGTTTATATTTACTTCTCTTTTTTTTATAGTGATTTCGAAGTCTCTCTCTCTCTCTCTCTCTCTCTCTCTCTCTCTCTCTCTCTCTCTCTCTCTCTATCTATCTCTCTCTCTCTCTCTCTCTCTCATTTTTTCCTTGCGATCTTCCTTCATTGTTTTGTCAGTATTTTTAAATGAAATCCTTTGATATTTCTTCATTCTCTTATTTTTCACTTTTCCCTTCCTCCTCCTCCTCCTCCTCCTCCTCCTCCTCCTCCTCCTCCTCCTCCTCCTCCTCCTCCTCCTCCTCCTGCTGCTGCTGTCGTGGCGTGAGGGATAAGCCTTCGTTCCCCGTTCTGGCATGAGCAAGAAAAAGAAGCACCAAACAAAAGAACACCAACAATGACAACAAATCGGGAAAAGGAAGGTGAGGAGGACAAAAGTTCGCGCCCCCGATAACGTGAAGCTTCCCGGTAACGTAGCACCGATGCCTCACAATGACCGATCACCAAACTCCTCTGCTTCTTCTTTCCTTCTCTCCTCCTGATGCTAAATGTGGCTGGAAATTATTGTGTTCGTGGGTGTTGGAAGTGAATGGTCTCTTTTTCTCTCCTCCTGATGCTAAATGTGGCTGGAAATCATTTGTGTTCGTGAGTTGTTGTGATTGAATGTGTGTGGTTATGTGTGACGCCAATATCTTCTCTCCTTCTCTCCTCCTGATATATGCCATTGTGTCACGCTATAGTCTAACAAGGGTATATGCCACTCTAAGGTCTAGCATCAGTTCTCTTTAGAAATTATTATCATTTTGAAATATATATAGTTCTCTGATGACTCGAGTTTTCTTTAGGAATTAATATTATTTCTGTAATTTGTAATAAAAATATAATTACACTTCATTAATATTTCTCCTCTACCACAATTATTATTTCGAAATTAAAAATGTAACATTAAATACACAATTCCACGATCCAGTAGTACTCCTCCCTAGAAATCATTATTGTTTCAGTATCTTTCATTCACTGGTGAAGTCTGGAATTCTCTGCCTACTTCCTTGTTTTCGCCTCTCTACATACGCCT
>NC_059303.1:14818208-14825708 GCF_017591435.1 Portunus trituberculatus | reverse complement strand
CCACCCACTCTTTCACACACTCATTCGCCCCACTCACCCATCGACTGACACACCGCTGCATATTTCCCGTCAACAAGTCGAGTTTATCAAGAGTGTATAGAAAAATAGCTCTAGTTTTGTGTACAACTCTTGAAGCATCGATAGACATATACTCCTCTCTCTCTCTCTCTCTCTCTCTCTCTCTCTCTCTGTGTGTGTGTGTGTTTCATTGTTTGATCTGCTGCAGTCTCTGACGAGACAGCCAGACGTTACCCTACGGAACGAGCTCAGAGCTCATTATTTCCGATCTTCGGATAGGCCTGAGACCAGGCACACACCACACACCGGGACAACAAGGTCACAACTCCTCGATTTACATCCCGTACCTACTCACTGCTAGGTGAACAGGGGCTACACGTGAAAGGAGACACACCCAAATATCTCCACCCGGCCGGGGAATCGAACCCCGGTCCTCTGGCTTGTGAAGCCAGCGCTCTAACCACTGAGCTACCGGCCGTGTGTGTGTGTGTGTGTGTGTGTGTGTGTGTGTGTGTCGCCTCGCCGCGTCAGGAGGGAATGGACACCTGTAGTATGCACCTGTTCAGTAACAAAGTGAGGGAAAGTGTGTTCTTTATGCCCACAGACACCTGGCGACACGTAATTAGTTTGTGAGGTGAGTTCTTAGCGCCGCGGAGACAGGTGGGAGTATTCACGATGGTTATGGCGTCTATAAATATTCGCTGGTGTTGATAGTGGTGTTGTTACGGTCCATCAGGTGCTGTGTGGTGGTTTAATGGTATAGTAGTGGTGATGTGGGTGTGGTATGGTGGTGTCATGGTGTACCAGCGGTGCTGTGGATGGGTGTAATGGTATTGTTATGGCGCTGTGTGAGTTATGTGGTGCGTGTGGTGTTGTAATGGAACAGTGACGTCAAAATAGCGCCGAGGTGTGAGTAATGCGCCACAGACGGAAAGTATTGGCGCCACCAGAGCCTCACCACGCCGCCCCATAATGGCGTTAGGCGGACGGGGCGGCACTCTCGCCACATTAGCACACGCGGCACAACGAGGCACTTTGCTCGTGTTAGCAGGGCACACTCGGGACAATTAGGCGCGGCGGCAAAACGCGCCACCTCCAACCTAGACTTTCATGAATTATTTTAGACAACACCACTTACACCTTCATTATATGCGCTTGAGAAGGTAGAAGAGGAAGAGGAAGAGGAGGAGAACGAGGAGAGGAAATGAAAATAAACGCTAAGAAAGGACAATAGTACCTAGAACAGTTTTTTTTTTCTTTCTTACTCCTACATGCCTGTTTGTGATAACGTACGAGGCTAAGTCATAACAAAGAGATTCGAGATGCACAATAATAAAGATGGAGAAGGAGAAAAGTGAAGAGAAAGAAGAGGAAAACAATAACAATGGACAAAAGACATCTCATGGGCAATCTACGTTACTTCACAGACAGAAGAAGTAAAAAAAAGGACAAGAAAAAAGATGATAAAGCTATAGAGAAAATAAAACACTCCTGAGGGAATAGAATACATGAACATGAGACTGAAAGAGAAAACTGACGCGACACGTGGGACAGACAGACAGAGAGGCAGACAGACAGGCAGACAGACAGGCGGACACAGCAAGCAGGATGGCGAGACGCTATAATACGACACCACAGTTTACAGAGACGCAAGGAGGCGGCGAGAGGAGAGGAGAAGAGGCGGTGGTGATCCTGTCTGTCTTGTCTCTATTGATTATTCATTTCCTTCACGTATTCTGATCAATAATTCAGAGAAAAAAGAGAGGGATAAAAGACCAGAGAGAGAGAGAGAGAGAGAGAGGGGGGGGGGGGAAGACACCTTAGGGCTATATCATCTGCTTCCACGCTCTCCGTCCCAGTGTCTCCCAGTGAAGTGTTTTCAAGCCTGATGGCTGAGATGATGTCAAGATTAACCTTGCCTGGAGCCACAAACACTGAGGCTGCTGTGACGTCTTCTCTCTCTCTCTCTCTCTCTCTCTGCTTAAGGAAAGCTGCTTAATTCCATTTGTCATCTCAGTCCATAAATTTATCTCATCTTCTTTTAAAGCTCCCTATTGACTCACCCTTAACAACATGATTACTGAGTCCGTTCCAGTAGAAGTAGTAGTAGTAGTAGTAGTAGTAGTAGTAGTAGTAGTAGTAGTAGTAGTGGTAGTAGTAGTAGTAGTAGTAGTAGTAGTAGTAGTAGTAGTAGTAGTAGTAGTAGTAGTAGTAGTAGTAATAGTAGTAGTAGTAGTAGTGGTAGTAGTAGTAGTAGCAATAACACCAGTAGCAATAACACCACCACCATTACGAACACCACCACAACCAAAACTACCACTACTTCCATCACCATCACCACCACCACCACCTCCACCACCACTGATGATAATAACAATAGTTGGCTGACATGCAAATGAGCTGGACACACACATCCCATCAAAATACACTGACAAAAAAGGGATATGGCGTCATGACATCACGATAATAATGCTGAATAAATATTTGCTTCCCTGTTAAACTAATACACGTACAGCCGAGCCATCCATCAACTCCTCTACACTCCCAACTCCATAAAACAGAAAAATTTAGAGTTATATTTTGGATTTAGTTTGTTTTTACTAGTATATGGTTGTACTTGCATTTATTTAGACTCTATTTCTTTGCTCCTTTTTTTCTACTGCCAAGGTGGAGCAAGGTGCAGAGTGTCTATAGTATACACTTCTTGTACGAGGGAGGTTTTCTAGACATTTGTCCCACATTTTTGGCTAACTCTCTCAATCTTTTAGGGGAGCGGTAATCAAGTGGGCATTTTCTTTTTATTTTTTTATTGTCCTTGGCCAGCTTCCCCTATTCCATTAAATAAATTCACTCCTTCACTCCACTCCACGTTCTTTTAATCCTAACCTTGTGCATTCCTAACTTTGTGTATTCCTAATCTTGTGTATTCCTAACCCTGTGCATTTCTAGCATTGTGCTTTTCTAACCGAGTATTTTCCTAATCTTGTATATTACTAACTTTGTGTATTTTTAACCTCTCACATTCCTAACTTTGTGCATTTCTAATCTTATGCATTCCTTGCCTTGTGCATTCCTAACTTTGTACATTCCTAACCTTGTGTGTTTCTAACATAATGTATTCTTCACCACTATCCACAACTCATCACAATGTTCCCACACCAATATGTTCTTGTCTTTTTCCACCTCTTCGTTTTCAACACTGTCCTAAACTGTCTTTCCTTTACAATTAATAGTTTTTTTTTCAGTTCTTCTTACGACTTTCTAATATTTTCTCTCTCTCTCTCTCTCTCTCTCTCTCTCTCTCTCTCTCTCTCTCTCTCTCTCTCTCTCTCTCTCTCTCTCTCTCTCTCTCTCCAATTCCCTCTGTTACTCCACCACACACATCCCTTAAATCTTAACCTTATATATTCTCATCTTGTTAATCCACCTCTCAGTCTCAAACATTGTCCAAATCGTCTTTATAAACCACAGCCTCATCTTGTCACTTCCCAAGCTTCTCTCTCTCGCCAATTCTTTGTTACTTGTTAAATCCTAACTTTATCTTTTCTCATCTTGTTACTTCATCTTCGTCTTTCCTTTACAACCAGTATTTCTTCAATTCCTCTTGCCATTTTCCGCTATTCTCTCTCTCGCCAATTCTCTCTGTTACTCCACATTTAAATTCTAACCTTATATCTTCTTATCTTGTTACTCCACTTCTTCGTCCCCAATATATACCAAAACTGTTTTTTCTTTCACTCTTTTTAACTCCTCTTGCCAATTCCCAAGTTTCTCTCTCTCTCACCAATTCTTTGTTACTCCTCGGCACATGTCCTTTAAATCCTAACTTATCTTTCCTTATCTTGTTACTCCATCTCTTCGTCTCCAGTACTGTCCAAAACTGTCTTTTCTTCACAATCAGTATCTTTTTATCAATTTCTCTTGCCACTTCAAAGCTTCTCCCTCCTTCAATTTCTTCTTACTCCACTGCACACGTCTTTTAAACCCTAACCTCATATGTTTTTACCTTATTATCCCACTCTTCGTCTCCAACAGTGTCTAAACCGTCTTTCTAAACTCCTCATGCCACTTTTCAAGCTTCTCTCTCTCCCTAATCCTCTCTTACTCCAACGCACACCTCCAGGCTTTACCTCCCACACCCCTTAACTTCATTTCCCTCCCACGCCACCCTCCGGCCCCGCTGTCGTGAAAGCTTGTCTCCATCTCCTTCCTTGCCAGCTCTCCACGGTAACCCACGCCAGCCAGTGTAAATCCCCGCAGGAATCATAGAAGCAAGAGATGAGTGGTACAGTATGCAAAGTGAAGATTCTCCTAATTATTCTTTTCTTCTCCTGGTACTGTTCTTGGTCTTCTTCTTCCTCCTCCTCCTCCTCCTCCTCCTCCTCCTCCTCCTCCTCCTCCTCCTCCTCTTCCTACTCCTACTCCTTCTCTTACTCCTACTCCTACTCCTCCTTTTCCTCCTCTTCATGCTCTTTGTCCTCCTCTTCCCCAACTAACATCAGAAAAGACTCGTGAACATTCGTGTCTGAAACCTCGTCCTCCTCCTTCTCCTCCTCCTCCTCCTTTTATTTCTACCTTCTCTCCTTCCTCCTCCTCCTCATTCTTCCATTGTTATTATTACTACTACTACTACTACTACTACTACTACTACTACTACTACTACTACTACTATTATTATTACTACTACTACTACTACTACTACTACCACTACCACTACCACTACCACTACCACTACTACTACTACTACTTCAAATTCTAACCAACACACATTCTCTCTCTCTCTCTCTCTCTCTCTCTCTCTCTCTCTCTCTCTCTCTCTCTCTCTCTCTCTCTCTCTCTCTCTCTCTCTCTCTCTCTCTCTCTCTAGATAGTGTTAGTGAGGAAATTAAGCCACGTTTGATAGCAAGGCAAAGAAATATTAATGGTTGGGAAATAAAAAGTAGAGGATGAAAATGAGGAGGAAGAAATGAATGACGAATGAATGAAAAAGTTAATTAAGAAAAAAGACAAGCAAAGGTTAGAAGGAGAAACAAGCAGCAAGAGGAGGAGGAAGAGGAGGAAGAGGAGGAGGAGGAGGATAATGAAATGAAGAAAGACGACGAAAGTTTGGAAAAAGAGGTGACAGAGGAGGAGGAGGAGGAAGAAGAGGAGGAAGAAGAAAGAGAAGAGAAACAAGAGGAACAGTAATGGAAGGACAGACAGCTCACACACACTCCACTGGTTGAAAGTAAATGAATAAATATAAACTTGCAATATATTTCAAGCTTTGGGGAGTAATTATATGCAATCCGCCATTACTCCACCATCAGTTGATTACCTCCATCTTACTCCCTCCACTCCTCCTCCACCTACCTCCCACTTTTCCTCCACTCCCCTCCTCATCTTTTTAATCCTCTCCATCGCCTACCTCTCCTCCATTCTTCTCTTCTTCTCCATTTTTATCATTCACCACTATCTGTCTTTAATTTCTCCATTTCTTTCCTCCTCCTCTTCCTCTTCTTCCTTCTCCTCCTCCTCTTACTCCTGTTCCTACCTCCTTTTTTTACAAACACTCAATTCTTTTCTTCTCCTTCACCTTTGTCATTCATTCTTTCATTCATTCTTTCATTCTTTAATTCTTCTCCTCTCTCTTCCTCTCCTCCTCCTCCTCCTCTTCCTCCTCCTCCTCCTCCTCCTCCTCCTCCTCCTCCTCCTCCTCCTCCTCCTCCTCCTCCTCCTCCTCCTCCTCCTCCTCCTCCTATCTCCTTTCTACAACTCCTCCACCTTCTTCATGCTTCTACCACATACCTCCTTCTCCTTCTTCCTCCTCCTGGTTTCTTCCTTCCCTCCCTCATCTGCCTAATGACGAGAGTCTGTCTATAATCTAGCACAATTGACACGGTGGAGAGCCACTGTCATTTGTCTTGCATTGGATTCCTTACCTTACTGTCTCGTTAGTGACTTTGTGTTATTCTTGCAGTCTCTCTCTCTCTCTCTCTCTCTCTCTCTCTCTCTCTCTCTCTCTCTCTCTCTCTCTCTCTCTCTCTCTCTCTCTCTCTGGTATGATTTTTCTTTTGTTCTTTTTATATTTGTCTTTTTTTTTTCTTCCTTTTTTTTTGTCTATGTATAAATGGAACACATTCACGTCAGCTTTTATGTTTATTAAATGTTGTTGCATCACGTTAATGGGTTTATTTAGTCCTGTGATAGCTTTCAGATTAGCGTATTATTGTTGTTTATTGTTGTTATTGTTATTATTTTTATTATTATTATTATTATTATTACTATCATTATATTCATCTTCGTCGTCGTTATTATCATTATTATTCAAGAGACAGATTAAAACCTCGAAAATCCATCATCGCATCTACATTTATGAATACTATTGTTATTACCACCACCACCACCACTATCACCACCACTAACACTGCCACTACTACTAGCGTCATTACAATCACCACTACTAATCAGTAATCACAACACAAATTAAAACCACACACAGAAAAAAAAAAATCTTCAATCCACTAACGACACATTGATCATCACTCTCGTACAAGAATAGAACTAAACACGGCTCACAATTACTATCAGAAAAAAAAATAACATACATACGCTCTCAGGTCACGAACGAAAAGGACTAATCTCTTCTATTAACCCATAAATTCCACCAGACCCTTCCTGCCTCACCTCAACCTTAACTGTGCAAGCTCACCTGCCCACCACATATGATAAACGCCTCGGGGACTCTCGCTGGGGCACAAAAATATTAACTTGTCTTAATTTCCACAAAGGTTTCATGGCTGCCTGTGTGAATGTAATTAAAAACTCAGGGAATTATATATCTTTCTGTAATGGTAATATTGGTGGGGATAATAAATTTTTGTGTTGCATATGCCTCACTTGTTGGCAATGTTGAGAGAGAGAGAGAGAGAGAGAGAGTGTGTGTGTGTGTGTGTGTAGGTGTAGCTGTGTCTCATAAATAAGTTTTTCTGTGTATAAATAAAAGAGAGGGTGGGCCAGAACACACCTACGGGAAAAAAAAAATATATAAATGAACGGAAAGTGAAAAATATATATAATAAATGCATGAAACACACACACACACACACACACACACACACACACACACACACACACACACACACACACACACACACACACACACACACACACACACACACACACACACACACACACACAGTCGTATAGGGCAATGCATTCATATTTCGTGCATAACAGTGGCATCAAACGTCACACCGCGCATACATCACACAGAATACATGAATAACAAACGAGACACACACACGCACACACAAACACACACACACACACACACACACACACAAGCACGCACGCATTTATCGCTCATTTCCGCCAGTGTGCTCCAGCGAGGCCAGACGGAAAGTTATAAATTCTTTGCTTCAAAACACAGCGCGGATACAAAAATTCCCACGCATGCAAATATATATCAGGCAGGTCACAGCGGCTTATGTTAAAACGCCT
>NC_059303.1:14803208-14808208 GCF_017591435.1 Portunus trituberculatus | reverse complement strand
CGACCACTTTAAAGCATTATTAACTATTGATAACGAGGAAATGACACCATTGACTATGAAATTAACCAAGAGAGGAATGTGCCCATATTGAACAACCCTATTACGTCTGAAGAGATAAAAACATGCATCAATAAGTTGGAAAATAACAAATCACCAGGTTCTGACAATATCATCAATGAATATATTAAAAGTACTCAAGACCTATTATCCCTCTTTATGTTAAGATGTTTAATAAAATATTGGATGAAGGAGTCTTCCCAATGGAGTGGACCATTGGAGTAATAATACCATTATACAAAAACAAGGGAGACGTCAGAGACGCAAATAACTACCGGGGAATTACCTTGTTAAGCTGTATGGGAAAGTTATTTACATCCATCTTGAACAATCGTTTGAATCAGTATTCTGAAGCGAACCACATCATCAATGAAACACAGGCAGGATTTAGACAAGGATATTCAACCCTGGATCATATGTATTTGCTCAAATGTATTATTGATTTGTTTAAATGGAAAAAGAAAAATTATTTTGCTTGTTCGTAGATTATAAGAAGGCGTTTGATATGGTGTGGAGGGAAGCATTATGGTTTAAGCTGGTTAGAGATAATGTTAATGGTAAATTGTTACATGTTGTTAAGAGTATGTATAAAAATGTTAGATCTTGTGTGATGGTGAATCAAAATTGTCGGACACATTTTCGTGTAATATGGGGGTAAGGCAGGAGAAAATTTGTCACCATTGTTATTTGCTTTTTATATTAATGACTTGCAGGACAAACTTCTTGAACTTAATTGTAAATATTTAGATTTTGATAACGAATTTCTTAATATCTATTTGAAATTATTTGTGCTAATGTACGCAGATGATACAGTATTGCTATGTGATAGTGAAGTGAATATGAAACAGGCGCTAACATCTTTGCATAATTATTGTCTAGATTGGAAGTTAAAGGTTAACTGTGACAAAACCAAAATTGTTGTATTTAGTAGAGGACAGGTACAAACAAGTAATTATAATTTTCAATTAGGGAGTGAGACTATTCAGGTTGTTAACGAGTACAAATATTTGGGTGTCTTATTTAACCACAATGGTAGATTCAGGAAAGGGGAGTTGGCTCTTAAGGAACAGGCAACCAGGGCTCTGTATTCCATCATTGGTACTTCACGTAAATATGACTTGCCAGTTGATATTCAAATAGAACTGTTTAAAACGATGGTTGTACCTGTACTTACATATGGCTGTGAAATATGGGGTGATTGTACTATAAGGGAAATAGAATTACTACATATGAAGTTTTTGAAGCACGTTTTGTATGTACATAGATACACCAGCACAGACATGGTATACGGTGAACTAGGGGGTTTACCCTCTTGATATAACTATTAAGTGTAAGATGATAAGTTATTGGTCTAGGTTAGTGACGGGAAAGAACACTAAATTAAGTTATATAATGTATAATTGCTTATTACAGTTATATACGAGCGGTCTGTATTTGTCACCATGGATAGAATACATCAAAAATATTTGTATAGAGTGTGGAATGTCATGGGTGTGGATGGCGCAGACAGTTAGTAACCCTAAATGGTTCAGAAAAGCGATTGAACAAAAATTAAAAGACTTATGGATAAACAAGTGGTACGAAAACATATCAAATAAAGGTATTTGTAATACTTACAAATTATATAAAGAAATTTATGGAATTGAAGAATACCTGCTTAAACTTAATAAAAATAATCGTATAAGTTTGTCAAAGCTTCGCACGGAAATAATAAATTACCAATCATTGTTGGTAGATATAATCAAACAGACAGAGAGGTGCGTTATTGTACTAAATGTAATAATGAATTGATAGGGGATGAATACCATGCTTTGTTGATTTGTCAAAATCAAGAAATTCTTCAATTGAGAAATAGATACATACCCGAATATTATAGATTGCAACCAAATAATTTTAAATTTGTCAAGCTGATGCAAAGTGGTAATGTAAACTTGTTAATAAATCTGGCACAGTTTATTAATGCATTGTTGCGAATGTTTAGGTGATACATAAGATTATGTACATATTGAGGGCTGTGCTCCATACTTTGTAAAAAGTCTGAGCAATAAATATATTTCTTTCTTTCTTTCTTCTTTCACACACACACACACACACACACACCCAAGAACACTCACACTCTCTCTCTCTCTCTCTCTCTCTCTCTCTCTCTCTCTCTCTCTCTCTCTCTCTCTCTCTCTCTCTCTCTCTCTCTCTCTCTCTCTCTCTCTCTCTCTCTCTCTCTCTCTCTCTCTCTCTCTCTCTCTCTCTCTCTCTCTCTCTCTCTCTCCATCCGCTTTAAAGTTCCATTTTTTCTTTCTTTTCTCTCCCTCTTTTTTTTTTCCTTTACATATCCCACGTCTATGTAATTTTAACCTTGCCATCCTCCTCCTCCTCCTCCTCCTCCTCCTCCTCCTCCTCCTCCTCCTCCTCCTCCTCCTCCTCTTCCTCCTCCTCCTCTTCCTCCTCCTCCTTCGCCAACGCACACTCCTTTACTGCCCTTCGTCTCTCAATTTAGATTAGATAACGCAGCTTATAGCAAAAAGACAACCTCGCGAAGCCCTTAGAGTCTGCTGTTATTTGTTCTCCCATTATGTCTCCTATTTTTGTATGTCCTACTTTTAGCTCATAGAATCTGCAGAGGTATATTATAGTCACACGGGAAGGCTGTTGTTGTCTGCTTTTTCCCTTTATATTCCTTTGTGTTCCTCTTTTTAGTCTTTGGTGTTTTATTTCAACGCCAGTTTCCTCACACATTTCAAGTGCCATATGCTTTGTATTGACAGGTGTGCGTCCCAGGTGTTGGCGTGCCTCTGACTGCCAGTACGGCCCTCACTCTGTCTGATGGCCACTATAGCAGAGTACAACGGCCCCTCAGTGTTGACTCTGTCTGGGGTTCTTTTCTGTATACACGCATTGCAAAATAAAGACAATGGAACACTCGCATCCATAACAGTGCTGCATGTGATCTTTCGTCTTTACTTTACGTGTTGCTACTGTTAAACTTATGATGTAGCTTTCCACAGTTCAATGTTTGTCGGGTGTAAATAGCGTGTACTGGGAACGGTTGCGAGAAAACCAGGATGAGGTAAAGAGGATTAAAAACATAAGACTTCAACTAGTTATTAAACATCGCTATTATCATCATCAATGCTATCGTATCACGCAGTATATGGAAGAAAAAGGCCTGAAGACACGAGATCATAAAACTTCACACTATTACCAACTGTTTGCATTTCTTGTTAATTAAACTTTCAAGCCATTTATTTAACGTCGCTACAACAATTCTCAGTATCAAGCAGTAGGAAGAACAAAAACTGAGCGACATTAGACCGTCAAACTTCAGATACTAAACATAATGGCCAGAATAGTACCATTAAACACTAAACAGTACGAGAAGTGATGGAGGAAAAGAAACTCACAGTACAGTTTACTCTTGGCTCACCCTTGAATAAATGAACACTTGAAAGGGGAAGTATAAAAGTCAGCTAATTAACAGACGTGAGGGGAAGTGACCCGGGTGAGGATGAGGTCATAAGGAGGTCACGAGGATGTCACAAAGAGGTCACAGTGATGGTGTTCAAAGTTTTCTATCACACCCACTTACTTTTCCCCTTTCTTCCCCTCTTCCTCTCTCCATTTTTCCCCTTTGCACTCCCCTGCCTATCGCCTCCCATTATTCTTCTCCCTTGTCTCAGTTTCACTCCTACTCCACCTCCTCCTTTCCTTTCCCCTCTTCGCTGTTCCATCCCTCACTTTCTTTTCACTTCTCCCCTCCCCTCTTTCCGTTTCCTCCCTTTCTACTCTCCTCTGAATATCATTTCCCATTATTTTTTCTCCCTACTCTCCCTCCACATCCCTACTTCAATTTTTACATGTTTGCAGTTCCTCCCCCTTTCTCTCCCACGCACCTTGCCAACCCTGCATTCTTACATCATTCCTGCCACAGTAACTCAACCGTACCTTCCTGTAACGATTCATTCTGTTCCCCTTCAGTGCTTCCTCCTCCTCCTTCTCTTCCTCCTCCTCCTCTTCATCTTCCTCCACCTCCTCCTCCTCCTTCTTCTCATTCCTCCTCCTCTTCATCTTCATCCTCTTCCTGTTCATCCTCTTCTTTCTCCTCTGTCATCACTCTCCGCTTATCTTTGACGAGCTTCCTTCCATCAAATTACTCCGTGTTCCACCTCAAGGTTGTTGATGTTACAGAGAGAGAGAGAGAGAGAGAGAGAGAGAGAGAGAGAGAGAGAGAGAGAGAGAGAGAGAGAGAGAGAGAGAGAGAGAGAGGGGGGGGTAGTTGGGGGAAATGGAGGAGATCTACTGTCTAATGTACAGCTACAGTCACACACACACACACACACACACACACACACACACACACACACACACACACACACAGGGAGAATAGATAAATGAATATATGAAAGCTCGATTCCTTTTTCGTCGATTTTCACGTAGTGCCAATACGATGAAGTAATATAATGGACAGATGCAAAAAATAAGCATATTTACAAAGAGAGATAAAAATGCTAATAAAAATATGGAAAAAAATGGATCTTTACGTCAGTTTTTTCCTTCATTAGTATTATTTTCATGTCACTCTTGCAAACTTGACGTGATTAAGGAAAGGTTATTCGAATTTTAGTTTTTTTTTTTTTTTTAGTGCATTGTAGCGAACGGGATAAAATCCAGTATTGATTATAGTTTATGCTTTGCCTCACTGCGAAACAAATACAAGAAAAAGATGGCAAGCGATGAGAGGCAGAAATTCAGTTATGTTATAGATCTGTCACACACACACACACACACACACACACACACACACACACACACACACACACACACACACACACCGTGTAGTGTAGTGGTTAGCACGCTCGACTCACAATCGAGAGGGTCCGGGTTCAAGTCCTGGAAAGCGGCGAGGCAAATGGGCAAGCCTCTTAATATGTGCCCCTGTTCACCTAGCA